>NW_027556098.1:13660906-14260906 GCF_003287225.1 Phascolarctos cinereus
TTTAAGATTTCACAAACAAATAAATATTTTAAATTAGTATTGCCGTTGCTACCGTATCTCTCTGTTTTGCAAGGAGATGGAGTATTTGAGGGGTCTAAGCTTTTTTGCTCATTGCTATAACTGATTTACATTGTTAAACTTACTTAGGAAATGAGATGTCTGTATTGATATTTGTTCTTTTATCTATTTCCCCCCTCTTTTTTTTCACTTATCAATAGGTTATTTAAATACAGCAGAATCTAGTTGTTCCAGTTGTATCCTATATTTTCCTTTCCTTTTTACATTTCAGAAGTGGTTCTGATTTTTACCTTTGTACTGAGAAGTGGGTGGTCTGACTGAATGCACACAGCTGATTCAGACTTGAATCCTTATCAGTAATCAGCCTTTTCCTATTTGTTACATTATAATCAATTTCATTATTTTGTGATATTGGTCCACTATGTTCTGCTCTTTTTTTCTTGGAAAAAAAAATTTCATGGTACACATGGGGTGGCTACTCTATAGTATAGAAATCTCCTGGGGCAGCTAGGTGGCGCAGCAGATAGAGTGCAGGCCCTGAAGTCAGGAGGACCTGAGTTCAAATCTGGCCTCAGACCAAACACTTGACACTTGCTAGCTGTGTGACCCTGGGCAAGTCACTTAACCCCAATTGCCTAAAAAAAAGAAAAAAGAAAAAAAAATCTTCAGCACTTCCATCTAACTCCAATATCAGTTTTAAAATATAGTACTATCCTCTCTTATGCCCATTTTTACACTGATGTCATTGAATAGTAAAGTTATTTTCATTGGGGAGGGGCAGGAGAAGGAGAATGTATATGGATACACCTGTTATATTTGAGAGTTTTTATCAAGATTCATGGACTTTCTCTACCATGTCGTCTTCTGTAACAGATATTAACACATAAGCTGACAATATTTATCATGGGCATTACAATACAAGATCCCAAGTGCTCCCCTGAATGAGGTTTGGCTTCCTAATAAAAATACCCCCACCATTTGCCTCTCCAAGGATGGCCTGGGAGCTGTCCTTGTTAGCTGCAACTTTCTTTTATTTTGAAACAACAGATAACTACTAACCAATAACTAAACATTTTCATACAAGTACATTCTGTAGGGGAGGGGGCAGCTCACGTTAGTGAGATGATGAATTATTGACAAAATAGAGATAGTTCTTTAACTTTGACAGAATGGCATTATGATTGACTTCTGTAATTGATAAGTTTTGTTGCCTCTCCATGGTGCCTTTATTCACAGTACTGCATTTATTATGCATGTTATTTTTTGGGCCCTTTTCCCACAATCTGTATTTCTTTGTGCCATTTTTGCTGTTTCTTTAAATTCTTTATAGTAATCATTTTTACAGCACAGTTGAATTGTATGAACAGGTAATAATTTGTTCAGCCATCCCCAAATATTGGGTATATATTTCATCAATTCTCTATACATTTTGCATGTCAGACTTCTATCAGAGATATTTAAGGAAATATTTCCCCCAGTCCATATGTATTTAATTTTATTCTAGCTGCATTCATTTTCTCTTTTACAAATGCATTTACAATTTACATCGTTCATTGAGATTGAGATGATCTATTTTTTCCCCCGATATTTTATATTTTTTGTCTGGTTACATTTTTCCTATCCATCTGCATTTATAACTGTAGAAAAAATAAAACCTTTAATTGTCCTCTAAATGTTTTCTCATATGACTTTTTATATTTAGGTAGTTAATCCATTTGGAATTTATTTTGAGATAAGGTGCAAAATGCTGATTTAAATCTGGGTTTTCATCAAACCGATTTCCAGATTTCCAGAAGAGTTCTTGTCAAATGAGGCTTTTCTCCAGCAGTTTATGTTTTTGATATATTAAACACTAGACTGTTAGGTACATTTGTCCTGCTTTTCTAATCTATGCCAATGATCTGCTTTTCTAATTTTTTCTAGCAATAGGTAGTATAAATCAGTGATGTCAAACTCAAATAGAAACAGGGACCACTAAACTACACACCAGGAACCCTGAGAGGCATATCTTGACTTAGAAAAAGGCACACTTTAAAAAAAAATAACATATCATCACATTAAAATCAAATAGGAGCTACATTTTAGTCTGGTTTGGGCCACACTTTGGAGTATTCTGGGCTGCATGTGGCCAGCAGACAGCATGTTTGACACCTGTGGTGCAGTTAACTACTTTTGTTTAATAGTTTGAGAGCTATTAACATCAAACCCCAATACTCACTGTTTTATTACATTATATACTCTGATATCATTAATCTTTTAATCCTTCACATGAATTTTGTAATTATTTTGTCTTAATATAAGAAATATTTCTTTGGCAATTTGATTATTATAACACTAAACTTGTAGAGGAATAAGGTTCATATTGTCATTGTAATTTTAGTGGTATGGCCCAAGCATGAACATTGACTATTTCTTCAATTCTCTATAGGATGTCTTTTATTTGCATAAAATTATATTATTGTATATTTCTTGAAGCCATATTTAGTAATTTTTATTATCTTAGAATGAATTTCTTTCCGTTTTTAATAGAAAAAATAGAGAAAAGATGATAATTTTGCAGATTTATTATGTATCTTGTTACTTTATTGAAACTGTTAACTATCCTCATTAATTTTTTCATGGATATTCTGGGACTTCCTTTGTAAAACCTTGTGTTTCCCACAGAGATAATTTTGTCTCCCTACTGAATGTTTATTTGTTTACTTTTGATAGCTAATAGTTTCTATAGCTAATATTTCTAATACTATGTCAAATAATAGAGGTAAGAGTTGTTATCCTTATTTTATCACTAGTACCTAGAAAGCCTTTTGTTTTTCCCACATATAATAAATGCTAGTTGTTTGTTTGATATAGGTCCTTTGGTTTACATTAAACAAAAGTTCTCTTTCTGGCTTTAGCGTATTTTCACTTAAATGAGCATTATATTTTGTGGATCTTTTTTTAGATAAAATCATGTGATTTTTATTATTTTCTATTGTTAAAATGGCTTGTGCTTATAATTTTCCTCATTTAAACAATTCATGCATTCCCTATATAAATTCAATGTGGTCATAATTACTCTTGTTTGAATATACTAATGTAACATTGTTGCTAATATTTTATTTAGTGTTTTTGTCAGTATTAACTGGTGATATTGACCTAAAATTAATAGGATTATACTTAATGTTTCTGGATATGTTATATTGGGTAAAAGTCTCTTCCCTTTTTGGGGGGGGGTGAGGGAGGACTTTTCAGTCTATCATTGTTTTTCCTTCATCTTCTCATTGAGGATGTATAGTTCTGCATCTTAATTTGAGTTTTTTGGTATGAGATCCACTTCTTCCTTATAAAAGGTTTTACATACATACATATATATATATATATATACACACACACACACATACACATATATACTTATTTACATATATAATACATATAACATATATATACACACATACACACATATACATACATGACATCATTAATATTTGATATAATTAAAATAATATCAATATATTACATAATATAAAATTATGTCATTGGTATGTTATATAGGTTATTGAATTATATATTAATATAACTAATATATTATATAAATATATTATTAACATAATATAACATACTAGATTATGATAGATGTTATTTGGACTGATTGTTAAGGCAATCACATTTCTTGGTAAGGTAAACCTGGGATTCTTCTAAAGGCTAAAAATTTCTGCTTTGCTCTATAGTTCTAGGAATTGTAGACAATTATTCTACAATTTCTTGCAATGTGTATTCAGGTTTTTGTTTCATCTTGTTTTTGTAGAAGGCTAACTCTTCTTACCTTATCTTTTTTAGCTCTATTCTCCAGGTCAATTTTCTCCTGTCGATAGGTTCATGTGTTCTTCCAATTTTGTTGTTTTTTGATCTTGCTTTTCTATTTGTAATATTTGTTGTTGTAATTTTGTTCCTTATCTATTCCTCCAATTATTTTATTAAGTCTAACTACTCTAGGATGTTTTTTTTTCTTTTTTGGCCCTTATAATCTTTTTTCTGGGTTTCCAATCACAGTTACTATAGTTACTCTCTTCTTCTGAAGTTCTCCACTAGCTTATCTTACCTCATATTTCTTCATTGTATCAGTTTTCCTTTGTCTTCAAATCTTTGCAGATTTTTGTGATTTCTTTGCTTTTCTGTCTTTCAGTTGTTGTTACATTAGTTTATTTGGTATATTTCTAGATGTGTTGGAGCTCCTGACACAAAGCTAACTGAATGCATACACTCTTATTTAGAGTTCTTGTTGGGAGCACCTTCCCTTTTATTTGGGTGCTGGAGTAGTCCTGGAACTGACAATCCCCTTTCTTCTTCTAATGGCTGCCTACTCTCTCTCTTCTTCAATCACTGACACTGGGTGAATTAAGTTAATTTCCACTTGTTAAGGGATGGAAGAGTCTGATTCAACACACAGCCTGAAGTGTGGAGCACAGAGTAGAGAGTGGAGGAGTTAAAGCATATATCATCTCTGTCTGTGAGTAGCTTCTAGGTATTTCTTTCCCTTTTCTTACTTTTGTTAGTGCACTTTACTTCCTTTGAAATATATCTTGCTATTTTTGGGTTTTGAGGAAGGGTTGAGCTTAGATGCCACCTCTCAGTCATCTTGGTAGAAGTCTTATGAAATTATTTATGAAAAAAAGTCAGGATTGATATCATTCAGTGCCTTTAGTCATATAGCCACTTGTTGGTAACCACAAGAATATCACATTTATCCTTCAAACAGTTACATTCATATTTATAGAGGGAGTAAAAGAAATGTGATTCTTAGTACCCTCTGAGTCCCCACTCTGTCATTTTCACTGCCGAGAGAGAAGCACAAAGGGAATGCATTGGATTGGGACCATTTTGTATTTGTCTTAGTTTCATGGGTTGTCATGGCCAACTTATTGATCTTTGAATCGTTCTACCTATGCTTTGAAATACTTGGAAGGGTCAGACTATTTCAATTTTTAAGAAGGCAAAAGAAAATTGGGGAACAAATTTCTAATTTTATCTACCCATGTTGAAAGACTGGTGGGTGGGAAGCTATTTCCATAAAGGAAAATGAGTTTAATAAGCAGAAAAGGCAAACTATGAAAAGGATCATTATTCTAGAGCTTAAAGTGATAGAATAATAATATCATTAATAATAACAACTAGCATTTATATAGCACTTGAAGGTTTATAAAATGCTTTAGAAATATGATTTCTTTTGGTCCTCAGAGAAACCCTGGGAGGAAGATGCTATTATTATCATTCTGACTTTGCAGATGAGGAAACTAAGTCAGGTGGAGGTTATGGAACATGCCCAGAATTGCACAAACATCTGAGGCCTAATTTGAACTTATCTTCCTGACTCCAGGTCCATTGCTCTACCCACTGTACCACAATATTTCTGTAAATGTGCTATACTTTTCAAAATGCTTTCACATCATTCTTGTTTGATGTTAGTTATTGTAAAGTTATAATATATATGTGTGTTTATAATCTTTCTTCTTAGAGCCTTTAAAGTCATCTTGTCAAACTCTTATATTCTGAAATTGAGAGAAATGAGGCCCAGAGGTTAAATGACTTGCCTAAGGTCACACAAGTCATAAGTGACTTAGCTGTATTTGGGCTTTTGGTGACTCCAAATTTAGCTCTCTTTTCACTGTTCCATGCTGCAGGTATGATAAAGTAGAAAAATAGAGGTTAAAATTTGACAGTCTAGGAAGGAAAACTAGGAATACATTATACAGACATCAAAGAAGGCCTAAACCTTATATAAAATAGAAATTGATGAACTTGAGTATGAGGGCATTTGAAAGATATTTAATAGGTTTGGGGGAACAAATCTGGGGTGTCATGTCTGATGTTTAAAACTGCTCATTAAAACCAATAAAAAGGTCCAGGACAGAGGATACAACACCTGCCACAGATTTTAAGGAAGAAAAGACGTAGCAATGTCAAATCTGTGAGTAAAGACTTCTAAAGCCAGTTAACAGATAATAATGGAGGCGGAGGTGGGGAGAAAAGAGTAGACAAGCTACAGTTACAAAGAGGAAGGTGTGAAAAAGAAGAATAATGACTCCTCATCTTGTAGGCAAGAAATTTTGAAGCATACAAATGCCTTTGTTTTAAGGCAAGACACCTGGGCTGAAGAGAAAAAGACATCCTAGGAAGCTAAAAGGAAACTAATGAATATTTGGCAGTGTTGAATTTACAATAAATTGATATTTAATGGTTGTGGAAATTTTGGGAAAAGAATTATAAATATGCATACATTTTGTAATTTATAATAAAATTAGATCAACTAAGAAATGAGGTGAAAATATTGTGGAAATTATGGTACGTTACAGAAATATTAGATGGCAATTCAGTTTTTCAAAAACAAAATCAGTTTCATTACTGTTATGATGCCATGCAAAGGGCCTGGGATTTGGAGTCAAACAACCTGGATTTAGAGCTTGGTTTTGCAATTTACTATCTATGTGAACTTGGGCAAATTGTTTAACCTCTGTGGGCCTCAGTTCCTCATCTGCAAAATAAATGAGTTGGACTAAATGACTTATAAGACCCCTTCCAACTCTAAATCTGCGATCCCATGACCTATGGGCCATAATGAATATAAAGTGATAAGACAGAATTATGAACAGCGTACTATGAAAAAGACAAACTAACAGGTTTAAGGCCAAGCTAATTATCACCCTTATCCTTCAAACTCTCTGCCTTTTGTTCCAATTAAAAACAAAACCAAGCAAAAACAAAACCAAGAGAACTGTATTTGGAGTCAAAGGTCCTGAATTCAAGTCACTTCTCGGCCATTGAATACCCATGCAACCTTGGCCAAGTTACTGTACCTCTCTCTAGGCCTCAGTTGGACTAAATGACCTCTACAGAAGTCTCTTCCAACTCTATATGCTTGCCCAACAAGCATCAGTGGAAAATCAGTTTCTTATGATTTAGATGAGGCTGTTTTTGATTCTCTTTAGCAATCATCTGATTCCACAGCATGATTGCTACTTCCATGGTGATGACAATATTCGGTACTCTACATTGTTCTGGAATAAAAGTGGTGTAGGTGGAGAACAAGCTGTTACCTTTTAAAATCTGATATTTCTTTAGCTTTCCAGCTAAATCACATTCTCTATTGTGGGGCAACACCAAAAGAAAGGGGTCAAGGAAATACAGATTGTTTAAAAAAATTCATGGCCGAGCCTAAAAATAGCAAAGCCCGGGCAGGCAGGGCAATACAATACATGGACCCTTGCAGTGTTGTTTTTAGCTAATCCAAGTCAAAAAGCCTGCTTCTTACCTTGATAAACTGTTCTCAATAGGTCAGAGGCAGCAGCTTTCCTTATCAGCACCAGGAGTTTAAATGTCAGCGATTAAGCGTTTCCATGGAGATCCCTCTGAGTTTCACAAATGTGGGCACATTATTTACGCCCACACTCTGGAGGATAAATGATAATGGCAAAGCGTTTTGTTGTACCCTATCATCCCCAGCACAAGCCGTGCAGCTGGACTCGGAAATGTGGCAGCCGAGAGCTGTGCTAGATTTCAATTAGGAGATGAACACCTGTTCATTTTGATTTCCACAAATAGTACCTTGTAGGATACACAGGGAGGCTTATCCGGAATATATTTTGTTTCAACAAGATTCAATAGAGGAAGGCAAGCACAGGCAAACTGCATTAACTAACGAATTCTTCCCAGGCCTTGAGCTGAGCAGGACAGCACCTGGCTGACCTTCACTCTGAGAAACAGTTGCAGGCTTACATAACCCCAACCTGTGACACACAAACAAATATTTTAGCTAAAATGCTTTATCTAGCCAAAGAGAATATAGATAATACTCTTCTTGGTGCATCCATTCCTCTGTAGTTGATTGTTTTCCATGATGGAATCCAATTTTTAATAGAGTTTTTGATGGGTAGTGGTCTTTTGTATCAATGGTTTCATTGTTGGGTAGGCAACTGGTTATGATATGCAGCAACTCCCTATATTTCTATAGGTCTTCAACACTTAAAACCTCTCTTTCACATTTTTCATATTTGTTATGCACTGGTGGCTGATTTAGAAAGAGATCGTTATTGGATCTATTAAAGGAAAATATTCTTTATTGTGTTCTCCTCTAGTAGTGTGGGGTTGACTTTAGATTCTTAAAAGCTATGCTAGTTTCTACTAAAATAACCATATTTTCAGTGTGAGGCTCTAGTTCAGCTGAATTGTGACTTTATGCCATAGAAAAGAGTTAGATTTGTCGTTAGAGTTCAAATCTTGCCTCTGCTATTTACTACCTTGAGTAAGTTTCTTGCCTGTTTTTTGTTGTTCCTCACCTATAAAATGAAAGAGTTGGGAGAGAAGACCTTTCAGCTCTAAATCTATGACTTTTGCACACTGTCCAAGGACCAGCCTACCTTGAATTTGGATCAGCTCAGCACCAGAAGGCTGGCTACCAGATATTAGTAATAACAATGGCAATAATATTATAATTAATTTTTTTGCCACAACAACTCATGGGGATAGAGGGTAGTCACTTCAGTGCCTCAGGTCTCTGTTTCTTATATAAAAAATGAAGAGTTTAGATCAGATTTGCAGCTGTGACATTCAGTGATAGGCTGAGATATGGAGGAATTGTAATCTGTGTCAGGGATGGGATAATACGTACTGTGATGAGATTGTTGAAGTCAGGGTAGTGGGAGATCTTTCTCTTTCTCCACTATTAGAGTATAAAATTCTGCACTGTGATGAAATAAAACTGTTGAAGTCAGTTGGGGACTGTGTCTTTTGCTCTATTAGGGAACAGTACTGTGACTTTGTGTTCTGGAGAAGCCTGCTCAATCTACTCAAATAATAGCTAGTATTTATACTATATGCCAGACACTGTGCTAAGTGCTTTATAAATATTATCTCATTTGATCCTCACAACAACTGGGAGGTAGGTGCTATTGTTACCCCCATTTTACAGATGAGGAAATTTGAGGCAAATAGAAAGTGGCTTGCTCAGGATCACACAGCTAGTAAGTATCAGAGGTAATATCTGAACTCTTATCTTCTTAACTCCAGGTCCAGAGCTCTATCCATGGCACCATCTAGCTTCCTGCCAGGTAGAGTGAGAACCACCAAAAAAGCAGCTGAATTCACTTGGAGTGGATACCCTAGCCTTTCTTCCATTCTACACCCCTTCCCTTCACTCAAACCTCCAATCCCCAATTTACCACCACGGAGCAGATTGCTACAGGAACCTGACTTTTGACGCCTGGACAAGCCCAAGACCCTTTCAAGGGAAGAAAAATATATCAGCCTTAGAGCTGTTGCCTGCAGTTATGGTTACCATTGTTTACAGGAAGGCAGTGACAATCTACTATCCCATAGCTAACAAACACGCTACTTTTCCACTCTAAAGCAGTTGAGAAGCTGTCAATCTCTTTCTCTTTTACCACTTCTGGATACATCAGCACCATCTACCTCAGTCTTCCAGTGTCCCTTTCCTCTCCTTTTATTGTGCCATCTGGAACCCCTGCTCCATTGCTAATAGATTGCATAGAATCATGTTAGATATCTTTTATGGCCCTTTTAATTCCTGGTCATCAGGGAAATGCTGCCCCCTTCTCTTCCCTCCATCTCTCATCCCCCAACCCTCAAGAAAAACTGCATCTGTGGGGACCCTTTCTTCTAGTGCTTTATTTCATGCTCCTTGAAGTGTTGGGCCAGGAGTTTAAAGGCATGTTCCATGCTACATACTTCCAAACCCCAACCCTCTCTTGCTCCTTTGAGGTTCATTCCATTCAAATGCATCATCTTAACCACATCTTAGTGGCCATTGTCTATGCCTTTGCTCTCACCCCTTTCTCAAGGGGTTTAGTACTTGGCACACAGCCTTCATCTCCGGTCTATTTGCTGCCCTTATACTTGGGGACTTGAACATACATGTTGATGTTTCCTTAAACACGTTGACTTCTGAGGTCAACATCCTTCTAAAGCAATAATCAGTTAGCATTTATTAAGCATCTACTATGTGCCAGGCACTGTTAGGCCCTGGGGATAAAAAGACAAAAATAAAACCATCCATACTCTTAAGGTAGCATCCTCAGTTCCTCATGCTCCCTCAACAGGCACACTATTGGTGTATTGAGATGATTTTACCATATTTGGAAAAATATTGTAAAAGCTGAGGAAAGGCTACTGAAGGTAATACAAAAGATTGGCTAAAATCTGCTAGTGTAAAGCTATTGATTAACAAGAATCCTTTCTGCAAATATCTAGTCAGTTGTTAAATCTTATCATTTCTATCTCTATAACATCTGTTACAATTGTCCTCTTCTCTCCAGTGTATAATCAATAATTGATTTCAGGCTCTCATCACCTTTCACCTTGATTATTTCAATAGCCTCCTCTCCACCTCAAGTCTTTTCCCTCTCTAATCCATCCTCAGCACAGCTGTCAAAGTGATTTTCCTCAAATGCAGCTCTCACCATGTTACTCCACTCGCAATAAATGCCAGTGGTTCCCTATTGCTTCAAGTATCAAATATAAACCCTTATGTGGCATTCAAAGCCTTTGGCATTCCTGGCCCCAATGTATCATATTACTATACATCAGAACCTTTCATATATAGTGTGGTCAAGCCAAACTGACCATCATACATAACCTTCCATCTCCCATATCTGCCTGTGTACTGGCTATTCCCCATACCTAGAACATACTCCCTGGCAACCTTTACCTCTTGGAATCCCTGTTGTTCAGGCATTTTCAGTTATGTCTGATTTTCATGACCCCATTTGGGGTTTTCTTGGCAAAGATACTGGAGTGGTTTGCCATTTCCTTCTCCAGCTCATTTTACAAATGAGGAAACTGAGGCAAAAAGGGTTACATGATTTGCCCAGGGTCACGTAGCTAGTAAGGGTCTGAAGCCAGATTTGAACTGAGGAAGATGAGTCTTCCTAACTCCAGGCCAGGCACCCTATCTACTGTGCCACCTAGAATCCCTAGTTTCCCTCAATTCAACTCAAATTCTATCTTCTACATGAAGACAAAAGTAGACAAATGAAGAAAAAGAGAAAAAGCAATAGAGAACCTTAGAAAACCTATCCCATAACATGTATGCATGTATGTATATGAAAATATCTGTATCTTTATAAAGTACATGGATCCCATGCACATATGTGTATGTACATACACATATACATATTTCTACTTTTGATAACTGTATTTCAATATAATTGGTTTCATTTGTAATCACAGATATTTTATTCACTTAAAAACACTTTGAGGAGGTGTTCAAAGGCTTCCCCAGAGAGCCAAAGTGGTCCATGACACAAAAAAAGCTAAGAATCCCTGCTTTAAACTTGTATGTTCCTTGAAGGTAATAATGGTGCTGGTGTGATGATACACAAATATCTGTAGATAGATGATAAACATCTGGGTGGTGGCCCTGAGAGTCCACTAAGCAACTATGTGAGTTTCCTTGTTACATTCTAACAGGAAAGAGAGAAGGCCTCTGACACATTATGATATGTTAATTAAACCACCTCTTTCCTCCAGAAGAGAAAATCTACCTCTGGCCTCTAGGATAAAGGCTCTGTTTTGGTTTTTTTTTTTCCTAAGCTATTTACTGGTCTAATCATTCTGAGGGACAATTAGAAGTAAGGCCAAAAAGCAACCAAACTCTGCATACCCTTTGACCCAGTAATACCACTACTAGGTCTGTATCCCAAAGAGATTAAAAAAAAAAAGAGGGGTTATATACGAAAATATTTATAGCAGCTGTTTTGTAGGGGCAAAAATTTGGAAATTAAGGAAATGGGTGCCCATCAATTGGGGAATGGATAAACACATTTTGATATGATTGTGATGGAAGACTATTGTGCTATAAGAAGTGATGATCAGGATGGTTTCAGAAAAACCTGAGAAGATTTATATGCAAAGTGAAGTGAGCAGAACCAGGAGAACATTGTGCACAGTAACAGCAACAGTGTAATGATGACCAGCTGTGAAAGACAGTGTCCAAGACAGTGATCCAAGACAGATCCAAAGGGTCCATGATGAAGTGTTATCTGCCTCCAAAAGAGAGAACTGATGAACTCCTTGTGCTGCTTAAAGCATGCTTTCTTAGTCTTTATTTTTCTTGCTTTTTAAATTTTTTTTTTTGCAACATGGCTAATATGGAAATATGTTTTGTATGACTTTGCATGTATAATCAATATTTCATTACTTTGCTTTCTCAATGAGTGGGGGTGGGACAGGAGGGAAGCAGAGAATTTGGAACTCAAAATTAAAAAAAATGAATGTTAAAAATAACAGCCTCCCCATCCGGGCTTAATACATATTAATCTCACCCATTGTAAATTCTAACCAAACTGGCCTGCTTGCTGTTCCTCATACATTATAGTTAGTCCATCTGTAATCTCTGTGTCTTTGCATAGACTACCCTTCTACGTTTGAAGTGTACCAATTCCTTACTTGTCTTATAAATTGCTTTCTTCAAAGGTTAATTAGAATGCTACCCCCTAGTGGTGCAGTGGATAGGAGCCAGGCCTGGAGTCAGAAAGACCTGAGTCCAAATTCGGCCTCAGACACTAACTAGCTGAGTGACCCTGGGCAAGTCACTTAACTGTTTGCCTCAGTTTCCCCATCTGCAAAATGACTTAGAGAAAGAAATGACAAACCTGCGTCAGTATTCTTGCCAAGAAAATACCGAATGGAGTCATAAAGAGTCAGACATGACTGAAGAACAACACAGATAGCCTATCTTGACTTCCCAGGTTGTTTAGTGTCCTACTCTTGTATTATCTTGTACATCTTTAGTATTTAATTTTCACTTACTTATTATTCTTACCTGTATAATTTCCTCTTCAAGAAAGGGACTGTTTTTGCCTATATCCTCAGCTGTTAGCACAGTGCTTCCATATAGTTGTGGTTTGTCCTTCATAGGATCATCTGCAATTGACTTTGATTTGAGTGAGGGATGATTGCGCAAGGTCACTAGCCTCACTTTGTCCTCCAGAGCTATCTGGGTCCAATGGCCAGATATTCATCAGGAAGACTGGAGATGGCCCAGGATGCAAGGGGAGACCCTGGCCCTTTTAAGCTAAGGTCTTTTCAGCTTCTCACTTTGAGTGAGGCAACATTCATTCTTGAACAGGTCTCTTTAAAGAAGTGAGTCAAGGGATGACTCCTTTAATTGATTAAAAAAAATCAAACTGGGAGGGGAAGACACTCAGAGTTGCTGGCCAAAAGAAAAACAGTCACTATTTACATTCAATCTGAACCAAGAGAGCCCAAAATTACCATTGAGTGGTGCTTGGGCAGGGACCTATAGTTGTCCAATCGGTGAGATCCAGAGTGAATTGGATTTAAGGCTTGGTCTTTGAGAAAGAAATCTAGCCAATAAAATCCAAGGTAAGTAGGTAGCTTTCAGACATCAAAATTTACCTTCCTTTGGGCAGAACACCCTCAGGAAAGGAGAGGAGATGAGAGGAAAGGGAAAGGGAGGGGAAGGTGTTCTGTCCAAAGGAAGGTTAAGGGTTATTTTGCAGCAATGGAGCCTCCTGGCTCCACTTAATAAATGCTAGATTGTAAGCTCCTAGAGGGCAGGAACTGTCTTGTCTCTTTTGTATCTCCAGTGCTTAGCACAGTGTCTGACACATAGTAGGAGATTAATAAATGTTTATTGGTTTATTAAAAAATGAATGAATAAATGTGACTCAGACAACTCCCTAAGACAAAGAAGTTTCAGACATGAAATCTGCTCCACCCAAAGCTTATGGAATCACAGTTACTTGCATACTCATATTTTAATGATAATTATAACAATAATATTGATAAAGCTTGGACAGAACCAGGCACTGTGCTAAATGTTTTATAATTATTATCTCATTTGATCCTCACAACAGTCCTGGGGGTATAGGTACTATTATTATCTCCATCTAATTAAGAATTTTATCATTTGATTTATGGTTCCTGCCTAGTCTGTTGGTTGGGGCTGGATGCATTGGGTGGGGCTGGAGCTAAATATGAGCCCCTATTTGGAAAGCAACTAATGATAAAATTTCATTTCGAGTGGGATAACATATGCATTAAGGGAAAAAAGAAATGAAAAATTTTAAAACAATACATATAAACCAGATTATTATTTTTTTACTGAGGTGGAATTAATTCTAAAATTTAATTCTAAAAAGATTTAATTCTAAAAAAATCTAATTGCTAAGAATTTGAGTTTTTGTTTTGTTTTGTTTTGAATTGAAAGCACTGGAAACTTGGACTAAGAAAGTTGTGAAGAATGCCAGTTTCAATCTTTCAATATTTTGGGTGTTAGCAGGGCCCTACTATCTAAGGAATAATACTGAGACATTGTCTCTCTTTGCCTGGAACAAATTCTGATGAATGCATTGGCCTCTCTAAGGCCCCTGGCAATCATGGAGATCCCAATGCCAAGTTGGATTGAACTTCAGAGGATGATGTTTTCAAGAGCAAAGCTGTGTTTCCTGGAATTGATATGTCAGTCTTCACTAAGGAGCAAGCAGGCTCCTGCTCTCCAGTTTTATCATTGTTTTTCAAAATGTACCTCACAACGAGATGCAGTTACTAAGATAGGGATGAATGGCTGACATTTTGTTCTGACCCAGACTTTAAATAGGAATTAGGGCCTCAGATATTCTGTACCTGTCCTGACAAATGATAAATGACTCTCTTCTCATTTGTGAGGCAGGAAGCATGGAGTTATTCTTGATATTTTATTAGATTTAATGAAAAAAGAGCCTTATGGAACAGCTTTGGGGTTAAGATATGATAGAGGTTATTTTCATACCAGTGTGGTATAGAGCACTCCACAATGAAATGCAAGATCTTATATGGAGGTTTCATCTCTAGAAATAATGGAATATAATTGCTCACTTCACTAAGATAGGCCAAAAAAAAATCAATAAAATTATTTTAAAAGCATTTTGAGTTCAAAAGAAAAGAGCTATAAAAATAAGTTCTAACATATAATAGAACTTTCCAAAGACTGTTCAGTTTAGGACTAAACAACTGACAGTATTATTTACTTGTATTGCAAGGTCATAAAGACATAGATTCTAAGTTGGAGGGACCTTGGGGATCCTCTGTTGAAAAGTCCCTTCATTTTTCAGATGGGGAAACTGAGGCTTAGAATGGTGAAATGACTTGCCCAAGGTTGTACATGTAAGTGTCAGAGGTGGTTATGGGATACAGGCCCTCACCACCTCATGCCTGGACTACTGTAATAGCCTGCTGGTTGGTTTCCCCATCCCAAGTTTCTCCTTACTTCCATCCACTCTTCACTCAGCTGTCAAACTGGTCTTCCTAAAGTACAGTTCTGGCCATGTCATCCTCCCTACTCGGAAAAGTCCAGTGACTCCCTATCATATCCAGGTTAAAATATAACATCTTTGGCTTTTAAAGTTCTTTATGACCTCCTCTCTATTCCCATCTTTCCCATCTTCTTATACCCTGAACTCTTTGATACAGTGCCTCTAGCCTCCTTCCCATCTGGACTTCAGGCATTTTCATTCATTCTGTGTTCACCCTCTTCATCTCCATTTCTTGACTTCAAGGCCCAGATAGAATCCCACCTTCTACAATAGCCTTTCCATAGCCTTCATTCTGTTTTATTCTGTTTATAGCTCATTTGTACACAGTTGTTTGCATCTTTTCTCCCACATTAGGCTATGATCTTCTTGAGAGCTGGGACTGTCTTTTACCTTTTTTTTCGATCTCCAGTGATTAGGATAATGGCAATAGTGGGTACTTAATAAGTCTTTACTGACTCACAAATATGATTACCTACCGTGTAAGATCTTTATACTTTAAAGATTGGCATTTTGTTTTTTATTGTCTGTAGTTCCTTCTATTTTCAAGAAAGAGGGGAGTCAGATGGCACAGTAGATGGAGTTCTAGACTTGGAGTCAGGAAGGTCTGAGTTCAAATATGGACTCAGACATTTACTAGATGTGAGACCCTGGGCAAGTCACTTAATCTCTGTCCCATTTTTGTCATCTATAAAGAAGGGGTAATTATAGAGCCTACTTCACAAGGTTGTTGTGAGCATCAAATTAGATAATAAAAATAGCCTTGTAAATCTTAGAAGATATATAATACATACTATATGTAGCTACAGTTAGATATCTGTACATATACATACGTACATATGTATATGTATATATATATACATGTACATATATACATATACATTCATACATACACAGATATCTAGCTGTAGCTATATAGCTAGATATAATATACAAAATAGCTAGCATATAATTATAAAATGTAATCATAAAATTGTATAATGTCCAACAAAGAATTTTAATCTCTTAAAAAATGTTTGAAGTTAAAAAAAAACTGCAAAATTTATATGGAAGCCACAGGAGTAGAATGCAATTATGAAAAAAGGGCTGGATCTGGAGTCAGTTTTGAGCTCTGCTATCTGAAGCCTGTGTGGCCTTAGGCAGGTTACTTAATTTTTCTGGGCCTCATTGCAAAATAAAGTAGTTGGACCCCTAAAGTCTCTTCCAGCTCTGCATGGATGATCTTAGGCTCCACAAAAATATGACTATGGCTTGTCATAAAATTCATTAATGATCACAATCAGGCTATTTTTAGGGATAGGGCCTATGATGAAAAAGGCATATGGTACCCTATACTCTAACAAAAGAAATGAATGTTATAATGGATGATTTCTATGGGGGGTGGGGTATAATAATGGTGGTTTTAGTGTGTGTATTAGCAGAAGTTATAGCTATGCAAAAACAAAAAAGGAGCCTATAAAACATTCTAATATACACACAGGAAAACAAAAAGAAGTATGAAAGGAGATAAAGCAATTTTGTCACTACCTTGTTAAATTATATATGTGGTTATATACACATTTCTTTAAAAAAAACTATCAAAAGTCACAGCTTTTCATCTAATACTTTCTTATTCTTTGTATGTTGAAACTTTTGTATTTATTGATGATTGCTGTTGTCATTCAATCATTTTAATCATTTCTGACTCTGTGTCCCCATTTGAGGTTTTCTTGGCAAAGATATTAGAATGGTTTGCTATTTCCTTCTCCAGCTCATTTTACAGATGGGGAAATTGAAGTGTACAGCATTAAATGACTTGCTCAGGGTCACATAGCTAAGTAAGTGTCTGAGACTGGATTTGAACTCAGGTCTCACTGATTCCAGACCCATCACTCAAACTTCTGTGCCACCAATTGCCATATGACACATACACACATATTACACATATATGTATGTGTGTAATTTAGTTCACAGTAAAAAAATAAAGTTTAAAAATCCCATTAATGCATTATATTCTACTACCTGTGAGACTTTAGGCAAATCCTTTAACCTCTCAGGTCCTTAATTTCCTCATCCATAAAATTAAGGTGTTCTCATAAATGCTTCCTGGTTTAAATTTATGGTGCTATGCTCCTGTTGCAAGAAGTGACATTTTGTCCTAACAATGTACAGGGTAGCTTTTACAAGGAGTCTAAGTGTAATATCCTGTAACATCCCTCCTGAGCTATGTAAGCTTAGATTATAGGGGTTACCCTCTGGGTCTGTAATCCTAGCACTCTAGCCCACAAGGTCCTACCAGGGTGCTTCCCATTAACAATCAACCAGTAGATTCAATTTAGCTTTTAGCATAGACATTCACTAAGACAGAAAAGTAAAAACAAACAAAAACAATAGCTTCAGAACATTCTTCCCCTAGATCTATTGTATATTCTTCCACAAATATATACAGAATGCATGGAAAGAGTGGGCTCAGAGTATAATGATAGTGTGGTATACGTACAAGATGTATATGTAACAAAGGCATCACAACTCCTGGTCCTTCAAGGCCTATATGTCCTTTATTTCTTCATGAGCATGATTTGCCCATCTATCCTGGTTAGATATTACAAACTGGCTTCCCAGGATCTGTTTTCAATGACTCTCTTTTCTGCTGCCAGGGGTCTTGTTCCTTGAGGTTTTCTCCTCCCTTGAATGACTATCAGTCTAGAGTACAATCTTTGCTTCCTTGATTGTGCTTTGAAATTGCTAGAAATGACAAACTTGAATTGATAAATAGGGTGTCTGCCTGTGTGTAGTTTTCTTTTTTCCTTTTCTTTCTTTCTTTCTTTCTTTTTTTTTTTTTTTGGCTAGGCAATGGGGTTAAGTGACTTGCCCAGAGTCACACAACTAGTAAGTATCAAGTGTCTGAGGCTGGATTTGAACTCAAGTCCTCCTGACTCTAGAGCTGGAGCTCCAACCACTGTATCATCTATCTGCCCCATGTGGGTAGTTTTTTTGCTAGGCCCTGTGGCTAATAGAGGGAATAGGGCTCACCCTGAAGAGTTCTCCTCCACAAAATATTCCTGAGCATATATTTCTCTGGGACCGAGCTGTCCCTAGTCCTTAGCTATTTAAAGATCTGAAAAGGTATGTCTATTTTTGGCTTGTCCAATAAGATTACTGCCTTTAATTTTGTCAGAGAAAGTCATTTATATATCATAAAGGAATCAGAGTCTAGGTGCATATTTAGAGTTAGTTTAATACATCGTTATCATCCTGTGATTAGATTCTAACCCTCTGGCCTTGGAGCAGGGGAAGGGTATTCAAAGAACAACCGTTCCCCCCCCTCCCCCTTTTGCCAAGGAAGATTTCATATAACCATTTCTAACTGTTCTTTCTTCTGTTGGATTAAATTAAGGTAATTTCAGGAATTGTGAATACAAATTCTAGAAAAGAAAGAAAATTGGGAATACTTTTCATTCTTTTCCATGGGGGTTGGCTAACCCAAGGGTAATTAGATACTTGCCTGGTTGAAGACAGAGTAACCTCTGTTCTTTGTATTTTTCCATGGAGCTCTGAGAAAGCATTTGGAGTCCTGCTGCTTCTGGAAACGCTGCCCAGAAACTGGATGTTTTGGGAATTTGCCCAGCCTGATATGAGGAGGCAGCCCTGCCCAGTGTAACTGATAAGTACATGGCAGTGGTACAGCTGAATAATGGATAGCTATAACTTCATGTTGGTTGTGCATCAAACTGAGATGAGATGGTTCCTGAGACCCTGACCTCATAGAGAGACTCATGGCAGTCTAGAATGACTCAGGCTTTATGATGTCGTATGCTTGTGCTGCAGTTGTTTTTCAGTTGTTTTCAGTCAAGACCGATTCCTTGCACTCCTTTTGGGGTTTTTTTGGCAAACATACTGGAGTGGTTTGCCATTTCCTTCTCCAGCTCATTTTATAAATGAGGAAACTGAGGCAAACAGGGCTAAATGACTTACCCAGGGTCACATAGCAAATAAGTGTTTGAGGCTGGGTTTGAATTCAGGTCCTCCTGACTCCAGCACTCTATCCACTGTGCCACCTGGCTGTCTATGTGTTATAGTTGTTTGACCATACACACACACACACACACACACACACACACACACACACACACACACAGCATAAACCCTATCTTATTTCTTCCAGTTGCCATCTTTTTCTATAGGTGAGGCTGAAGGTAGTGGATAGACAAATGTCTCATCCTCATCTATATCTCCCATCCCTCACAGTCTCCTTAATTTCTAACCCACTAATGTTCCCCTTACTTAACTTTCATAGTAGCTCATATGCTCTGCCAAACCCAGAAGGCAGAGACAAGATGGGTGGAATAGATGTCCTTGGCATGTTAGTTCTCCTATTGATATAAGCATTCCTGGTTTTGTCATTTTACTAAAATTTACTTTGTATTTTTATCAAACACTTTTGAAAAATATTTAATGTCCCATTCAAGCAAGTAAAGCCTCAGGTGAACTCTGAGAGATTTCTAGTTCATTTTGATAGGGTGGAGTCAAATAAGCTATGATTCTTTTATTTTCCCCCTCTATAAGCCCTTTTCCATCTTCTTCCCTATAGTTAGGGTACATACAATGCTTGGTAGTTGAAAGTGGTCTAGGAGCCAGGAAGCCTGGGTTTTAGTTATGGCCTTGGGTTTTTTTTTTTTTTTGGCTAGGCGATAACATTAAGTGACTTGCCCAGGGTCACATAGCTAATAAGTGTCAAGTGTCTCAGGCCAGATTTGAACGCAGGTCCTCCTGATCCTAGGGCCGATACTCTTTCTACTACATCACCTACCTGCCCCCATGGCCCTGCTTCTTGCTGGCCATGCTACTATGGGCAAGTCATTTAGCCATTCTAAGGTAATTCCTCATTTATAAAAGAAGGTATATTTATACCATGCTTTAGAATTTATAAAGCTTTAGAAAGCATAACTCATTTGTTCCTCCCAACAACCCTGTGATGTAAAAGCTGTTATCCCAGCTTACATATGACTTAAAGTGATTCATCCAAGGCCAAACAGCAAAAGCAGATAGCAAAACTATGACCGAAAGCCTGGTTTTCTGCACTAAAGTCAGCACCTTTTTCTTTTTACCATGCTACTTGTCTCCGATAATGCAAAGAAGAGATAATAGATTTACAAATACATTATAAATTTTAAAAAATATTTTGTTTTAATCAGTCAAGATTCAACTTCTTACCCTCCCATCCCAATCCTTCCCCACCTCCAACTGAGAACATAAGAAAACAAAACGCACTATTACAAACATGTATAGTCAAACAAATTTTTTTTCATACATTGGCACATCCAAAAAAAAGCATTTGTCTCATTCTGCATCCTGAGTCCTTCACCTCCCTATCAAGAGTAATATGTTTCATCATTAGTCCTCTGGAATCCTAATTAGTTATTATATTGATAAGAGCTCAGTGCAATAGTACTCCATCACATTTATATACCATAACTTGTTCATCCATTCCCCAATCTATGGGTACCCTTTCAGATTCCCATTCTTTGCCACCTCAAAAAGAGTTTAAGATATTTTTGTACAACCTTAGAGTTTGCTTAGAACTAATCCCCCTCTTAATCTACCTTTCCTCGACCCCCTAGTCCCCTTCTCCCCTTTCTCTCTTATTTTCCTGTTGCACAAAATGTATTTCTTTACCCTATTCAGTGTGCATCTGTTTTCTTCCTTCTTTTGCCCAGTTCAGATGAGTGAGGTTCAAGTGTCACTTACATTCACCCTCCCTCCTTGTTTGAATAGATATCTACTTGTGCTCCTGATTAGATGAGATAATTTTCCCTAATTTTCCTTTCCCTCTACTCCTTCCAGTATATTTCATTCTTCTTCCCCTCTCTTTCCATTCTTTTCTTAACATCGTTATGACATTAAAGAACCATTTCTAGCTCTTGTCTAATTAAACTGCCTCTATAACTCCTGATAATGATAGGGTTCCATGACGATTCATATATCATCTATCTATTTGAATGTAAGGAAATTATCCTCGTTCAGTTCCTTATGATTGCTTGATCATGTTTACTTTTTTTATGTTTCTCTCCACTCCTGTATTTGAACTTCAAAGTTGCTCTGTAGCTCTGGTCTTTTCTTTTTATCAGGAATGCATAGAAAACCACTATTACATTAAAAAAACATTTTTTCCCATGTAGTTCCCTTACCTAGTTTTGCTGAGTAAGTTATCCTTGACCGTAAGCCCATATCCTTTGCCTTTTGGAATACTGCATTATAAGTTCTCTTCTCCTTCATAATGGTGGGTGGTAAATCATGTGTGATTTTTGTAACTCAACTTCAACTGGGCCCTCACTGCTGCTAGGCAATCTTACTCTTTATCCCATTCTCCACAGTGGCTCTTCTAAACTTTTTATCCCTCTTCAAACCTCCCATGGCTGCTCCTCCCTCCACTTTCTCAGCTAAAAATCTTATCTCAAGATTTACAGAAAAATATGAGGTTTCTCCTTGAACTCCGTCCTCTGCCCATCTTCCTAATCTTTTAGTACTTAGATGTCTCCTAGCACTATATACTCCTTCATTCTAGTTTCACACAATTTGCGCTCTGCAAGTTCCTGACTGGGGTTTGGGTCTGAGCAAGAGTAGATTGCTGCTGGATTCCACTCCTGTCAGCCAACTGGAGAGTTTTGTCAGTTCAGAGTAACAGAATTGTAGGCTCCCCTTTGGTCTGGGATTTCTGCCTTGGTTATTGGTCCGCAGGTGGGGTGAGACTCTGATTTGTGCCTGGGGTTTGTTCTTCACTGTTGCTCATTTTGACTTCTGAACGTTCGCCTTTCTTTGATATACCACTCAGGGCCTCTCTACCTGAGAATGTCATTCACAACAAAGCTGACAGTTGGGACATGTCTCTGTTCCACTGCCCCAGCATGGGTTTGGAGGTCTAGGACCTCGTCTAGCCCTGTGCACAGCCTCTTCCTGAGGGCTGGGTGCTCTTTTGGGTTTTATTCTGCTGGCTGATCCCCTTCTCCAGTGTCTACAAACTTCCTTGACTCTCTCCCCATGCCAAGCTAAACTGAACAAACAACTCCCTGTGACTTTTTCTGGAGTTCCCCATTAGGATTCTATCTGGTATATTTTCTAGATCTTTTTGGAGAAGTTATGGGAATCGAGCTCACCACATTGCTTCCTACCACTCACCTACATTGGTTACAGACTCCTGCATTACAAATTCTAAAGAATCCTGCCACTGTAGAGTATTAGTAACACCATTCTCCTCCATTCCAGCTGGGCAAGTTGCAAAGTTATTTGTCTAATAATATGTATTTCCTTCACCTCCTTCATTGCCTCTTCTGTGTTTAAAATAGATTGTCTATACGTGACTATATGCCTATTTTTCTTCATCACAGTATTGTTATGGTACCTATGATTATTGTCATCCTCTAAAGTCATACTTCAATGCTTCTTTATAGAATCAAGGTGACTTTTGGTTCTTGACGGCTAGACATGTGCTGTCAGATCCTTCAAAATGTAAAATTACAAAATTATATGAAAGTAACCCTTTTCTATCCATAGCCTTCTCTCTCTAATTTTATTATCTACTTCCCCCCCCCCCCGAAGGTACATATTTTTGAGGTAAATTATAAATAATTCAAATTTATATAGCACTCTAAGATTTACAAAGGTTAAGTAAGGATCAGAGGGGCTAAGTAACTTGTCTTGGATCATACAACCAGTAAATAAGTTGAACCAAATTGAACTCTGTATTTAAACTATGGCTTAAAACATGTCCTGTCAACCAAATATTATACTTTAGAGCACTTTTCTTGATTTAGGCATGGTAGAATTGGGGTAAGACAGTAACAGAGAGCTCTGATGCTACTTTTCTAGGGGGGAAAGAAATAATTAGGGAGGATATGAGCACCAACTCTATTGATTTACAATACGAATAATACGGTAGTTGAATTTTTCCCTTGCCTTTCATTAACTTACTGAAACATCTTTTTCACTTTTTGAGTCCTGCCAAATACTGAGCAGGCAGCTATACAGAACCATGCTCTCCTACACATTTCCCTGTATACTTCTGGCTAATTCATGGCCCAATGTAAATTATTTCTTTCTTGGTTGGATTTTATCATGTAGTTCAATCACCCAGCTCTATTAGATTACTCTACTTTCTCATGTTTCACCATCATTTTTACTAACTTAATAAATTTGTGCCAGCAAATTTTACCACCTCACTATTTACCTTGTCCCCAAGATCATTAATAAATACACAGTACATCACTGGTGTCAGTAATATTGCACCCTTGGGCATTCATAGTAATAGAAATTCCACATGTTTGGTTGTCAGCTATTAGAGTTGAGATGTATAAAATGTGAACAGTCAACTACTCAATTATTCAGAGGATGATTATCCAATTGGTGAATTCTCCTATCCTACTTTTTTTCTACCCCATCCTATTTTTAAACATTATAAGGAAGGAGGAACAAAGGAAAGAAGCATTTATTAAGTGCATATGGTGTGCCAGGCACTGTGCAAGATACCTTATCAATATTTAATTTGACCTTCACAACAGCCTTGAGAGGTAGGTGCTATTATGGTCCCCATTTTACAGTTGAGGAAACTGAGGCAGTCAGAGGTTAAGTCACTTACCTAGGGACACAAAGCTAGTAAGTGTCAGAGACAGAATTTGAAATCAGGTCTTCCTGACTCAGGGTCTGCATTCTATCTAATACACCACAAAGCTGCTTCATGTTAGAAGTCAGGTGCTGTAGTTTTTTGTTTGTTTGTTCATTTGTTTTGCTTGGCACATAAGCATGGTAAAGTCAAAATATGAAACTTTGAAAATTTGAAACCAGGGTGATTGACATAGTACCTTCAAACTACTCCATCTAAGGGTTTTATTCCTTTGTTTTCCCCAGCTTCATTCATTTACATGGAAAGTCAAAAAGAACCCCAGGCTTGAGAAAGCCAGGGGCCATTAGACCCATATGGTCTTTGTTGTCTAGTGTCAGCCTCTAGAATGATTCTAAATGGATGCAGTTTAGCAATTGGCAATTAGGCATTAGTTACAAATGCTTTCTAACTCTAAGCCAGTTAAGAGGTTTGGAACAGATATCCCATTTTTGGTGAGCAGGAAGTTTAGTTTTCAAAATAGTCTTAACTCCTATGACTTTGCTGACTAACAGTCAGTGCTAACACTGTGTTCCAAAAGAGCTTGGCCCATGGAAGCAAAGCTCTCCTTTTGGAGAGGAAAAAGTCTATTAGAGCCAAGGCTCTGACAAATGACAGACCTTCCCCTAGGGGAAAAAAAATGGCTAAAGAGTTTTTTTTTTTCCTTTCCCTAGTCAGATACTGAGTATGTGAATGCCCTGTTGTTATAAAGGAGCTAAAGCTCAAGCCCCTGGGATGTAGATTAAAAAAAGACTTAGGAGAGTCAATTCTTTCTAAATGGGGGAAGAGGTAGCCCCTCAGCCGAGGAACTTGGCAGAAGTTAAAAGCTGGAAACTGAGAAGCTCCATAATCTGGTACCCAGAAGACCTGGTAGCAGTCAGTGTGACCAAGTCCCCAATAATCAGAGGACCAGACGAACACCATCAAACAGTGATTAGGCATGACCAGCATAGAGCCTTACCCACCGTGTCAGAATTGCCCTTCTTCTTGCGTTTTCTGTCTATCTGTTATCCAAATGTGTGTCCCTCCACATCTGTGTTCTGACTGGAGGCATTCTCTGTATGTATTCCCTGGGTATACCTGCCTTTTACACTAAATGGATGTGTAGTTTGAGAAAGGTGTACCCCAGACTTACAGAAGAGCTGTCCTGTTCCTATTTTTCTTAGTCTATTATTTCATTAAATGTCTTTTGCTTTGAATTAACACATTTCTTGGCTTATTAATAAAAGCAAACACATTGGTAGCAGTGTATGAGCTATTTTTTTGAGTGTATAGAATGTATTTGGCTGCATAGACACATAAAGTAACTTGAATCTGGAGTAGCCTGCCAGAGGATCCACACTTTTGGGGGGAGCCACAAATATAAATGTAAAGTATTGTACTATTCTGGTATGGCTTGACTTCTGAATGTCTTTGGTTTCTTGTTATTTTCTCCCGGTACTTGATTTATTTATACTCTCAGATTTTTTTTTGCTCTTCTGGTTGCTGACCTACTACATAGCCTAGACCCTGCCAGTGGATCAAGTGTTGTACTTGGAGTTAGAAAGACCTGAGTTCAAATCTAGCTTCAGACACTTCTCAGCTAAGTGACCCTGGGCAAGTCATTTAAGCTCTCTGTGCCTCAATTTCCTCATCTGTAAAATGAGGGTAATAATAAGACCTATTTCTCCCAGGGCATTATAAGAATCAAATGAAATATTTGTAAAGCACTTTGCAAACCTTAGAGTGCTATATAAGTACTAGCCATTATTATTTTGGAATACTCCTGTCCTTTCTAATCTTATCTTTCAACCTGTTAATTTTACTTTACCTGGTCCTTATACTCCACTGTCACTTACCATGATTCTTACATGTATACTCAAGCTCTTTACCTTAGATAGTTAAGAATTGGCTTCATGTATGGTTTTCGTTTAAAGACTTGTGAAATTGTGTTGTCTGGAGCCAAAAACAGAAAATTATTGCATATAATATTATATAAGTGCATCAGAACTGCAAAACAAAATGCTATATAAGGTCTAAGGTAGAAAGTCATTACTAGCTGAGATGACCAATTACCATTAAATAAATTCTTGCAAAGACGCAAGTATAACTATCAAGTATGAATAAAAGCCCATGCCTGGGGAGCCATATGATATATCAGAAATAAATAAGAACAATAAAGAAGTGGTTTACATTTGTGAAAGAATGAGTTTTTAATTTTTTTATTTCTTATTTGGTAAATAGTATTTTATTTCAACATTCTTTTTTAATACAATTTTGAGTTTCAAATTTTTTATCCCTTCTACCCTCCCTTTTCCCCTCCCCAAGACATCAAGCAATCTGATATAGGTTATACATATGCAATCATGTAAACATATTTCCACATTCGTCATGTTGTGCAAGAAGAAACAGAACAAAAGGAAAAAGCCACAAAACAAACAAACAAAACAAAAAAAAGTGAAAATAGTATGCTTCGACTGGCATTCAGGCACCATAGTTCTTTCCCTGGCTGTGGATAGCATTTTCCACCATGAGTCTTTTGGAATTGTCTTAGATCATTGTATTGCTGAGAAGAGCTAAGTCTATCAAAATTGGTCTTCACACAATGTTGCTGTTACTGTGCATAATGTTTTCCTGGTTCTGTTCAGTTCATTCAGCATCAGTTCCAGGTTTTTCTGAAATCCTCCTGCTCATCATTTCTTACAGCACAATAATATGCCATGACATTCATATACCACAGCTTGTCCAGCCATTCCCCAACTGATGGGTATTCCCTCAATTTCCAATTCCTTGCCAGAAATGGTTTATTTTTAATCTCTTGGAGAATTAACCTCTTCTTTGGATCATACAGTTTATAAGATTTTGATTCTCAGTTAAATCACAAATTTATAGAAGTCTGGAAAACAAATTTAATGTGACATCTTACTACAGTATACTCAAATCATCAGTATCAGCTTTAACTTTTTATTTATTTTCGCTTATTCAGATCTTAATAGAGATGCCCACCAGCCAGGAATACTTTTTTTCAGATGTTTGGAAGTTAATGCTACTTATTCAAGATAACAACAATAATACTACCGATTCAAGATAACAACAATAATAATAGCTCATATTATATAGCACTTCAAAAGACAGTTTGGTAAAGTGAAGAGGTATCTGCCCTTGCAGTCAGAAAGATGGGGCTCAAGTCTTGCCTTTGCAGGAAATGGGGTATCGGGAGGGTGGGAAGGATGGGAATGGGAATAAGTGAGCAGAAATTCCACCAGAATTTCCTCACACAAGATATCACAGGTCTCTGTTCCTCTGCATGCCACCCACACATAAATTATAACAAGAATCATGGCTTTTTAAAGTGGCTGGAGAGCTTGGGAGCATAATTCCCATCCCTGTCATTCTTGCTGTGGGTCTCTGGGTAAATCATTTAACTTCTCAATGCCCTAGGCAACCCACAAAATCTCTAAATTGCAGAATATCTGTTGATCTGCTGGTAGAGTGAGTTTCCTTCCTGGCCAGCTTCTTACATCAATGAAATCAAAAGTCCAGACCAAAATATGTGTGTGCATGTACACACAGTATATGTGTATATATACACATATGTATATATATATATATATATATATATATATATATATATTGTATATATATACACACATACATACATACATGCATATTTACTGAGGGCATTGATCTCTACCAATGAGGAGAGAGTCCCATACCAATAGGCTTTGGAAATGGCTATCTATCTATCCTTCTATATATACACATAAACTTATACATCCATCTAATTGTCTCGCTGAATGAAGGAGGGTCTATGTATAGTAGTTGAGAAACAATGGAGGGAATTCAGTAGAAAGGCTATATTGAGATAATGATGGAAGTGGTTCCAATATGACCCAAGGGAAACAGCTAGACTAAAGGGGTCAGTAGAAAAAGGAGAACAGAGACTTGTTCTCCTCCCCCAGTTTTGCCTCAGAGTTCCCCTGTTGTTGTTATTGTTGGTGGTGGTGGTTCTTCATTTTCGAAGCTGACCAATGACATCACTAAGTGATGTCTTGACTTACATGTGAATTGGATTTAACTGAGACAGAGTTGCCCTAGAAGTAACCTGGTGGTGGTTGGAGGAGGGTGAAGGGTGTCAGGGATCTAGGTTAGAATCTAACTTAGATAAAAACATCGAAGATGTTGGTGGCTTATGTATATATTGGTGGTAATATTTTATTTAAAATTTATTTTTCCAGTTTTCTGTTTCTATTGAACCATAGAATTTTGAGCTAGAGTGGAGATCAGAGATGAACTAACCCCATACCACCCACTATTATAACAGGTGAGGAAATGGAGGCCAAGAAAGGTTAAATCAGACTAGCTTAGGGTCATACACTTAGTTACTAACGGTCCCCTACACTAGCATCTAGAGTTCTGAAAGGCAAGACACATGCTCCTCTGTTTCCATTAGACTTTTTCTCTCATGGGTATCTCCCATGGGAAATATGTATAAGCCATTTTTAAAACTGGAAAAATCCAATTTTGGCACATGCTGCTGAATAAAGTATGATTTAAAATGTACTAAGATGAAAGATTATCAAAAATTAAAATATTTCCTTCTTTAGAATAGTTTATGTTTTAAGGGAGACTTCTCTCCAAGATGAAAAAGAAAACATAAATACATCAATTGTGTTATTTTAATATCTTTATTGTCCTGCTCATACTCTTGTAGCAGGCTCAAGAATTTGGAAATATGAAACAAAAATTGGCACTGATAGCATACTTTGATGCTTCATTGTGGCACAGGGGTGACCTTGAATTCCAGAAAGCTGTGCTTCTTAAATACTGGGTCTGGCAGGTCTTGCTGACCCGGGAACAGAGTGTTGTCTGAGGACCAACCTTGCTTAATTTGCAGAGGCTCATCACTGGGTTAGCCACCAGGGGATAAATTGTTTAGACCACATTCTTTTAAAGTGTTAAGGGGGAGCAATCTCTCTAAGAGAAAGGAGAGCACATGAATAAAATCAAAGATATTTTCAAATACTTCAAAATGAAACACAATCCTCTAATAGCTGACTACATAACTCAGTTCCTTGGCCTACATTTACCTGAAGATAACTTATATTTCTGAAAACAGAAGGAGTCTATGGTTCTACTTCAAATCATCTTTTTGCAGGGTTACCTACCTTATGGGGCAGCTAGGTGGTACAGTGGATAGGTAGGGCACTGGGCTTGAAATCAGAAGGACTCATCTTCATGAGTTCAAATCTGGCCTCAGACACTTACTACCTGTGTGACCCTAGACAAGTCACTTAATCCTATTTGTCTCAGTTTCCTCATCTGTAAAGTGATACGTAGAAGGAAATGGCAAACCACTCCAGTATCTTGCAGATACTGGAGTCATGGAGAGTTGGACATAATTGAACAATAACAAACCTAGCTTGTAAAGTGAACGTTAACACAGTGCTATGTTTGCATAAAAATTTTTTGTCAAAAGTAACCTCAGTACACACACACACACACACACACACACACACACACACACACACACACACATCACTGTGAAATGCTCCTAAAAGGCAGCTTAGCATAGTGGATAGTAGCCAGTTTGCTACAGAACCAGGAAGATTTGGGTTCAAGTCTTGTTAGCTCTAAAACATACTACTTGTGTGACTCTGGGCAAGGGATGTGCCTCTCATTGCTCTAGACAACCATTTAAGACTATACATTGCAGAAAAAGGTGCTGACCTGAATCAGGAGAGAAAGTTTTCTCATCTGGGAGATCTCAATACCAAGAATGTCATAGATCCAGTCCATATCCCACATGGAAGTTTGCTACCTGGAACATTACATAGCAGGAATAGCTACTCATCTGCATTGGCAGAGTGAATTTTTTTTTCTATAAATCTTCATGCCCTTCAGAACTCTGCTCATGCAACACTCTCTACATGAAGACTTTCTTGGCCTCCCCAAAACCTTCCCCCAATAGAATGTAAGCATCTTGAGGTCAGGAAATATTTCATCTTTGTCTTTATATTCCTTGTAGGTGCTCAATATCTATTGATGCAATTTTGACATCACATGTTCTCATCTGGTTAAAAGACACCTTCCTGCTCTTTTCTGACCTCCATATTTTTATATACTCTGTTTGATATCCCCAATTTATCAAAGTATCTGAAACACTGGAAAGACTTGCTTTGGGGTAAATCATTTCAAGGGTAGCTTATTGGTTGAATGTGAGAATTTGTTTTGCATTACCATACATATTTTTAACGGGCTTTCTTTTTGTTTTCTCAGTGGGTAGGAGAGGGAGAAAAGGAAAGGGGAGAATTCAGAACAGAAAATAAAATAAAATTGGAAAAAAAGAATAGCTTGTTAATAATTATAACTAGCATTTATACAGCACTTTAAAGTTTGCAAAGCATTTTACAAATATTTTCTCATTTTATTCTCATAGCAATCCTGGGAGTTAGATGCTATTATTATCCCCATTTTACAGATGGGAAAACTGAGGCAGACAGAGGCTACATAATTCACCTGGGTCACACAGCTAGTAAGTGTCTGAGGGTAGATCTGAATTCCAATCTTCCTGACTCCAGGCCTAGCATTCCACCCACTGAACCACTTAATTGCCTCTTCAATGATCCTTTTCGCCTAGAAGAAAATGGGCAGGCCATCTAGGGAAACTCCTTAGACAGAAGGAAGAAAAGGGAGGGGGTGGTAAAGAACCAAGCCTAGCTGTTATTGAACTGACAGCAGGATTCTTCATCTTACTTCATACTTCCTATTTTCTTCCTTTTAGAAGTTCCAACTCTTTTGTCACTTTTCTCTAGAATTAACTGCCAAGCTTAGAGTATGAAACAGCTGAGTTGTATCATTTGCTTTCTGTCAGTGAGAGCTGTACGTGCTAGTCTTCCTGTTGACGTCCCTTCGAAAGGAGATCGCTGGCATTCCTTTGGACCATTTAAGATCTAGCCTCTGCAAGAGTCTGACCAGGGATCCTGCAGCAACAGCAGCAGACTGCATAGATAAAAGTCTGACAGCAGTACAGTAGCCTATATATAGCTTTTATGAATTTCATGACCTTCTGTGAGCAGAACAAGATGGTTAGTACAAGCCTAGCTTTTCATGTTAAATTTTCTAAGAAATGGAAATTACTTTTTCTATCTTTGGCAATGGCTTTAAAAATGCAGGTAGACCCCAAATGACAGTTCAAGTAAGGAGCTTTCAGTTCCCCCGGGCTTTGGGTACCTATTTTAAGTTTATTTTCCTGACATCCAAAGCTCTCTTTTATTCTGGATGAAATAGGCAATTTTTCTACAAAAATCAGAGAGAAGGGCAACTTATATTTTTAGTATTTTCAAAGCAATCAACCTAGATTTCTCCATTAAAGACAGGTGCACACAAACACACACACACACACACACACATACACACATATGAATCACATTATAAATTGTGCATTAAGTATTATTTCTTAAGTATCCCTGCTACACCATGTGCTCATGGGAGACTTAGGTAGACAAAAATGTGATGATTTGGTAGAACATGTTATAATTTGAGGAAAATATTTTGAATATTGTAGATGTTCATAGAGCATAAGTTATTTTTTTAGGGGGAGGGTTTCCATTTTGGGGACAGTGGGCCCCTGTGCTTCTGGATCTAAGGACTTTGCCACTATGACTTGGTTACTCTAGAACTTCCTTCAGCAAGGGAAGGGGTCTTCTCACCCTGCAACAGCCCTCTTAGATGTTAGCTTCCTTCTTGCACTGGTGAGTTCCTTTCAGGGCCTCATTTTGGTGATCTTGGGCCTAGGCAGGCCATGCTTTGTTCCCTTCCTTCTGTGCTTCTGACTGAGGACTTCACTACCCCTTCCCCCAAGCCCTTTTCCATATCCTCTGTGTGTGTGTGTGTGTGTGTATGTGTGTGTGTGTGTATGTGCGTGTGTCCCTGTCCTCTTAGAACAAGCCCTTTGAGATCAGGGACTGTCTCTTTTTGCCGGTATTTGTATCCCCAGCTTTTTGTGCAGCACCTGGAACATAGTAAATGCTTAATAAATGTTTTTTGTCTGCTGAAAATATACAGCTGCTGGCATACTTGGCCCACACTGCATGCCTATCTATGATGGAGATTGTGTACTTATACAGTCTTATACTACTGTAAACACATTTCTGTATGTCTCTAACCACACACCCCACATTCAAGCTTTGCTAATAAAAGAAAACCTTTATTGAAAAATATAAGCTAGCAATTATGATCTCAGACAAAGCAAATGCAAAAATTGACCTAATTAAAAGAGATAATCAGGGAAATTACATTGGGCTAAAAGGTACCATAGGCAATGAAGTAAAATTTAAAAAAAAATCATAATGCATTTCTCTGATAAAGACCTCATTTCTCAAATATATGCTGAGTATAGAACTGAATCAAATTTATAAAAATATGAGCCATTCCCCAGTTGATAAATGGTCAAATGAATAGTTTTCAGAAGAAATCAAAACTACCTATAGTCATATGAAAAAATGCTCTAAAGCACTATTGATTAGAAAAATGCAGTTTAAAATGACTTTGAGGTACCACCTCACACCTATCAGAAATGACAAATGAGGGAGGGGATGAGGGAAAAATGGGTACACTAATGAACTGTTGGTGGAGCAATGAACTGGGTCCAACCATTTTGGAAAACAATCTGTAATTATGCCAAAAGGTCTATGAAACTGTGCATAACCAGTACTAGGTTATGCTACTAGATCCCGACTACTAGATCCCAAAGAGATCAAAGAAAAAGGAAAAGGACCTATATGTACAAAAATGATTATAGCAACTCTTTTTGTGATGGCAAAGATTTGGAAATTGAGGGGGTGCTCATCCGTTGGGGAATGGCTGAACAAGTTGTGGCTTGTGACTACCGTGTTGTGGGAAATGATGAAGTGGGCGATTTCAAAAAACCATGGCAAGACCTATATGAACTGATACAAAGTGAAGTGAGAAGAACTGGGAGATCATTGTGCACAGTAACAGCAATGTTGTAATGATGATCAGCTGTGAGAAACTTGGCTCCTTTGATCTATACAATGGTACAAAAAAACTCCACAGGAGTCATGATGAAAAATGATATTCACTTCCAGATGAACTCTGAGTGCAAACTGAAGTATTCTTTTCTCTCCTTATTTTTCTTAATTTTTTTGAAATATAACTAATATGGAAACATATTTTGCATGACTTCATATGTATAACTGATATCATATTGCTTGCCTTCTTGGGTAGTGGAGGAGGAGAAGGAGGGAGGGAGAGAATTTGGAACTCAAAATTTAAAAAGAAGGTTAAAAATAGCAGAAAAAACCATAAGCCCAAAATAACCCTCAATGTCATTTTGGTTCCAAGATCTCCTAGCCATTGGAAGATTGACAGGATCCTGCAATGAGCAAAAATGGATGATTTTACTTTTAATAGCTGTCTTTCCTTCCTTTTGTGAGAGGCCCAAAATATGGACTGTAGGAAGAAGTGCAGAAACTGGAGACATGGGTAATCTGCAAATCAGATCATCTGCTCCTGGATACTTGAGAGTTGGCTATATTAGTATTCACTCTATATTTAGATTTTGCACTTGAATATGGAACACCTTTTTTTTCTACTCTAGTCGAAGGTCACCCTGAGTAGCATTATTACTTTGTGCTATATTTCTAATAGGTTTTTTCCTCCACGGCATTCAATGGCATATTTTTATAAATGTTTATTAGATAAAAGCATGTTAAGAAATGCCATCTCCATCTCTATAACCTTTGTTAAGTCAGTGGTGTTTAAAGGAAAACAATGGTTTAACTTGTTTACATAGTCTGCCAATAAAGAAATGATCTTGATGTCCTGATAGGCTAATTATGAATCACTTCCATACTGATGCACAAGGTTAAAACTGAATCTTCTCATTTGTGAAAAGCCAGAGATATTTGAATAATGACTTCTTGTCGGCTCCTCCAGAGTCTATTCATTCTTACTCCTTCATTTTCCTCTATTTGTCTTCATGACGATTATTACTTCTTGTAATAGTAACTGGTACTTATATAATGTTATTAGGAGTCATAAAATATTTTTTTACAATGACATTGTGAAGTAGGTGGTGCAAGTATTAACAGCGCCAATTTACAAAGGAGGAAAATAAGATATAGAGAAATTTAAGTGACTTACTCAAGGTCATTCAGCTAAGAAGTCATCCCTTTTCTCACTCCAAGTCCAATGCATTTTATACTATATCATACTTTCTGTTTAGGAAAGTAAAAGCAAACCAAAGCCAAATCTAAAACAAACTTAAAAAAATCATTTTTGTCCACCTTCCACCTAGGTCAGCCAGGTGGCAAGCGCATAGAGCACTGTGCGTGGAGTGAGAAAGACAAGTTCGAATCTGGCCTCAGACATTTTCTAGCTATGTGACTCAGTGGAGGTCACTTAACTGCTCTCTGCCTCAGTTTCCTCAACTCTATAATAGCACCTACTTTTCAGGGTTATTGTGAAGATCAAAAAAATATAATATTTGTAAAGTATTTTGCAAATCTTAAAGTGCTACATAGATGGTATTTTTTATATCAAAATAAACAAAAGTCCAAACATAATCATTAGGGTATTGAGACATTAGGATATTGTAGAGAGAATCCTGTGATAGAAGCTAATACCATTGAGGAATGTAAGCTATTTGTGAAGTTTGAACTCCTTCACCCTCTCCTTAATCTGTACTAGCATGGTAAGATTGAAAGTTCTAGGGACCAACTCCATTTTACATGAAGAAATTCTCTGCACGTTTTCCTTTGGCATTCCTTGGCCATCCAAGGTTGCCCCCAGTGGGAGTGAATGCTTGGGGTGCCCCATGAGAATAACCAACCAATAGCATGGTAACCTTTGGAATTTAACCCAGCATCATTTCCTATAAAAATGACAGGCTAATTCCTTTTAAATACCTGAACCATGAGAATGGAAATAATCTTTTCCAGAGTAAAGCTAAGCACTCTCCATGTAATTAGCCAACAAATATTTTTTGAATGACTACTAAATACATAGAGTTATCCAAGGTATTCAAAAGAAAACAAAGGAAACATTAAGATAAAGTCACTGCCTTGCCAGAGCTTAGATACTAATTGGGAAAACAAGATATGAAAACATGGCAATTAATGAACCATGCAAAGCCAATTAAGTGCCAAAATGTGTCACCTGTTAAAAAATTGCTTTTGGAATTTAGAGAACGATAATTTGGGCTGGAGGGGTTAAGATGGGGAGAAGGAATTTGAGTGGGGCCTTGAAGAACATATCTGAGATAGGCAAGAAGAGCAGGGAAGGCCTTCCAGGAATGAGAAATATAGTATGAGCAAGAATGTGGGTATTGGGAATGAACATAGTGTGTGAGAGACATTCAGGAGACTCTCATGCCTGAAGGAGAGAGTGTTAAGGAGTAACATGAAAAAAAAGAAGAAATTTACAGAATAACTTTATTATATACTTAAAAGGAATAGCAAGTTGTACATAATAGATTTGCAATAATCATCTTTTTTATTATACTATGTTATGGAAATGCTTGTTTTATTCTATAAATTAAAAATGAATAAATAAAAATTAAAAAATAAAATAAGGCAGAGTATGACCAAGTTGTGGAAGGCCTTATATCCTAGGCCAGTGATCTCCCAAATTCTTTGATGTACAGCACACGCAATTAGAATGGCAGATGGGTGACAGAGTGGCTAGAACACCAGAGTTGGAGTCTGGAAGACCTGAATTTCAATCCTGCCTCATTCACATACTAGCTATGTGACCCTGGGAAAGTCATTTAACATCTTTTAGGCTCAGTTTCCTCATCTGTAAAATGGGGATGATAATAATAGCACCAACCTCCGAGGATTGTTGTATGGATAAAATGAGACAATAATTTACTAGTATTTTGCAAACTTTAAAGTACTATATAAATTCTAGCTATCATTATTATCATATCTGTTATTAGTAAAATATATATATATATAAATATATATATATATATATCCCTTAATATGTTTAAACAAAGTGAGCAGAATCAAGAGAACATTGTATATAATAACAGCAATATTGTTTTAAGAATAACATTGAGTGAATAAGTCATTTTGGCTGTTATAAATACACAAATTAACTATAAAAGACATATGAAGAAAGATACTCTCTGCATCCAGAGAAGGAACTGATAAATAGATGCATGTAGAATAATTGTACATATATATATACACACATATATATGTGTGTGTGTGTGTGTATACACACAGAGACATATGTATGTATGTATATACACAAGCATATATGTATATATACATATACAAACATACATTCACATACTATATATAATGTATATTATACACACATATACCTATTTGTGCTTAATGGTAGCCATCTCTAGGACAGGGGTGTATTTATACATATACATATACACATATACATGCACACATTAAATATATGTATATGTATATACACACATACCTATTTGTGCTTAATGGTGGCCATCTTTAGGGCAGGGGTTGGGGGAGAGAAGAAAAAAAGAAAAAAAAGGAAAAAAATTTACATCATAACTATCATATAGTTTATATATAATATATATTTTATATATTAGATATAATGTATATTATATATTTAAAGGAATACATAATAGCTTTGCAGTTTTACTTGCAATAATCTTTTGAAAAATTATACTTTGTTATGGAAATGCTTGTTTATTCCATAAATTTAAAATAAAATAAAATTTTTTTAAATGTCTAAATTTAGTTACTTTAAAATTATATAAATGTAATACTTTACTAATACTTATAAAGTCACAACATAAAAAAATATAAATTTTCAAAGGATGATATAAAGATAAAGTAACATTTGATCACTGAGTAACTAAGAAAGCAGTGGGGTTTATTGAGCAAGAGAAAGACTTGGCTGGAGCTGTGCCGGGAACATCACCTCAGTAGGGATGTGGAGAATGGATAGGAGAGGGGAGAGGCTTGGGGAAAGGAGACTTAGATGATTCTGTTGCAATAGTCCAAATGAGAAGTGAGGAGGCCCTGAACTATGGTGGTGATGGTGTGAGTGGGAGCATGGATAGATAAGAAACATCTGGAAGTAGAACAAGCAGCCAAGATTTGACAACTGATTATATATATGGGGTGGGGCAAAGTGAGCAGTTGATGATGACACAAAGGTTGTGAAAACCTGCATGACTAGAAGCATGGGGGTGCCCTCAATACTAATAATGAAGTTTGAAAGATGGATGGTTTGTTTTTCTTTTGGGGGGGGGAGTAGGAGATAATGTTATAACACCTGTGACCTAGGTCATAACCCATGTGTCTTATTCTGTCTTGCCCCAAATGAAAAAAAAAAGCAATAGTTGCTGCCTCCAAGTCTCTGCCCACCCTCCAAGTGGCCTCTGCTGTAATCATGAGGTGATCCGGGGGACAGGGAATGGAGGAGGAATTTTACCATTGGATCCTGTGAAGCTGCTGTAGGTGATGAGTAGTTTAGGGTACAACTGCTTTTAAAGTCTGATTGCAAAAACAGAAAGGAGGATGCATGGGAGATTGTTTAGCACGGGCAGGTAGTGGACCGTGGGAGGATAAGGTTTATGGTTGTATTGGACACAAGCTCCACAATTCATTATCACAATGAGAGCAGAATATAACCTGTTTTCCTACTTTCAATTAATAAATCACACACTCTTTGGGGATTGCCACCCTCCTCCCACTCTCCCCAATCCACAGAGTGATGCTACTTACTTACTTTGAAGACAGACTATTATACTAGACTGAGAAGGTGAAATGGTGATGGAAATGTGGCACACCTTATAGTACTACTGATCAAGAAGAATGCATTTATATAACACTTTCATTTTTCAAAGTCCTTCCCATTTTTAATCTACTTTTATCCTCACAACATTACTAGAAAAGAGGAAGAACTGATAGTTCCTCTATTTTTCAGATTTAAAAAAAAAGTCCAAAGCAAAAACTGAAACACATGTAGCCATGAAGTCTTGGGGAAAAAAAAAGCAATCAGCGTTGTTAATGATAAAATTCACAATTAGAATACCAAAAAAAATTCATACATTTCCTGTGAGGTGAGACTAAAATAACTAGAACTTTCACTTTAGAAAGATGATACCTGAAAGAGGCTATGTTTCAAATCTAGGAAACCATGAAGGTTATTATGGAAGAGTGAATGTGTACTTGCTCATCAAATTCTGGAATGTTTGACCTAGAAACCATGAAGCTTAATACTCTCCTGGTTCCTCCCAACACTGCTCCCCCCAAAACAACAACAACAACAACAAAAACTCCTTGAAGGTAGGGGTTATTTTATTTTTGTCATTTTGTCTCCAGAGCCTAGGATAGCACCTTACACATAGTAGGCTCTTAAATGTTTGTTAAATTGTTGTTTTGAGTGGAAAGAGTGTCATATCCAATGACCTGGGTTCATATCTTGTCTCTGCTGCTTACTACCTTTGTGACCTTAGGCAAATCATTTAACCTCTCTGCGCCTCAACTTCTTTATCTGTAAAATGAAGAGTTGTATTAGAAGATCTGTAAGGTTCCATCCGGTTCTAAGTCCATGATCTCAATTTCCAGTGCAATTGTGTGGTATTATCTCTCTTACTATGATCTGTTTTATATTATATATTCTCTAGTATTATCCCTTTGTACCCTCACTTAACTGAAGCATTTCCTCCTTTATAAAGGGGTGTGTGTGTGTGTGTGTGTGTGTGTGTATGTGTACACACGTGTGCATACGTGTATGTGTGTCTCAGGGGAAGAGGAGTTTGGACTAGAAAATCAGACATGTGAGATGCCCTGTTACTCCTGGTGACCTCAATGCCTCAGTTTCTCCAACCACAATAACACAAAGACTTAATTTTGAAGAAAAATCTGGACATGTGTTTTACTTTCGTGTAAAACACAGTTACTCAAAGGTGATCCAAGTACTCATTAGTGCAAATGAGTTGGCTGGTTTTTCCTATGTAAGCCCTGGAGAATATAATATAGTGTTATTTCTGTTTCTCTCTAATTCTCTAAACATGGAATGATTAACGTTAAACTTTGAGAAGTGTCTCCCTTTCACTAGCAAGAATTACAGCTTTGGAATCAACACCTTGTTCTATGAATGGAAAAATACACAGCAGAAAAATTTTCAAATCCACATGGTGCATCTGTTCTGCCAGGAAAAACTTTTGGTATCCTAGACAATCTGCTTCTTGTGCAAGCCCATTGGGTAATTGAGCATTTAGCTAGCCATTTGCACACACAATTACCCAATTGGTGCAAGATAATGTCTGGGTTTTTTTTAGCATATGTTTTCCCTAGTAATCAGACATACATATGTTCTTGCTATGCATATATTTGTCCACAAGACAAGGCCAGAGTCTTCCTTCAGCAATTTAGCCCCAGGTTTGGCTTGAGCCACTCTAACTCCCAGGCCAAGAAGCTGTAGTTGCTGTCATTTGTATCATTTCAATGATCATATGGACAGTAAGAGAGTCATCTTATTTGCTTCTTTTCCCCTCTGTAAATGTACAGAGATCTTGCAAGGTAAAATATGAAACCCTTAGGATCAACAGTTTAGAAGGGTGACAAACATCCTCTAGTACAGTGGTATCAAATTCAAATAGAAATAGGGGCCGCTAAGCCTTCTTAAGGATCCCTAGGGGCAACATGATGACTTAGAAAACCACATACTAATATTATCTATATCCTATATTCTATTGCATTTTTATTTATGTTGTCTCGTATTTCCCAATTATATTTTATTTTATTTTATTTTGTTATTTTATTATTTTTTTGGTGAGGCAGTTGGGGTTAAGTGACTTGCCTAGAGTCATACAGCTAGTGTCCCCATTACATTTTAATCTGATTCTGTCCCTATGTGCCTGTTTCATATCTGTGATATAGTCCAATCCCCTCATTTTACAGATGAGTTAACAATTTCAGGATTGAAGGTCAGCTTTCTGAAAGGGAGATAGGCCCTACAAAAGTACTGTATGTAATTGAATTGGATACTCAGAAGAGTAATAGCTGCATTTAAGTTACATGGATTATTTTTAAAATCAGATTGCACCATCCCATTCACACAAGAACTTTTTTGATATTCATGGAGCTAGGTGGCTCAGTGGATGGATACCAGTCCTGAAATTAGGAAGACTCATCTTCTTGAGTTCAAATCCAGTTCAAATCAAATTACTAGCTGTGTGACCCTGGACAAGTCACTTAACTCTGCCTCAGTTCTCTCATTTGTAAAATAAGAAGGAAATGGCAAACCACTCCAGTAGCTACCACGAAAAACCTCAAATTGGGGTCATGAGGAGTCAGACACGACTGAACAACAATAACATTCATGACATTCTTTAGTGGTACGTAGATAGATATGTAATCAATCATTCATTAAGTGCCTACTATGTGCCAGGAATTGTGCTAAGCCCTGGGAATGCAAAGACAAAAATTAAACAGTTTCTAAGGAGAGAAAGAAGTACTTCATCTCTCTTAAAGAGTTTACATTCTGCTAACATGGACATATTGAGAAACAAGGCTAGACAACCAAAGTTGTGAAACTGGCTGTTTTCACACCCACACCCACCAACACACAAACACTTCCACCCACACATCCGTATCTTCTACCACCCCTATACAATATATTTCCTCTTTTCATCTTTCCTTACTTTGAATTCCCCCTTCCTTCCTAGGCACCTAGTAATTTCAGACTTCCTCCCTTCCCCCCTGTTCAGAGAGAAGAAATTTGATGAATGAATTTAAATTTTTCTGCGTAATATTTTACTATTTGGGGAGGATCACTGGAAGACCTAACAGGATAGCTCTGAAATGGTAAAATATCAAGGACTCTTGGATAAAGGAGATACCTGGGGGCAGAGGAATCTCAGAAGTCTGAAAATCATGCCATGTAAGTTAATGTTTATTTTACCTTTATGTAACTGCAGTGAGATATAGTGCATTAAATTAAGTTCAAAAGATCTAGGTTTTAGAGGAAGCCTGACAGTAAATAGAGTGCTGGATTTGGAGTCAGGAAGGGAAGTGTTAAAATCCTATCTCAGATGCTTATTAACTGTGACACCATGCACAAGTCTCTTACACTCTCTGCAGTTTCTTCTTTTGTAAAAGAGGCGTAATGAAACTGGCAGAACCTACATTGCAGGGACATTGTGAGGCTCAAATGAGATAATGGATAGTATATGGTGCTTGCTGCAAACTTTAGGCACCATATAAATGTTGGATACTATTAATACTTTTACAATTTCTCAAACCAAAATCCAAAAGGCAGTACAGAGTATAGAATATAAAGACTAAAGGAGAAATTAGGGTAGTGCTTTTCTAATACAGAGAGGGGCAGGGGAGGAGATACTTTGATAAGAACCATCTGGGGAAATTGGCCACCTCTTCCTAATAGATTAAAGCTTTTATTATGTGATATAGCGGAAAGATTGCCAGCTTTTGCTTTGGAGGACCTAGATTCAAATCTAGTCAGGGTCACTTAAGGAAATTGAAGGGATTAGGATAGCAAGTGGTTAATTGTAGGAATTGAGTGAACCATGCTGACTCCATCTTGTGACTCAATTCTGGAGCTAGCTCAGTTCCATTTCTATTCAATTATGGGTCTAGTCCAAATTCTGTCTTATAAGAAAACCTTATTCAATTGTGGGAACTGGGAGAAAAATGTTAATGTATTGTTTGCACCTAACCGGTTCTATGTGGCTGGGAAACTGGATTCCATCTCCCTGCTGCTTAGAGACCCTTAACCAAGGACCTAAGTTATGCTGACCAGAAACCCAGTTAGATCCACAGTGATGCAAGGAGCTTCCTCACAATTATGCATCTCAAGCAACCCAGATGTCTTATCTGAAAATTGGTTCCCTAATGATCAATCAGTTATTGTTTCCCCGTTCCTTTGATTGTTTTGCAGACTCTTGGGAGGACGGGTTACCTTTTTTTTCTGAATTCAGGGAATTGTGCCTGTTTGCTTTCTCTCTCCCAGTTTGGAAATTCTTTAATTTTTCATCCAATTAAAAATCAGATTACCTAATGTTGTATTGTTTCCTTTTAGTCCATTGGTCTTGTTTGAGTAATTGTTTTTAATGTATTAAAATCTGTATTCCACTGTAGTTGGAGTCCAGGCCTAAGCTGAAGAAGTCTGGTCCTGGTTTGTTGGGCAATTAATGTGTATTGTTCAATAAATTGGTATGCTCGGAAGATCAAACCTTTGTTTTCTCAGTCATTTCCTCTTTTACCTGCCACATACTTAATACTTGTGTGACCTTGGTTGGGCACATCTCTTAAATTCTCTAGCCCTCAGTTTTCCTTATCTACAAAGTGAGGAAGCTGGACTAAATGACCTCTAAGGCCCATTTCAGCTCTAAATCTGTGGTCCTATGATCTTTATGTGCATTGTATTGTCATTTGAATGTTAGTAATTACATAGTTCTTTAAGGTTTACAAAGTGCTTTACAAATATCTTATCTGACCCTCACAACAGCCCTTGTGCTATTATTATTTCAATTTTATAGTCGAGGAAACTCTGGAAGACAGCAGTCAAATGACTTTCTCAGGGTCATACTCTTAGGAAGTATCTCAGGCTGGATTTGAATTCAGGCCTTTCTGACTCCATCTCCCATGCTGTATTCACTATGCTACCTAGCTGCCCATCAGGTTAATTAATGTAACAAAGAACAGTTTTAAAAATACCTCATTACCCCAACTACTTGAATACATAATGCCAGTCCCCACGCCCTTATTAAATAGACATGTGAACTTGGGAAAATCACTTAATTTTCTTTACCTCAGTTTACTGAACTGTAACAAGGGGATAGCCAGCCATATTTCCCTGACCTATCCCCATGTTATTGCTATGAAGATCAATTTAGATAATACATGTAAAAAAGGGTTTGGAACATTGTAACGTATTATACCAGTGTATAGTTGGTAAGGATGGCTCATCGACATGGACACAGGTAACAGAGTATTAACAATAGACTGAATAGTGCATAATATTTGTAAGAGAGACAGAAAACACCTGGCCTGTTCTGTTGCCTCATTAATCTAGAAACTGCTAATTTGAAATGCATGATCATTCAAACGCTGTCTGGGCAGAAGTTTATCTTTGTACTATCTATGGGAAAGGTATTTGCTAAGCAAATTAATAGTTATAGGGTGAATATTTAGTCTACTTAACCAAGAATCTCTTTTAAAGCACTCTTCAAGTCAGTGTGGCAACAACTATTGTTTGCAGACTGGCAATGTGGGAATTTCAAAGGATTCTCAATTATTCATGAAATTAGATCCTACTTGGCAATGCTTGCTAGGCAATTTAGGCTACTTACTGTTTATAGGGAATGGGAGCAGATGTCCAGGATGGAGGTACGGCAGGTGTAGACCACCTGTCCCGAGGAGATTATATCCTGGTAAACGCAGGTAGCATCTGCTCTAGGAAACATCAGCTTCTCATTGTGGTCCAGCTAAGGAGGTCATATGTCTAATTTCCTGGTTGGGACCTGCAGCTGTTGACTTGAGGTTGGCCCCCTCCACACACTTTTCTTATAGGGTACCAAGAGACTCAACAGGTGGACCTAGAGGTAAAGAATTTCCAAATGGTTGGAAAAATAGAACAGGATGGGGGCCAGGATTTGGAAGGAAGAAGTCTGATGGTGGCCAGTTGGAGGAGAACAACTATAGCAGTCTTGGTTGCCTGTTTGTGGGAGCCACATAGCATGAGGTGGGATGTTTGAATCCCAGGTTGACTGTCTAAATTGATGCAGGAGAAAAGGCATGGAGAAAAAAAATCAGCACTTTCAATTCTTCCCTGTACTGAGTTTCTCTGAAATTTGCAAGAAATAAAAGATCATTTCTTCTCAAAGTATTCTCTAATTCATCTTTTTCATTGTCAGATTGGCTTCAAAGCTTTGTTTGGGAGCATATTCCTGTCATTGTATATGTTTTGTTATCACTGACTCACCCTCATATTTCTGGGGTTTGTGCAGAGGGTAGGATGAAGTGAAAATGGAATTGCAAATAAAAGAGATTATACTTGTTTCAGTTTAGTGGTATTTTTAAAAGATGATAACAGAAGGGATGTATTGAAGTAATCAAAGGGAATAGTAGAGAGATTGAATTATAGTATAACCTAACATTACCATGGAGATGAGAGTTACAATTCCAGAATCCACCAGCTAATGAAATTTTGTAACTGGGATGGCTTCATGAAGATTTCTGGGAGAAAGATACTAGAAAGAGAGTAGGTAAGAATGCCAGTTGGTGAGGAGGGAGTCATCTTGGGACCATGTGTATGGGTGTTGGGATGTCCTAGAATTTTGTTTGTCACCTTTGCCCTCTAGAGAGATATTAAGAGCCATGGTCACTGTTGCTGTTATGACAGCTGATGAATGCTTTGTTGCTTTGGCATGAACCCTGGGTAATTGAGCAACTTCAGTGCATCCTCTGAGATAATTCTTATGCCTTGACACCAAGTTGGGGAAGGAAGCTACTCCCACTAATTGAGTCACTCCTCTGGGCTTTTGCCTTGCCTTTCTCCCCACTAGGGAAGGATTCTAAGTGCATGGCCTTGCACTGGTTGCTCATATATCCATAAACATAATTCTCCACTTTGTTCTCTATTCTTTCATCATTATCATTTACTTCCCTTATGTAAAGAAAACTGGCAGTCATTAATCCTTATTGCACCATTAATATAAGCATCATGGTTGAAGTTTGAGGAAATATGTGAGTTAGAAATCAAGAGATAATATCCCACTTGGCTTAACACAGTGGCTGGCACATAGTGTGTACTTAATAAATGCTAATAGGCTGATTGAGGGCAGCTAGGTGGCATAATGCATAGAGAACTGGGCTCAGAATCAGGAAGAACTCATCTTCATCAGCCCAAATCTAGCCTCAGACACTGACTAGCTATGTGACCCTGGGCAAGTCACTTAATCCTGTTTGCCTCAGTTTCTCATTTGTAAAGAAATGGCAAACCACTCCAGTATCTTTGTCAAGAAAATCCCAAATGGGATCACGAAGAGTTGGACATGACTGAACAACAACAACAATAACAACAATAACAACTTATATGCCTACTATCAATGCTCCCATACATAGATTACAGTAAGATCCTTGGGTGACAGGTCAAGAGCTTGAAAGGATGTCAGATGTAATATAGTCCAGACTCTTTATTTGGCAGACTAAGTAACTGAGGCCCACGTCAGACAGGTAGTAAGAAAAAAAGGTAGAATTTGAACCCAGGTTTTCTGACTCTTTCCACTGTGGGAAAGAGAACAGTGGAAATAATATTATTGCTCCATGTGAAATGAAAAAATACCACAAATTCAGAGAAAACTGGGAAGACTTGTGTGAACTGATGAAGAGTTAAAATGAGAAGTACCAGGAGAACATTTTACATGGCCACAGTCATGTAAAGGAGAAAAAACCAAACCAAACCTTGAAGGACCTCATAAATTTGATCAGTGACTAATCATGACTTCAGAAAAATGATGATGACGCATGTTAACCATTTCCTGGAAGAAAGATGATGGACTAGAGATGCAGGATGAGACATATCTCTTCAGAAATGGCCAATGGATTCAATTGTTTCTTTGACTATACTTATATTTGCTAAAAGGGAGGGTTTTTATGGGTGAGGGGAAGGAGTTAGTGAGTAGCAATAGAGATGACAAGATCAATGAAAAATTTAAGAAGGGCTCAGAAGGAAATAAAAAGAGGTTTGGGGAAGAGTCACAAACAGACAAAGCAATTTTGTCATTGCTCTGTTAAGATAAAAAGTTAAAAAAAATCCCTGCCTTTCAGTCCTCGTTCTGTTGCGATCTCTACTGAATTTGCTTACCTCTCCTTGCCCCCTTCATTTCCCTCTATCTCTCTCCTTATCTCTTTGTTCTCCATATTTATCCCACAGAGTAAAGGCAGTGTTCTGCTCTCTGCAGCAATCTCAGGATGCTTCACAAATACGCAAATAGAGGTAGTGACCTACTTTGTGTTTCTGTTGTATTAGAGGTGTCCTTGTAAGTTGTAATTTTTGCTTGTCCTTCCTCCCCATTATAGTGCGCATTCCTTACAGGCAAGATCTGTTCTGTTCCTTTCTTTAAATGTCCCCTGTGGAGTCTAGTGCAGTGATCTGCCATGTGGCTTTATCCTCTACACTGTAACTTTCATTTAAGAGAGATATGCCAACCAGAAGAAATCGAGTTTATAGAAAAATGTTTATTACCCTAAAGCAATTATTAAAATACATGCTCTCCCTTCATGTCCCCAATTGGGAAATGATGTATTTCTGCAGCCTCTGTGATAATACCCTTTATTTTTCTTCCCAAATAAAATCAGCTTCTTTGTTATCTTATTGGAAAAGAAATCTTGATCTAGAGCCAAATCTCCATTTATCTTCCTTTCACATTCTATGCATCTTTTAATATGATGGTTATATAACAATTGATGTGCATTACATCATTCCCATGTAATGACTCTTAAAATGATGGTTTTAGTTTTGGGAAGTTTTTTGGTAGTTTCCTTTCTACAGATTATTTTGGGGGGGGTGTGAAAGGAGGGCTTTCTCATAGAGCTCAATTCAGTTATTATATAAATGGCCCAGTGGTGTGATTGATTTAAGAAAGATGGTTTTTTATCCCTTGAGGTTATATATCCTACAAAGGCATTAAGGAGCTTTATCCTGCTGATGAACAATTTGAATGCTGTAATTTGCTCAAGTCTTTCTGTAATCATGGCAGAGCGCTCACTCATCCTGTAAGGTCCTTTTGCTTTCTGACTTGCAGCAATATGAGGGAAGTTTTCAAATAGTGTCTATATTTTAATTTTGCCTCTCTGTAATAGTGTGTTCAAATTTTCCACTGAGATGAAGTGGGCTTTTTCTTGAGTGCTGGTGGTAACCTTTATAATTTGCTCCAGAGTGATGTGATAATTTAAAGAAGCAAGAGTTTCCCATAGCTGGAAATTTTTACCAGATTTGATAAAGAAGGAAAAGAAAATCAATGGTATCATGACATCAGCTAGTATTAAAACAGGAGGTAGAGCCAATTCACCAAGCACTTAGGAAACTGCAGCAACTGTGTTTGGCCTTTGAACCTTACATAGAAGTCTGTCAATCAATCAACAGCAAGAAATAAAGTGACAAGTATTTATTGAGTGTCTACTGTGTGCCAAGTACTTTGCTAAGGACTAGAAATATACTTCTAACAGATCCATGACCTATTACATAAAAGGCACTCTATGGGATACAAAAGAATGTAAGATATAATCTTTATCATCTAAGCTACTGATTGTTCTTTCCAAAATAAATACTCTTCAAGGGGTCTGTATAGACTATTTTGATGAAAAATCTAGATATTTGCTAAAGCAGGCATATGAGTCAATAGTTACTGATGTTATTTGTCTCTTTTTTAATAATAATAATAATATCAACAGCAGTATTTTCCTCTCCTTCAGATACCCTGAGAAATAATCTTTCAATGCCCTCCAAATGGCATCACTTCCCAGACTTAATTGTTCTGTTTGCATATGATTTAGTCTAGCTGCTTTCCCCATCATTGTTTTCTTCAATTTATAAGTACATCTAGTATATTACTAGATTGTAAATATAGTTGGTCTACTGTCTGATGGAGAAAATAGTCTGTTATATAAATCTTTATAGAACTTGTCTATTTTTCTTCTGTTTGTTGACTTCTTTCCTTCCAGTTTCATGACCTTGGGATAACTTTGCTTAATTGAATCTTTTATTAATCTTTCCTTAAACTTGTTTTTCCTCATAGTACTCTTGCTTTTTTATGAGGTGATACTGCTTATAATCTTCAATCATCATTCTCTGTAAAATCTTACAAATTACTTTATGTTCTAAATTGGGTTTTCCCTTAGCTACCATATTTCTCTGCTTAGCAAGCAGATAAAGTATTTGCTAAGGCAGTTTTGAGATTCTTTTGGTCTCCTCCTGATGGAAATTGATTTATGTCAGTCAAAATTTTGCATGAATTTGTCATAATTAGTGTCAATATCCTTTTTCTCCATCCATTTCCTATTGTCTAGGGTCAATAACTTGTTTAAGTGAATCTGGCTGGATTGGTTTTAATTGCACATTATACATTTTTAAGTTTTATTCTAGTTTGTAGTAAATTATATCTTTTTGTTAATGAGTTAGTGATCTGAGTGTACACATATAGCTGATTTAGTAATGCTTTATTTCTAATAAAATATAAGCAGTTTATTTTTTTCATGATATTTGGTGTTAGCCACGTCTAATACCTCCAAATTATCTTCTCAAAGAATGCATGCATGAAGTATTTCAGTAAGGCTTTTGTGTAGCGTATATGTCTTTCAGCCCTCTCATTCCTTACTCCTAAACCATATTTTCCAACATATTGTTTGCAATCCATTCCTATTCCTATTTTTTACTGAAATTTCTTTGTATCAAAATACATATTGATTTAATTTAGAGGGTCTTGCTGAGTTCATATAATTTCTTTACCTCTTCAGCCTCTGTAACAGATGTTAATATAAATTGTAATTATTTTCATGGTGATCCATTTTTTCCCTCTCCCACCCCATCCTAGAAATGGCTACCATAACACATAAATATATATATATATATATATATATATATATATATATATATATATATATTATATATATATATGTATATATATATGTATATATATGTATATATATATATATATATATATATAATTATTTTATACATACTTCTATTTATCAGTTATTTTTCTGGATGTAGATAGTGTCTTCATAAATCCTTTACAATTCATTTGGGTATTTATAATAGTCAAAATGTCTCATTTGCTCAAAGTCATTCTTAAAATAATATTGCTGTTACTGTTTACAATGTTCTCTTGGTTCTGCTCATTTCACTCTTCATCATTTCATACAAATCTTTCAATGTTTTCCTAAGATCACTGAGCTCATTATTTCTTATAGCACAGTAGTATTCTATCATATACCACATATACCATAATCATATACCACAACTTGTTCAGCTACAACGGGCTTTAAAAACTAAATAGGATTTTATATTTGATTCTAGAGATGAGATATATCTCTATTTCTAGATCTGTCTCTGTATCTATAGAGATAGATACACATGTACACCCCCCCCACACACACACACATTCTCCCTGGCCCCTTCATGACTTTCCAATCTTCTTATACCTACCATCCCTCTAGATAGTGCAATACAGTGACACATTGGCCTCCTTGCAGTTCCTAGACTAAAACTTCTATCTCTCAATTCTAGGCATTTTTACTGACTATCCCCTATCCCTCCTCATTTCTATCTTTTGCCTTCTCTGGCTTCCTTCAGGTCCAAGCTAAAGTCCTACCTTTCATGAGAAGTTTCGCTTTAATCTTAGTGCCTTCCATCTGAAATTATCTCCAATTTTTCCTATGTGCACCTTCTTTGTATGTTGTTGTTTATATGTTTGCTTGCTCCATTAGACTGTGAGGTTCTTGGGAATAGGGACTAAATGTTTTTCTTTATCTTTCTTTGTATTCCCAGTACCCTGCCACATAATAGGTACTTAACAGATGCTTGCTTGTTGACTTGAGAATAAAATGAGATAGTATTTGTAAAGCACTTTGCAAACCTTAAAGCACTGTATAAATGGGATCGTTGTTATTATTATAATTTAGCATTTTTTGGTTTAACTAGTGATATTACAGAGTTAATTTATAATAGTTTCCATCATCCTTGTATATATTAGTGTTTGGAAGTTCTCCCAATGACCCAGAGTTAGGTGGTAGAGGTGTTGTCATAACCTTCATAGATGAGGGCACTGGAATTCAGATAGCTTAAATAATTTGCTCAAGGGCATGTAGCTAGTAAGTGTCAGGAATAGAACTTGAACACAGGTCTTCTGATTTCAAGTCCAAAATTCATTCCACTATAGTAATTAATGGAACTTGGCTTATACATCTAGAACTAGAAAGAACCTTAGGGACATCTAGACATTTTACAAGTGAAGAAACTGAGACTCAGAGAGGTTAGGAGACATACCCAAAATCATATGGGCAGGAAGCCTCAGAGGCAGGATTTGAACTCAGACTGTCTAGCTTCTGAGGCCAGTATTTCCACTGTTTCATGTTGCCTTGAGCTTTATTTGGAGCTGGTTGGCCATACTGACACCGTACTTTCGTCATCTAAAACGACGTGCTGACCTTTCTGTTTCTGTACTTCTTTATCAGCTTATTATTGGACAGTGTGCTGCTTAATTACAAGATTCAGAGACAGCTTTTGGCTATTTATATTTTCAGCCTATGCTACCTCTTGGGGGTTATGAGTTCCATATGCTCACTACCCACTGTGTAAAGAAGTGCTTATTTTAATTTGTGCTAAAGCCACCTCCTTTAAACTTAGAGACTTCCCTTAGTGTTCTAGTATTTGGTGAGATCTTCCTAGAGTTCATTATCAAGGTCACCTCAAATTGAGTATTTTGCTCTCCTACTCTGTTTCTGAAAATGTTAACTATGTCTCCAAAATGTATAATATCACTATTAGTCAATGAGACAAACAATGCATATTTGAAATGCCAAAATCAGTTGGGACAATTGTGTCACCATAGTGCCTTGCTCATAATGTATATAGAGAATGTACTTATGGATGCCATCATCATCTTCAACTATTTAATGGGCAATTACTGTGTCCCAGGCACTGTGCTAAGCACTAGAGATATACATAAAGACAAAAATACAGCCCCTGACCTCAAGGGACATATAAAATATATATGGTGTGTATGGGAAGAAACCTCAAAGGTAAAGTACTAACAGTGGGAAGAGAAAGTAAAGGGAGAAAAGGAGAAAAGAGAGGAAGGAGGAAGGAGGAAAGTACTCTTCCCAAAGGTAGGATTTGAGCTGAGTTTTGAAAACAGGAAGCTGAGAGTAGGAGGGAAGAGGAAAAGCATTCCAGGCATGGGGGATAGTCACTGAAAAAAGTATGGAATCAGAAGATCCATCACCATGTGCAAGGTACAGCAAAGAGACCAGTGTTACCAGATCATAGAATGGACCAGATAGTAAAGGGCTTTAAAAACAAACAGAGCATTTTATATTTGATGAAGTAATAGGGAGCTTTTGGAATTTATTGAATTGGGTGGTGACATAGGCATATATTTTACGAAGATCACTGTAGCAACTGAATGGAAGGCAGATTACAATGGGGCTAGTTTGAACAGGAAACTATTTAGAAAGCCATTAGATTAGTCCAGACGGGAAGTAATAGTATTTTATACAAGCATAGTGGCTGTGTGAGTAGAGAGAAGGAGCTATATAGGAAAAAATGTTGCGACTGTATAAATGATGATGTCGCTACAGATTGGCTATGTAGGGAAAGCAAGGTATCAAAAATGACATTGAGGTTTTGAGTTTGGCTTACTAGGAGTTATTCTTAATAACAAGAGAAAATTTGGGAATGAGGAAAGGGTTTTTTGGGGGTGAGGGGAAAATAAAGAGTTCAGTTTTTTGACATAGTGAGTTTAAGATGTCTGTGGAATATAGAGTTCAAGATTTGGAAAAGGCAGTTGGTGATCTGAAACTGGATGTCGGATGAGAGATTAGGGATAGATAAACAGATCTAAGAATTACCTGCCAAGATAGGTGCAAAGTAGGAGATAGTGGATGAACATATTTGAGTGATGTGAGATGTGGACAGGAGAAGAGGGAGCTGTCAATGAATGGTCTCATTTTTTTTTTTCTGTGAAGCATGAGGCGAAGTCCTAAGCTGGGAAGGTGGGGAAAAAAGGTGCCATGGGAAGCTTGAAGAGGGTTGAAAATATTTAGAATAGCCTCTGTAGTGACTGGGACAGTAAATCAACTAGAGAGCTGTACAATGAGAGCCGTGAGGCAGTGAGGACCCAGGTGAAGTTATGTAGCATAAATTTATGGCTTTATGCTCAGTACGGTTTTATTATTTTCTCCAGTTTCATTCAGCAGCATATGAATAAGAATAAAGACAGAGTAATGTTGGGATGTAGTCCAAGGCTGGGGCTTAGCAACATACAATCAGCAATAGGATATGGGAGAAAGGATCTTGAGTGTAAAGGATAGTGTGAAGTTGAACTGGTTCACCAAGATGCTGATATAGGAAAGAGTAGTAGATATAGGAAAGATGTAGCCAGTACGGGGATGATGACCAGGAAGAGAACTGGGGTGCTGGGGTGGAGGGATTAGCAGTCACAATAAGAATGTCAAACAGATTAATTGTCTTGAGTATTGAGTACTGAAAAATTATGATCAGATACAGGAATTTCAGAGTTCATAAATTATGGAATTGGAATACTTGTGGGTAATGGCAAGATCAAGAGTTTTCTCATCTCTAAGGTGGTACGGAGAAGTAGGTCATGGGAAATCAGTAGGTGGAGGAATTGGTAAATTAGAGGTTGAAGGACTATCAATATGTATGTGGAAGTCCTCTAGTTTGAGTGCAGGAGTTGGTGTGGAGAGAAAAATTGTGAGATAGTTACTGAACTCATGGAGGAAGGAAGGAGAGTGCCCTAGGGGTTGGTAGATTACTACTACCAGAATATTGATTTAGTGATAAATTTGGATTGAATGAATCTCAAAAGATAGATGTTACTTAGGGATAGTTGTAGCAGGAGAATCTGGAAGTGGTGCTGGGGAGCAAGGAGTATTTTGAGCAGTATCTTCATAAATTAAATTGGATTGGATGGTCAGAGATGCTATAACATCAAAAGAGAGCCAGGTCTCAGAGAGAGCCAGAAGATTGTGGGAGTGTGAAAGGAAAGGATTTATGATAAAAGGAGATTTTATTTTTAAATTTATTTATTTTTTGTTTTCAACATTCACTTTTATAAGAGTTTAAAGCTTATATACAAATTTTCCCTCTCCCTTCCCTCCCCCCTCCCCAAGACAGAATGCAATCTGATATAGGCTATACATGCACAATCATATTAAACATATTTCCACATTAGTCATGCTATGAAAGGAGAATCAGAACAAAAAGGAAAAACCACAAGAAAGAAAAAAACTGAAACAAACGGACAAAACAGAGAAAATAGTATGTTTTGATCTGTATTCAGACTCCAAAATTCTTTTTCTGGATGTGGATAGCATTTTCCTTCATGAGTCTTTCAGAACTGTCTTAGGTCATTGCATTGCTGAGAAGAGCTAAGTTTATCAAAGCTGGTCATCACAAAATGTTGCTGTTACTGTCAGTGTTCTGCTTCTGCTCACTTCACTCAGCATCAGTTCATGTAAGTCTAAAAGGAGATTTGTTAACTATGGAGCAGGATTTTCAGAGACCAAAATGGAAAAGTGGGTAGATCTGTAGTGGGATAGATGAAGGCGCAGTTAAGATAGATGAGGGCAAAGGAGTGTACAACTGGGGATGGAGAATGGAGCTTAGGAATCTTAGCTCATTAAGGGATAGTTTCTGGAATACGTTTCACAGGAGACAGCCTTCAGTGTGGTAACATGGTAATGCTTAGATGAAGAAGCTCTGCACACAGGACATTTTAAAAAGGCCACAAGAATCTTTCAAGAAAGACTGGTGTAGGTGGCATAGACATGGACATAAATAAAGAAAGAAGCAAAAGAAAAGGTAGTCATATGTGGAGAAATCTATTGGTATAATAATAACACCAATAATAATATCCTCAACTTTGGAGTTCCAACTAGAACATGATGATGACTGAAAGAGCAAGTCAATGTATGGCTAGCCTTAATGAATGAATATTCTCTAGCCTGTTATGCTGAGACTGATGGGGAATCTAACTAGGTAGAATGGTTTGAAAACTTAAGCCTTCAACACTAGTGAAATGAGTTTAATCTGTCTTTGTCCCTCTCTCAATATGATGGAGAATCAGCATGATTAAACAGGTAGTTGTTTAGAATTCTCTTGGAGGTGGGTGGAGCCAAGACGGCAGAGAAAAGTCAGGGACTCACCTGAGCTCTCCCAAATTCCCCTCCAAACAATTTAAAAATAACACCTCAGAATGAATTCTAGAGTGGCAGAAACCACAAAGGACAGAGTAAAACAATTTTCCAGCTCAAGACAACTTAAAAGTTCAGCAGGAAAGGCTTGTCACACCAGGGTGAGAATGGAGCACAGTCCAGCACAGGTAAGGCAACTGAATCAGCAGCAGCAGCAGCTTCTGGAGCTCTCAGTCCATGGATGGTAAAGGGCTTTGACAACTGGTCAGGAGGAGATTACAGGGGTCCATTTGCTGGCACTGGGTGCAGGTTGCATTGGCCACACAGGGATCTGGGTTGCAGTCCTAGGTCACTATACCAGGTTGAGGAAAAGCACTAGCATACCAGAGCTTGCTCCTGCAGGGGACTGGGTACCCTGCTCACAGCTCCAGGGTGGAAAAGAGTGCTTGAGGTCGCTCACAGACTGGAGGTCTCAGAGGTAGAGGAAAATTGGGAAAAGAAATGAGAGTGATGCAAGAAAATCATGAAGAAAAGAGTCAGCTTGGTAAAGGAAACAGAAGAAAAAATACAGAAGAAAGTAACACTGAAGAAAATAACACCTTAAAAAATAGAATATGCCAAATGGTAAAAGAGGCACAAAAATCCACTGAAGAGAAGAATATTTAAAAGCAGAATTGGCCAAATGGAAAAAGACCTACAAAAATTCACTGAAGAAAAAAACTCCTTAAAAGTAGAACTGGACAAATAGAAAAGGAGGTGCAAAAGCTCACTGAAGACAATAATGCCTTAAAAATTAGAATTAGGCAAATGGAATCTAATGACTCTATGAGACATCAAGAAACAATGAAATGAAAGCAAAAGAATGAAAAAATAGAATAAAATGTAAAATATCTCATTGGAAAAACTACTGACCTGGAAAACAGATCCAGGAGAGATAATTGAAGAATTATTAGACAACCTAAAAGCCATGACCAAAAAAGAGTCTACACATCATATTTTAAGAAATTATCAAGGAAAACTGCTCTGACATCTAGAACCAGAAGGTAAAACAGAAATTGAAAGAAGCTACCAATCACCTCCTGAAAGGGATCCCCAAAGGAAAAGTCCCAGGAATATTATAGCCAAATTCCAGAGCTCCCAAGTCAAGGGGAAAATATTGCAAGTAGCCAGAAAGAAATCATTAATATATTATGGAGTTGTAGTCATTATCACACAAGATCTAGCAGCTTCCCTGCTAAAGAAGTAGAGGGCTTGGAATATGATATTCCGGAAAGCAAAAGAGCTAGGATGACAACAAAGAATTGCCTACCCAGCAAAACTGAATATAATCCTTCAGGAGAAAAATAGATATTTAATGAAATAGAGGACTTTCAAGCATTCCTAATGAAAAGAACCAGAGCTGAATAGAAAATTTGACTTTCAAGTACAAGACTCAAGAAAAGCATAAAAAAGGTAAACAGGAAATAGAAATCACAAGTGATTCAATAAGGTCAAACTCTTTACATTCTTACATGGGAAAATAATACTTGTAACTCCTAAGAACTTTATCATTATTAAGGCAGTTCAAAAATTGAATATGATGATTTCTAAAAAATAAAATTAAAGAGTGAGAGAAAGGAATGCACTGGGAGAATGGGGAAGAGAGAAGTAGAATGAAGTAAATTATCTCATGTAAAAGAGGTGCAAAGTAGCTTTTACAATGGAGCGGAAGACGGGAGAGGTGGCTGGGAGGAATTACTTGAACCTTTCTCTCATCAGAATTAGCTCAGAGAGGGAATGACTTGCACACTCAGTTGGGTATAGAAATCTATCTTGCCCTACAGGAAATTAGGAGTATAGAAGGATAGAAAAGGGGGGATGCAGATAGAAGGAAGGCAGATTGGGAAAGGTGGTAGTCAGAAACAGAATGCATTGAGGATGGACAGAGTGAAAGGATGGAGAGAGAGTAAGATAAACAGTGGAAAAATGGGAAGAAGGGAAATACACAGTAATCATAACTGTGAAAAATTTCTAGCAAGTTTCTCTGATAAAGGTCTCATTTCTTTCTTTTCTTTTTTTTTTTTAGCAATTGGGGTTAAGTGACTTGCCCAGGGTCACACAGCTAGTCAGTGTCAAGTGTTCAATCTGAGGCTGGATTTGAACTCATGTCCTCCTGACTTCAAGGCCGGTGCTCTATCCATTGTGCCACCTAGCTGCCCCTAAAGGCCTCACTTCTTAAATATATAAAGAACTGAGTCAGATGTAAAATAATATGTCATGCCCCAACTGATAAATTGTCAAAAAAATATGAACAGGCAGCAGTTTTCAGACAAAGTAATCAAAGATATCTATAGTCATATGAAAAAAATGTTTTAAATCACCCTTGATTAGAGAAATGCAAATTAAAATAACTCTGATTTACCATCTCACACATCAGATTGGCTAACATGACAGAAAAGGAAAATGACAAATGTTGGAGCTGTTGTGGGAAAACTGGGACACTAATGCACTATGGGTGGGGTTATGAACTTGGAGAGCAATTTAGAACTCTGCCCAAAGGGCTACAAAATTGTAGCCTTTTGACCTAGCAATATCACTACTAATTCCGTATCCAAAGAGCTCAAAACAGAAAGGAAAAGGACTTATATGTACAAAAATATTTATAGCAGTTATTTTTGTGGTGGCAAAGAATTGGAAATCGAGGGGATGCCCATCAATTGGGAAATAACTGACCAAATTGTAGTATATGATTGTGACAGAATACTATTGTGCTATAGGATGAATAGGATACTCTCAGAAAAACCTGGAAAAACTTACATGAACTGATTCAAAGTGAAATAAACAAAACCAGGGTAACAGTATACACAGTAACAGCAATATTGTGCAATGATCAACTGTGAAAAACTTTTCTATTCTCAGTAATACAATGATCCAAGACAATTCTGAGGAATTATGATGAAAAATATTACCCACCTCCAGAGAAAAAAGTGATGGGGTCTGAATGCAGATCAAAACATACTTTTAAAATGTTTCTTTATTTTTCTTGTTTTTCTTTGTTTTTTTGTGTTTTCTTTCATAACATGACTAATATGGAAATATTGTGCATGACTGAACATGTATAACCTATATCAAATTGCTTGCCTTCTCAGTGAAGAGCAGGGGAGGGATGGAGGGAGAGAATTTGGAACTCAAAATTTAAGAAAAATGAATGTTGAAAATTTTTACATGCATTTGAGAAAAAATAAAATATTAAATAAAAAATTCAGCACATTTTCTAGTTTAAAAAATAAAAGAATTAAAGAGGGAGAAATAAGCTATTTGTATATTGGCATAGGGATAGTTTATTATTTGATCCAATTTGTTAGTGTTTATTTTGCTATACTGCCTTAATTGCTTTTTGCTTTTGAATTCATATATCATTTTATATTGTCTAGAATAGAATAGTATTGGTAGAGACTCTGGCCATGCTTTTATATAGATTAGTTTTTAATTTTTTCACCAACCCTTTGGCAGCCTATGAATCTTTTCTCAGAATAATATTTTTAAATAATTGAAGGTAATGCTCAATTTCAGATAGAGGTTAGTGAAATTTAAAAAAAAATTATTCTCTCTTTTCTTTTCTCCTCTCTCTCTCTTCTCTCTCTCTCTCTCTCTCTCTCTCTCTCTCTCTCTCTCTCTCTCTCTCTCTCCCCCCTCACACACACACACACACACACACACACACACACACACACACACGCGCGCGCACACACACACACACACACACACACACACAGAGAAATAGTATTGGATGTAATTTTCATCTCTAGGGAAGAGAGAAACAAGTAATTGCTCATGCTTCCTCCCTAACCCTAAACTGTTACTGGTAAGCTCTTGAAATTCTCCACTATTGGTATTTTCTTGATATCAAATGAAAATACTTTGAAGTAGTTCACAGCAAAGGAAATGTTATGGGAGAAATATCTCTTTTTTGAGTTCATGTGGTAGGTAACTGCTGCCAAAACAAAACTACCACAATGAAGAAATTATAGACATAAAAACCTAGATTTTATTGTACTTAAGCACAGATTCAGGGGGGAATAGGAAAATAACTCCTGGACAAAAATTAGGATTCCAAAGAGGCTTTTTATATACAAAATTATCATCGTGACAGAAAAATAACTCTTTTACATAATGCAATCTTGTACATTCTTTTCGGCTTATAAAAGTTTTTTAAAAAGACAGATTCATAATCCCATGCTTCCTTCAGTGTCACAAAAGTTGGACAAACTTCTTTAAGCAGAGTCATAATCTCATACATCTTCTAAGTAAACAAACCTAGTTAAGCAGACACTACAAATAAACTAAGTCAGGTTACAGATTAAAGTATGTTTAGAGGGTTCATAATGGACTTATTGAAAGGGAAGATTTATATATCACCAAGAAAACCAAAGAGTTGGGGACAATTAGGATCCTTCTTCTGGTTTCTTATCTGAGGAATATTTGAGGTCTTAAGTAAATTTTTACATCACATTGGACAGGTTTCAGCTAGCTCAGTAATCTCAACAAGGACAAATGGTCTTGACTCACCAAATTAAAAAAAATAATCAAAGGAAATCAAAGATAAAAAATTATTATCAAATAAGTAACCTGTAGCTGCTTTTGATTCAAACAGGAGGGACAACTCTGAGTTAATAGGCAGAAAAATGTAGTGCCCCACTCCCAGCCCTGCTTAGTTCCTCCTCACAAAATCAGCTGGGAAGTTTTTAAGACTTCTAAATATTGTGAAGAACAGACAGAAATCCACAGACATTTTTATGACCCCGCTGAGCAAGGATGACCCTACTTTTATCTCATATGGGAGAGAATTTTAATGAGACAGTGAGAACACTTAAACTTTCTGATCTCTGTCACACTTCCAACTTTGGTGACTTCATATGCAGTATTTTCTTGGTTGGATGAGTGTTAGGTGAGTGAGTGTTCAAAGAATGATTGATTTATGTTACTTCACTGTTTGAGATTTGAAAATTGAACTTTTTATTGTAAGTATTTTTATACAACTACAACAGAGTTAATACTCGATTGGCTGTCCTTCGCTCTTGAAGAGGACCAAAATGACATCACTGTGCCAGAGTCAAGTGTGTCCAACTGTAGCTGATCAGACCGATACGAGCTCGAAATGTTCTACCACAGGGCAGGCACAAATATTTTGAGCTACATCAATTCTACTTTGTTCGTAGAGCACAGCACTTTTTCTGATGTGGACACGGCCAAGCTGAGCAGGCCTGTGCCAGTGTCTCTCATGTCACACATTTAATTCTAAAGTTCTTAAGAGAGACATCGAGAGTGTCATTGTATTGCTTTTTCTGACCGCCATGTGAGTGTTTGTTCAATGTGAGTTCTCCTTAAAATACTCTTTTTGGCAAATGTATATTTGGCGTCTGAACAATGTGGCCAGTCCGTGGGAGCTGCGCTCTCTGCAGTAGAGTTTGAATGCTTGACAGTTTAGTTTGAGAAAGGTCCTCATTGTCTGGTGTCTTATCCTGCCAGATGATCTTCAGAATCTTCCCTACAATTCAAATGGAAGTGAGTCAGTTTTCTGGCATGGCACTGGTATACTGTCCAGGTTTCACAGGCATACAACGATGAGGTCAGCACAATGACCTCTGTAGACTGAAGGTCTACAGGTAGTCAGTCTAATACCTCTTCTCTCCCATACTTTCCCTCAGAGCCTCCCAAACACTGAGCCAGCTCTGGCAATGCATGTGTCAACCTCATTATCAATGTGTACATCCCTGGAAAGTATACTGCCAAGGTAAAAGAACATATCCACAGCATTCAAAACTTCTCCATTTGCTGTAACTGATGGTTCCACGTATGGATGGTGTGCTGCTGGCTGATGGAGCACCTGTGTTTCCTTGGTGTTAACTGTTAGGCCAGGATTAGAACAAGCAGCAAAGAACAGATCCATACTTTACTGTATCTCAGCTTCAGAGACTGCATTGAGTGCACAGTCATCTGCAAACAGAAAATCATGTACCAACACTACCTCCTTCCACTTTGGTCTTAGCTTGTAGCCTTTTCAAGTTGAAGAATTTACCATCAGTGCAGGAGCTCATCTTGATGCTGTATTTGTCTTCACTGAGGGCATTCAACAACATGGCTGAAAACATCATGCTAAAAATCATGGGAGCGAGCCCATAGCCTTGTTTCGCTCCACCGGTGACTAGGAAAGTGCAAGAGCATTGCCCATTATACAGAATCCAGGCAAATATGCCATTGTGAAACTGACATAATGATGATGAACCTCTTTGGCCAACCAGATTTTGACATAATATCCATATGCTGTCACACCTGACAGTATCAAAGGACTTGGTCTACAAACATTGTGTACAGACCTCTGTTCTGCTCCTGGCATTTCTCCTGGAGTTGTCGGGCAGCAATCACCATATCAAACATTTCCTCAGCCGTTTCTGAAGGCACACTGGCTCATCTTCCAGATGAAGGATCAGCCTATTAAGGAGGCAAGAATCTTGCCAGCGATGACTAAGGGAGAAAGCCCTTGTGATTGTCACAGGACAATCTATTTCCTTTACTTTTACAGAGATGTACAGTGGAGGTGTCCTTGTACTCCTGGAGGATAACCTCCTTTTGCCATATAAGCTGGAAAATTTCAGTCAGCTTTTGTATGAGCAATGGACCCCCCACAAACACACACACCTTGTAAATCTCAGCTGGAATAGAATCAGCACCAGGAGCCACATGAAAGGAACCTAACAGCATTCAAAATCCCTTCTTTAGTTGGAACTTCAGCTAGAGAGGGATTGACTTCAATCTGAGGTAAGCAGTCAAAGGCTTCAGCACTGAGTTAAAAGGCATAAAATGCAGTGTCCTATCTTCTTCCTCTCCCCTACCCCCAACCCAGTTCCTCCTCAACAAATTAGCTGGGAAGTTTTCAAGACTTCTAAATATTGTGAAGAACAGACGTAGATCTACAGAGGTTTTTACAACCCCATTGAGCAATGATGACCCTACCTTTATCTGTTGTGGGAGACAATTTTAATGAGACAGTGATAACACTTAAACTTTCTGGTCTCTGTTGTATTTCCAACTTCGGTGACTTCATATGCAGTATTTTCTTGGTTGGATGAAAGTTAGGTGAGTGAGCTCTTGAAAAAAAGGATTGATTTATGTTACTTCACTGTTTGAGATTTGAACATTGAACTTTTCATTATAAATATTTTTATGCAACTACAACATAGTTAATATTTGATTGAAGGGAGACATAAAGAAGTAAGGGATACTGCAAGTGTATTTTTTACTTTGCATTTTTCTGGGCTATTCTATGTGAGGCAACTTTTTATTGAAGTTCTTAATCCCCTCTCCCCATTGTCCTTTCCTTTCAAACAATAGTTGTTTCAGAATCAGTGACTGATTAACTCTGAAATAAAGATTTTATAATTATAATAGCTAGTAATCTTAAGGTTTGCAAAGCTCTTTACATATATCACCTTATTTTATCCTTACAACAATCCTGGGAGGTAGGTACTATTATTATTACTACCATTGTGCATGTGAGGAAACTGAGGCAGAGATTAAATGACTTGCTCAGGGTCACACAGCTCATAAATATCTGAAGCTAGATTTGAATATAGGTCTTCTTGATTCCAGGTCCAGCATTCTATCCCTTGGGCCACTTAGTTAACATTTTTTTTTTAATATAGCTTTCTGTCATGTGAAGGGGGACTTCCAATTCACATTGAATTTAACAAATAATTATTCAGTGACTATTCCGTAGAAGTATCTACCTGTCAATCAAAATTATAATCTGTAGAACATTAAATATATAAGAATTATTTGATTTGTATGATCCTGAATAAACCACTTAACTTCTCAGTAACCCAGGTGACTATCTAAGACTTAAGTTTCAGGAAAGGTAATTGATAAAGAAATTTTCCTCACTAGTAGCTTCCTATTGCAAAGAAATCAAAGATCTAGTCAAAATACAATAAAATAAAATGTGTCAGACACTGTACTAGGTGCTGGAGATCTTTCTGGGTCTCACTCTCAAAGTCTCTCTGAAGAATTTTGGAATTGACTGCATGACATGGGAGACAATGGCATAGGACCACTCAGCATGGAGTGCCCTTACCAGAGAAGGTACTGTGCTCTTTGAGCAAAGCAGAATTGAAACAGTTCTAAAGAAATCCAAGATGTGTAAAGTTAGAGAATCCATGCCAAATGTTCACATGGACTATTTGTGCCCAATCTATGTTAGAGCCTTCTGAGCTTGTACTGGTCTGATGAATCATACCTGGACACACTGTAACTTGACTCTAACATAGTGATGTCATTTTGGTTTTCTTCCAGAACAAAGGACAACAACCGACCAGGTGCTGAAGGCACAGAGACCAAAATGAAGCATTCCCTGTACTCAAAGCCTTTACATTCTGTTGAAGGAAACATACACACATTTAAGTACATAGAAAATATAGGGATAGACAATGAATACATAACTATATTGTTATAGGACATGCTTAGCTGAGGAAACTATCTTTACCAGTGCAGGTTGGTATCTTCTTTGCAACTTAGAGTTAATCTTAAAGAGTTGCCTTGAACGCTCAGAGGTTAAATAACTTGCCCAGGGTCAGACCTCTGGTATGAGTAAGAGGCAAGATTTGAACCTAGATCATCCAAGCTCCAAGACTAGCTTTCTTTCAACTACCCCATGTTGTCTTTTTTTGTGTAAAATATACATAAAGTAAATGCAAGGTTTTTTTTGTTTTGTTTTGCAGGGGAGAGATGGAGTCAGTAGGAGCTGTGTCTTTTGTATAACTGGTTGTAAGGATGTTTTGAGTCAAAGATGAGGCCCTGGAACTTGAGATCATTTCAGCTATGAGGAATTTTTGAGATGTGGAGAAAGCCCTCAAGCATCTGGATCAGGAAAGGAGGAAACCCCAGAAAGCATATGGGTAATCTACACATGGACAAAATAAAACTTACTGTAGCACAGTTTCTGTTCCACAGTCTCCTTAGGGAATGAAATAGAGTATTCTGACTTCAGAGACAATTAGCTCCTTATTTATGATGCTTTTGTCTTATTTGGAAAGCATACAAACCAATGTGAAGCTTATTTTAATCATGAAAATATTGTATGAAACACTACATTTGATTCATATGAATAAATTAATTGGTTTTTTCTTGAGTTTACCATGTGAATGTCTGTTGCTGTCTGCGCGAACTATTTTTCTTATTACTTTTTTTGGCTCTACATTTCCAGTTCAGACTTAAATCAAAGGCAGACATATTTTCAGTCATGGTTCCTATTTCTGGGTTCACTTTACCCTATATTTCCAACTGGTGGCTTAGAACACGCATATCTGCCAAACCACACAGACACAAAAAGACTAATATTTTCCTTGCTTTTGATTTTTTAGTGTGTACAAACCTAGGTTTATGGGAATTTGGTTCTGCTAAGTTTGGGTTTTAAAGGGCTTGGCTTCTTTCTCTTCTTGTAGTCTGCAATGCATTGTTTGTTAGTACTTGTAATTTCGGACATATCATGCATACACATGATAAACGGCCATGTCATGTGAAAATGTTATTAATGTTAAACCCAACTTCTCTGTGTGATCAGAAGCTATATAAATTATCTCTAAAAATAGAAAATGAAAGTGGGTCATAAGAGAAACCTTTGCATTTTCATAAGCTTGTTTTTTTCTTCTTCTGACATCAATATGTCTTGAAATCTGAAGCAGTTTGCTTTCACAGAATCAATGGCTAAGTAATGGCAGCATGATAATGGAAATATATCACCGTGATAAACAACTGGTATCTCCACATCATCTATATTGTCCTTGTGTGTGTAAAAAGAAATACATTTATTTAAATGTCATAAATGGCTATTTTGATTAATGTTATTAGTTGCCCTGGATGAGATGCTGAGATTAAAGAACTGGGTTGTTAAACTGTATTCATTCATGATTTTGAAAGAAAGAAAGAACCAAACATTTTTATCTCCTGGATATTTATGAGAAGGGTAACAGTATCACACTGAGGAGAGAAAACAATTATCTATTTGTCTGAAGCAAAAAAGGAAATAATTCATAAATGTTTTTTTTCCAAGTGAGATTGACTCATGTTCAGTACAACATAGCAATAGTACAAAATCATAGATTTAAAATTAGGACAATGGTCTTATTTTTTAATGTTTTGGATAAGAAATAGAGAAATGTTTAAAATTGGATGATTCATTTTCTTTTGGAGGATTTATATGAGTACAGTTTTTCCTTACAAAGGCCCCAAGCATTGTGATATCCTGAGGAAGTAAAGTATATTTTCAGAAATTTACCCTATTATTTGTACATAAGGATAGGCTTTGTAAAAGTAGTTAAATGTTTTCATGGAAATTAATACATAGAAATGATTATTGTTCATAATCAACAGAAGCACTGTTTTCTAGAAGGCATCCATCATTTAAACTCTTTAAAGATATTAATTTTAGTCAGTTCATACTTAGTTCACTTGAAGGTCTGGGGTCCTAGAAAACTGGATGCACAAGGGAAATAACCCCAAGGAAGGCTATATTCACAAAAAGAGAGGGCCATAAAGTTCTGAGTTGAATTTGTTTTTTTCCTAGGTCAGGCTTAGTTTTATTTTATTTGTGTGTATTGAGAAATTTGTTACAAAGAGATACGTAGCGTCCTTCTAGGATCATTTCAGGGGCGCAAAAAAGAAAGCTGCTTTGATTTATTTTCCCCAATCTGTGTAGCAAAAAATGTGTGTGAATTGGTAAATATGTTATGCTTGTTTGCCAGGCAAGTTTATCTTGCTTTTCTCTCCTGGAAAATGGCTCTGAAGTCTCAACAGCTGTGTTGACTGAATGAACTAAACCCACCTGGTCCAGACTGAGAATAACAAAAACCAAAGTTGGGAAGTTCAAGCAGTTTCAGGCATATGGCAGGAGAAAGCTGTGGTATTAAAAAGGCCACAGAAGGAGGCAGCTATGAAGTCCCACAGAGTCCCAGAGAAGAACCAGGTGCCAGGGCCCTAGGGTTAAGCTCATGTTTTCAAGGGATGATAATTATAGCATAAAATACTGAGGGTAAGACTTGGGCTGGAAATATTCCCCGCCACCATCTCTAAATTTAAAGTAAACGATCAACTCTGGGCTCTGGGCATGGGAATTTAAAGACCATAAAGTAATTTTTTAAAAGGGTGGCTGGATTTTAGTCCAGTATAATACTCAATGGAGAGGTGAAGGGCTAAATCCCAGCTTGGTGTGGATGAAAGAGAGACGGATTTGGTCTGAGGCTTAGTTCTGTTTCTTACAAACATGTATAATCTGGCACATGCTACCTTGACTCTCTGGGTCTCTGTTCCATCGCCTATAACATGTGGATCATTTCACTGCCTAACTCATAGTGTTGTTGTGAGGATCAAGCGAACGAATGTGCTTATAACCATGAAGTGCAATGCAACTGTGAGCCATACATAATTGTATACATGTGTATTTCTTCTGTAATCTCTACTGGCAACATCTAATTCCAGTGCCAAATTCACAATTTCCCTGAAACATATTTGTGGTCAGGCTGCTGAATGCATGCATTCCCCAGCTGTTGGCTTCCTTGGAAAATTTTTCATATCTCATCATTTAGGAAAATGCTGTTAGACATAAAATAGTACTTTTATTCTAAAATCATGCTGCAGGTACCTACTGACAAAAATGGGAAAAAAAGGAAAAATCAGCAGATGGTTTTGAAATAATTTATTATAAATTATGTGAGGAGCTGAGTAGGGGAGAGGTGTTATCTTATGACTCATAATGGTTAATTCTGCACACTGAGTAAAATGCAAAACCGAACTAAACTTCAAAGATAACATACATCATACTGTTAACTACTTCCAACAAGAGATGGTAGTCCAGCCTTCAATTCCTTGCCCCTTGTCTTATTACTTACTCTCTATCAATTCTCAACCAGGGCTTACCACACTATCCAAATATTCCTGAGTTGCTGAATAATGTTGGAAGAAGTCACTAGATCTGCTATAAATTCATACAATGGCCCTCACTGCTGCATGGCAATCCTTCCATCAGCAATCCTCTCTGATAAGTTCTTTTTCACAATCTTTACAAAAAGTGTGCCCAAATATTCTACTGTCTGCTCCTCAATCATCAAATGTTATTACCACCCTGCTCTCTCAGAAGAGGATCTTACCTCCCTTTTTACTGAGAAAATGACTATTTTCCATTACTCTTATCATCTCCCTTACACTCACACCTCAAAATCTTTCTTATATCATTATCTATGCTCACCACTTTTGCTTCTGTTGGGGAAGAAGAGGTGTTCCTTCTCTTTGCCAAGGTCAGTTCCTCTATTTGTGTCTTGTTCTTTTCCTTTCCAATAATTTATAGGAGGCTGCCCAAGGAGAAAACTATTTCTCTTTTCTCTCATCTTAAATCTTCATATCTACTGGCTCTTTTCCCACTGTCTACAAACATATTCTAGTTTCCCTTATCCGCAAAGAAAAGTGTCTTATGACCCTTAAGTCTACACATGCTATGTTTGGGTTTGAATCTAAGATTTACCACTTATTACCCATGTGATCTTGGGCCAAGTTTCTTATTCTCCTTCAGTTCGGATTTTCTCATCTGTAAAATGATGGGGTTGACCTTTGAAGTCCCTTCCAGCTCTGGATCCATGATTCTCTAATCCTCCCTTTCATTACTAAACCCTTTGAAAGAATAGTCTATATTCCCTGCCTTACTTCCTCACCACCTATTCGTTCTTCTGTCCTTTGCTATCTACCTTTTGCCTTGCATAGCACTTTACACATAGTACACCCTTAAACTAAAGTTACATTATGGAACTGGAGCTAACGATGGACATGTGCCTGTTCACTGGTGAAGGGAATTGAGGAGGAATTCAGGAGCTGGATTTAGAAGTTGAACCCTGGCCATGCTTCTTGCTATATGAATAACCTTGGGCAAATTGTTTAATTTCTCTGGACCTCAGTTACCTCAGTTGAAAAATGAGATAGCTGGACTCAATGGCCTCTAAAGCTTTAAATCTATGTTCATTTGGATGGGAATAAAACAACATTTAAAAAAAAAAAAGCAAGGCCAAGGGAAATAGAATGCATATCTAAATTTGTTCCGGCATCCATTCTTCCTCAGTTCACATTCAGTTTGAACCTCAAGATCAAAACAGTCAATGAAGTAGCAGATGTAAGGCTTTTAAAAAAAGATTTGCCAGTCTGTGTTAACTGTTTACTGGCATGTATACCTAGCATGTACCAACTAGGTACAAAAGACATTAGAAAATAAAGCCCTCTTAACTGTCATCTTTTCTGGTTTTACATGATCAAAAATGTGATGATATTCCTTTAGAGAATCTCTACAAGGACTGAAACAATGACCTTCTTATATGGTGACTATCAATTGGCTCTAATAATATTTCACAGTTCCTTCCTTTTGGAACACAGTGAGCTGCTCTTTAAATGCCAGCTAAGGCATCACCCCTGCGTGGGTGATAGCAGGCCAGGCCAGGCCACTGGATGGCTGCAGAGTCAGGCTGATATATAAAACTGGGAACAAGGCTTCTTTTTTTAGAGTTAAGATTTTTAACTTTCTTTTCTTTTCTTTCTTTCTTTTTTGTATTGTGGATCCTTCTGGTAATCTGGTGAAGACTATGGGCTAATTCTCAGAAGAATTTTTTTAAATGCATGAAATAAAATACATAGGATCACAAAGGAAATCAATTCTGTTGAAATATAATTATCAAATTACTTTTAGAAACAAATTGATAGACTCCAGGTTAAGAACCCCTATTCTATATCATAAGTCCAGAAAATAGATCTAACAGTAAATGGGGAGTTCAAAGAAGGGATATTTCAAATAGAATGGAAGGGAGGAAATAATTATTTATTAAGTGCCTACTATGTTTCAGGCACTATACTAAGCACCTTATAAATACTATCTTATGTGATTCTCATAGCAAACTTGAGAGGTAGGTGCTATTGCGACCCCCATTTTACAGTTAAGGAAACTGAAGCAGAGGTTAAGTGACTTGCCCAGGGTCACTAAAGCTAAAAAGTGTCTTGAGGTCAGATTGGAAGTCAGATTTTCCTGACTCTAGGCATAGCTCTCCATTCACTGTACTACCTAGATGCCTAGAACTCAATAATAATGCTGAAACAAAGTTTGGGTTCTTGGATAGCCATCTAAGCAAGGGTAGGGCAAACAATTGGCTGAAGTACAACCATACAGGCAGATGATAGATACTATGGTAGATATAGGCAGATGGTAGGTACTTCAATAGGTTTGGGGAGATGTAGTCTCTTTATACGTATGCTCAGAGACCAAAACATAGCCTTTGGGTAGTCTTGTGGAATCAGCTCTAACTACTGAGAAATAAAGGTATAAGATAGGAAAGCCCAACCTCTGAGAAACTGATCAGCATAGGAGTGAATCAAGACTGTCCCCATGCTTAGCTGTTGAGTTTCTTCATTAGGACTCCTTGGATTGATTTATTCGGGTTTGCTCCTGAGGTCAGGCATGAAGATTTACTCATGGTACAGCAGTTTCCAGTGCTAGAAGAACGCTAGTCTGGACATCAGGCGTTCCACCAGCATTTAAACTTGAAGTGTAGTCCTGGAACATAAAAGGACAGCAGCTGGTTCTTTGCAACAGATGAACAGTTTCATAACTGGGTAACTAGTGTATCTTGTACTGTTTTTAATCAATAACAGAGAAAAATGTGTAAATTTAATACAGGAAGGTATGATGCCTTTGTATCTCCTTCCAACATCAAGCGCAGTGATTTGTGCTAAATATACCCTTAAAAATGATTTCCAAGACTCTGATGGGGGAAAAAAAAGGCATATGTGTGGTTGAAGTTGGAGAAATAGTGTATTTTTTAGATGACTTATTTAAATTACTTTAGGAGCCTAAGAGGGCAGCTAGGTGGTACAGTGAAAACAGCACTGGGCTTGGAATCAGAAAGACTCATCTTCACGAGTTCAAATCTGGCCTCGGATACTTACTAGCAGTATAACCTTGAGCAGGTAACTTAACGCTGTTTGACTTAGTTCCTCATCTATAAAATGAGCTGGAGAATGAAATGGCAAGCCAAGAAAACCTCAGATGGGGTCACAGAGAGTCAGACACAACTAAAATGACTGAACAAGAACAAAAGGATAGATACGGTAAGAATATATATAAAATAAGATAAAAGTTAAGACAAAGTTGGGGTATAATATGGGAGATATTATTTTATGACTGTGATGGCTAACAATACTGGGTAAAATACAAAATGAAATAAAACTCCAAACCATGCATGCATAAGCCATTGTCACATCAGTTTACTCAAAGTGACCAAAATTTTTTTCTGCTCATTAGTGAAGGAATTAATGGGGAGAAGGTTGTGAGTTGAATCATCTTTGAAGGAGTTGCCCATACTTCATCTCCAGATAAATTCTCAAGCCTCAAACACAGCTGAGTGAGGAATATTATTCATTGTATTCAAGGTTCCAAATAAAAAAGTAGTCATAATGAAATTGGGAATAGATATCTCAAACCAAAAGAAAACATGAATTTGCAGCAATTACCTCCATATGTAGGAAAGATTAGTGCCTCAATTGCTCTCCAATTTAAAGATTATAGACACCTAGAATGAAACCATAGCAAATAATAATTATTAGAAGCTTTCCTAACTGCTACTAATGCAGCTATATTATGACATATATTAAGATATAGTTTCCAGGTTTTATGGATAATTTGCCAACTCCCTCTGTTTAATAAGTTGTATTATTGTACACTTAGAATCTAACTTCACAGTCATTGAAGTGCTTAAAGTGAAGGTAGAAAGGGCACTAAAGAAATCAAAGAAAGGAAAAGCAGCTGGATGGCATGAAGTATAAATAGAATCAATTTGTGCTGGAGGTGATAGAGTTGAGGGCATTGAGGGAACAGTATAGAAAGTATCTAAAGGGAAGGAAAGATAGCAAAGGAATGACAAAAATCTCAAGCCTTACTAATACTGAAAAAAGTGATGGTGAGAATATTAGTAATTAATTATCTATATATCTATTCTCACATCTATAAAAAGTCTATATGAGTCATCTAAATACACATTGAGGATATCCTTGATTTGATTATTCAGAGAACAAGTGGGCTTTTACAAGCAATATTCAATAGATAGATCACATCTTTACCATCTCACAAGAAAGATGTAGAAACTATTGTTATTGTTTGTTGATTTAAAAAAACCATTTAATTTGGTCAAACAAAATGATTTCTTGTAGGCTCTGTTACAACAAGATGTCTCCTATCCATACGTCAAGATCATTCAGGATTCCTTAGAAAATCTAACAGAAATAACTCTGGTCAATGACCCTTGAAAATAAATATCACATTAGGCATAAAGCAGGGAGATCTATATTTACCAAAGGTATTCACCTTTATAATAGAGGAGATGTATAAAATCCAGGTTGAAGAGGGATTCCCTGTGAATGGTGAGTTATTTCAGATCCTCCTATTTGTGGAAGATACTGTACTAGTCTCTTGAGTCCCAGTACACTGGTGAGTTTCATAGAAGTGATCTTTAATCCCTCAAGGAGTCTGACCTATCCATTCACACAGGAAAGATTGAGTGGATAAAGAATGTTTATAGCTCAGATGTCAATATATTTGGATAGATGCTCTATAGAATTTGTTCAATTGGGGTAGACAGTATAGATGGACATTGAGCTGAGCCCAGTTGAAAAGAAGGAGAATTTCTTGGTTTGTTTTCAGGAAATTGTAAGGCTCTTTTACTGACTCAGCTTCTCATGGAAGCAAAAGCCTCTGTTTTCCACAGTAAGAGTTCATTGATGTTGCTATCTAGCAGCAAGAAGTGAATATTACTGCATACAAACAACTACAGATGAGTATCACATAGAGATCTATGGAAAGGTTGCAAAATATAAACAATGAGGAATTCTGAAAAACAGGAGCAAAAGATGCCATCAAAGAATTTTATGATAGGAGGAAACGAAGGATTAGTTATGAGGCAAGAGGGAGGGAGGGAGAGATAGCAGATGGCTAGTCAGAGTGATTCATTAGTACTCAAATGATGTCAGGAGAAAGCCAGGAAGGTCTTCAGTAGGTTGGGTGGACCCCTATTTAGGAGAATAGGAACAGGAGTTTCAGGATGGGCAAGCATGAATGGCTTGTGATCTGAATCACTGGAGGGAACTCCTAAATGTATAAGATTGAAGATCCACTTGGTTATTTGAGTATTCTTGAATGTGTACCCCTTCCCCCACGTAACATTTTAGAGACATCCAAATCTCAGTTGTGCAAGTGAATGAAGAAGAGAACTACATGAAAGAATGAAATTCACAATCTTGAAAATTAGTAATTATGTCTGAATTTCCTCATCACCTTGCCATTATAAGCCCTATTAGTAAGTAATGAAATTGTCTCATTTAAATTTTATCCTATTTTTGGCACTAAGAAATAGTTAGAAGACTTAAAGATAAATTATAGGAGAGAAAAGAAGAAAAAACAAATGGCTTAAGAGACCAAAACTCAGTGATTAATTCTTGGATAATTGAAAGTAACTATGAATGTGGAAATGCATTAAAAAGCATGAAGTCCTCTACAAGTCTAAGTTAGCACCATTATTTGTTATTTCCATCAGGCAACCCAGAAAGAGGATATAATAATTAAAAGAGAACTCAGTAGCTGTTTAGTCCTAATCATAACCGGAAAAAAAAATTAAGTACATTGCCCTTGAAACATAGGTAATGTTTCCTTTTCCTTGAAGACTTTCAAGGAAAATGAAGCCACTAATTTTCAAAGTAGCCCATTCAATTAAAAAAAAATTAGCTTTCACTATTAGAACTTTTCCCCCTTATGCTCATTTTTGCCTTTTTGCAACTCCTTCCCATCGTTCCTAGTTCAGTTCCCTGGAGTTAAATAGAAAGTCTCATCTTTCCCCAGGATGGCCTATTTGAAGACCACTATCATGTCCTTCCTGAGTCTTCTTTTTTTGAGGTTAAATATTCCCAGTTCCTTCAAATGAAACCCAAGCTCTTGTCTGTGTTTAGAGCTATGTAGGTTTATGACGATTAGCCAGTTAACATGAGGAGTTTATAGCTGGCAGTCAATAAAAAAATAAACAAAAATTATAGAGTATTTTACTCTCCAGAAGGTCCTCTTTTAATTCTGGCTACAATCTATTCCAACAGCTTCTCTTTTTTCCCTTCTGTCCAGCTAACAGTAAATCTCTCCAAGAGTCTCTAATATATAGTAATCGTGTATTTGACAAATGTAAAGACTTAAGATTTTGGGATAAGAATTCAATATGTGGTAAAAATTGTTGGGAAAACTGGAAAGCAGTATGGCAGAAATTGGACATAGACCAATGTCTTACACCATTTACAAAGATGAGATCCTGATGACTTTCTATTCCACCCGTCTTTAAAGGCTCATAGGATCTGCATCATATAGTTAAGGTTGTAAGGGATCTTAAAGCTCACCTAGTCCAACTCACTAATTTTACAAATGAGACCCAAATAGGGCGAAGTGACTTACCCAAGGTGACATAGATATTATCAGTGCTAGAATTTGGAATCAGGTCATTGAACTCCAAATTCAATTTTGTTAACCCAAGTGGGAGGGAGACAGAAGAGGTGAAAAAAAAATTAAGAGACAAAGGGATATCTTATCAAGAGTCATAAAATCTCCAAGGTAGAAGACAACTCAAAGTTCCTCTAAACCAGAGCTTTCTAAGCTGGGGTGTGTGTGTGTGTGTGTGTGTGTGTAGGGGAGGTCTGTCAACTTACTTTCTAAAAATAATTTGACAATTGTATTGCAATGTAATTCATTTATGTTGTTATCCTATGTATTTTATTTTGTGCATTTAAAAATATCATTGTGCGTCCAAAGGCTTCACCAGACTCCCAAACAAAAAAGGTTAAAAACCCTTGCTCTAGACCAACCCATGCTTATGAAAAATTCCTTTTGCAACATCCTAATGAGTCATCCAGCCTCTTCTAGAAGGATTCAGTGATGAGGAACACACTATTTCCCAGGGCAACCATTGCATTTTTTGGAAGTTCTAATGGTTAGGAAGTTTTTCTGCCCTCTGGAGTAGACTAAATGGAACAAGTAAAATCTCCCTCTAGCTGATAGGCTTTCTTGTAGTCAAAGAGGGCAATTTTGTTCCCTCTTACACCCTTTGCCCCTATAGTTTCCTATTCTACAAGCCAAACTACTCCAGTTCTTTCTACGCATATTCATATGACATGTTTTCCTATCCTCTCACCATCCTGTTTTCTCTATTCCAGCTGTGGCAGGGTTTTTTTGTCTTAACTTATTATTTCATTGGTTTAGAAACTCCTACTGAGAAAACTCCTTTTACCAATGCAGATTGGCATATGTTATGCAATTTATAATCTTAGAGAGTTGCCTGGGGAAACAGAGAATTGCACTTTATATCAGTTAAATTATATTTGATTAGATTACTCTCATTCTTCTAAATGTATCAGGAATGTTTTAGATCCTGATTCTATCATCCAAGTTATAGCTAACTCACCCAGAAAACTGGATAAGTATGCCACCTATGCCTTTACCAAGGCATTGATAAAGAAACAAAACAAAACAAAACAAAAGAACAGTGCTGACCAAAGACAGAACAAAGACCAACTAGACTTTCTCTCTAGGTTGATATCATTCCATTAATTACAACTCTTTAGTTGTTTTACTAATTCCAAATGTACCTATTGAATTCTCAAACCCATATCTCTCCGTTTTCCATAAGGATTTTATGAGGACAGCTTGGTTACAAGAGTACTCACTCTCTCTGGTGTCAGAAGGCCTGGATTCAAATCCCACAACTGATAATTACCAAGGTGACCATGGTCACTTAATCTTCCTAGGCTTCAGCTTCCATATAAATGGGTTGAGCTAGATGACCTCTCAGTTCCCTTTCAGCTCTAAATATAGAGATAAATATCAAATGCTCAGTTAAATCCTAGTTAACTGTATCAGTAGTATTCCCTGATCTATCAGTTTAGTAGTCCTATAAACAAAGCAAAAAAAAAAAAGGACTAATTTTTGGTTCTTAGTGGTCATCATCATCATCATCACCATTGTTATCATTTACCTGGTGCTTACTATGTACTAGGCACTGTGTAAAGATGACCTAATTTCTGTTAAATTACTTTCCAGTTTTTCCAATATCTCTTTTCAAATAAGAATTCTTTCCTAATAATGTTTACATGCATTTTAAAATAATCCAAATTGTATCCATGTTGGTCTCTTTAGACAATTTTTCCTTTTTCCTCTTCATTAGAATGATTTATGTTTATGTCACAAAACATCCCTGTTCAGCAGATTTGCCCCATAGAATCTCAGGGCATGTGACCACAATTTTCCTTTTCCTGAACTTTTTGAGATCCACTCTCCAAAAAAGTCTAGAGTGAATATCATCTACCTCCAGTCCCAGCTTGTTTTCCATTGATCAAGAGCTCAAGATCAAGGCATGGTCACTTCCTTCCAAAGTTCCCCTCATTTCTACTTTAGCAGCAAATTCTTCTTTAGTGGTAATAATTAGATCTAGAATAGCAGTTCCATTTGTTGTTCTTTCTGTGTTTAGAAAAAATGAAATTATTATTAAGACAAACCAAGAATTTATCTGCTGCTCTGCTTTTGGCAGAAATCCAATTTAAGAAACAGCTATTAAGTTCCTACTATAGGTAAAACCCTGTGATAAGCACTAAGGATACAACTACAAAGTGCAAAGAGAATTGTAGTAAATATCAGGATAGTTGAATTTCTCCATCACAGTGAAATCTTACTTCCGTGTCAGCTTTGTTGTCTGTGTCTGGCAGTCACCATTCCTCTCCTCAAATCAGAACTGAGACTGTTCATGTTGCTGGTAAACAATCTTTGAAGTAAATTCTAAAACAGGAGTTCTGAAAATGTTTTGAACAATGGTTGCGATGCTGGAATAAATAAATGCATTATCTACTAGTGGGAACACTTCCAAAGATAACCCTTTTCTGAATGTTGGAGTTCTTGTATGTTTGTTACAAAGTCATTTTTTTTCACTCATGGTCAATATGTAATAATCTTTAAAAATTCTTAAAGTGGCTGAATGAGTAAAAGATAAAGCTCTTGAGATGGTTAAAATATACTGTTATAGGCAAAGTCCTGGACTTGTGGCTGATACGGGAAGACTTGACTTTCCACAGTCAATCCATAGACATAGGATCAGATATTCTTAGCCAGAAAGCTTTGAGAATTATTTAATTTGGTGGTTGTTGGTTTTGTTTGTTTGTTTTTACACTGTGAAGCAGCAATGGCTGAGTGATCTGCCCTTTATCCATCTCTTCAAGCCTTCTCCAGCATATTATCCACTCAGTTGTTTTCTCCCTGTCTCTACCTCTCTCTTTCTCTCCCCCACTCCCGCTTCAATCTCTCCCCATCTACTGGCTCCTTCCCTACTGCTTTCAATTATGCTCAAGTCTCCTACATCCTTAAATCACCTTCACTAGACCCTACCTTCATTAAAACAACAACAACAACAACAACAACAAACTATCCTCATTTATTACCTCCAATTTGTCTCCTCTCACTAATTCAACTCTTTGCACTATGGCTTCCATCCTTATCACTGAACTGAAACTATTTTTCCATGTTATTGATGATCTCTTAATTGCCAAATATGATCTTCTCTCAGTCCTCATTGTTCTCAACTTATCTGCTACATTTAATGGTGCTGAATATCTTCTTCTCCTGAATACACCCTCCTCTCTGGATTTTTGTAATAATACTGTCTCCTGCTTCTTCTCCTACTTGTCTCACTGCTCTTTCTTAGTCTCCTTTATTGGTTCATAATTTATATCATGGCACCTAACTGTGAGTGTTCCCCAAAGCTCTATCCTGGGTTCTCTCTCTCTCTCTCTCTCTCTCTCTCTCTCTCTCCCTCTCTCTCTCTCTCTCTCTCCCCCCTCCCTCCCTCTCTCATCCTCTTGCTCTTGGTGACCTGAGATCCTATGGATTTAGTAATCTCAATGCAGATAATTCATCTATCTATCTATCTATCTATCTATCTATCTATCTATCTATTCAGCCCGAAGATTTCCTCTGGAGTTTTAGCCCTATAACATGAACTGCTTATAGGACATTTCAAACTGTGTGTTGCAGAGATACCCCAAACTCAATATACCAAAGCCAGAATGAATTCAATTTCCCCCCAAACTCACCTCTCTTTCAAACTTCCTTATTTCTGTGGAGGGTACAGCTATTCTTTCAGTTTCAGTGTTCACAATCTCAGTGCTATCACTGGCTCTTCCTCACTTACTTTCACCACACACATTGTCATTTTTTTCCCCTGGAACATTTCCACCATCTAACCCATTCTCTACTCACATAGCTACCACCTTAGCTTGTCCTCATTACTTCTTACCTAGAGTCTTACAATGGCCTCCTAATGGGTCTTCTTGCCTTAAATCTCTCACAAAACAAATCCATCCTCCACTTAGCTTCCAACATTATTTTCCTTAAGCTCAGATATGACCTTGTCCTTCTCTTACTCATTAAATTCCAGCAGCTCCTTGTTGCCTCTAAGATCAAATATAGACTCCTCTGTTTAGTTTTGAAAGCCCTTCAAACTTCTCCTCAACTTATCTTTCCAACCTCACTCTCTTTGCTTCACTCTGCAATACAGCTAACCTGGAGGTGTCTTGTTTATGACTCATAATTCTCCTCTTTCCCTCCATGCCTTTGCACTAGCTGTTCCTAGAGTGTCCTCTCTCCCTTCATTTGCATATAATCCCTCTCTTCCTTCGAGACACAACAATAACATCACCTTGGATGAGAAACCTTTTTATTACTCCCAACTCTTAGTGACCATCCACCCAATCTGTCTTGCATTTACTAATTTTTATTTATTCTTTATATTCTAAAATATGTATTTTATAACCTCCTCTGTTATAATGTGAACTCCTTGCTAGTAAGGATTATTTCATTCATTGTATTTGTGTCCCCAGTGCCTGGCACATACTAGGTGCTTAATAAATATTTGTTGATTATCTCCCTATTTATCATCTAGATTCCTTTATTATTGCAGTGTTTCTCAAAAGTCTTATTTTTACTTTTTTTAAAAAACGAAATTTTATAAGTTCTAGGATGTAACTAGTGGAATCAATGGGAACTTACTATTCAGTAATCCTCCCATCCCCCCAGGAGAATAAAGAATTGATTCACAAAGTGCCCCTAAAAAGGAATCTTTTCCACCAAACATTCTTTAAGCCTATAAACAGAAGCGCACGGAGGGCAGAAACTACATGGGAAAATGTGACTGTTTAATACTTCTCTAAAAGGATAGACTTTGACCACAAATGAGGGCTATGATGCTGCTGGTGACTGAAAAGTCTTTTGAATTCCTAATGTGAAGTCTCTGCTACTCCCAGCTTTCCCACTCCAATTAAACAAGAAAGCCTCATTGACCATAGGTTGCATTCCATGATCATGGTCTTGTGTCGTGAGAGACACTGGATGAAAAATGAACCCTTGCCAAGCATGGTGGTATATGACTGTAATCCCAGTTACCAGGGAGGGTAAAGGAGGCAGGAATTCTGAGATACAGTGGGACATGCTGATCAGCTGGAGTGGTGGTGAAGTGGCCCAGCCTAGAAAAAAAGCATGACAAAGCTACTGTCTTAATCAATAGTAGGATTGGGGCTGTGACTAGGCCCTGCATTTCCAGGCAGGGAAAGATGAGGAGACCCATTCTTTAAAGAAACAAAACAGGGAGAGAGTCAGAGACAGAGACACAGAGACACAGAAAGGGAGAGAGAGAGAGAGAAAGAGAGAGAGAGAGAGAGAGAGAGAGAGAGAGAGAGAGAGAGAGAGAGAGAGAGAGAGAGAGAGACGAAGGAAGGGAAGGAAGGAAGGAAGAAAGAGAAGAAAGTAAGGACGACTGGAAGAAAGAAAGAAAAAGAAAGGAAGAAAGAAAGAAAAGAGAAGAAAAAAATTGAATATATATACTTTTGTTACAGAAGAAAAATCTTCCAAATATAGAATGAAATACTCCTTGTCACATTTCTTGTTCTCCTCTGCCTTACAAGTAGGCTAAAGTAGATACTGAATTATTTTCATAGCTTCTGGACAGTTGTACATTTTCTGGCTACCAAAAACTAGAAAAACTTTTCAATTTTCCATCTTTTTAATGTGAAGTCAGACTTGCTGCTCACTTGTTTTTCATATCCACTTTCCTTCTTTAGCTGCCCTCTCTGTACAGTAGCTCACTGTTGCACCACAATGGGACATTTCAGAGAGAATCCACCACCAGCCAGACATACCTTCTTGTCTGATTCCAAATTCCAGAATAGAAACAGGAAGAAAAAGTGTGCCCCAGATGTCACATCATGACCAGGTCAGTACCACAGGGACAATTGCACACTTCTGCAATTAACAACTCTGCAGGGTATATTTACTTAGTTGGATATCTGAAATACAGAGAAATAAAATACACTAATTTTCCTAGTACTGAGAGTAGTCAGGAATTTGCATACTAGGTATGCCCATCTCAAATTCTATAGGCAATCAAATTGTGATTGCGCCTCTTTCTCCTCCCATCTCCCAACCTTTCTGATAGTTTATAAAGCATAATTGCTGGATCCTGAAAGCACTGACATGATGCTAATCACTAACGTTGTGTTCAATCATTTTAAAAAAGAAGCAATTCAACTTGTGTTGTCTTGGTTTGTCCAAGCTTGTTGGGTGGGCTTAATATAGAAGTGCTATATATGGTTGAGAAGCAGTGTGGTGTGGTGGGCAAAAAAAATCAGCCTTGGAGTCAGAAATACCAGCATTCAAATCCTATCTTTGTCATATGCTATTTGTGTGACCATAGGAAAAGCACCTAACCTCTCAATGCTTTAAGCAACGTTTTTTTGGGGTATTACCAATTTATTTTATTTTCAATTCACAGAACAAAACAAGCATTTCCACAACACAGGACACCCTTCCAGATGTGCATGTTGCCCTAGGCAACTTTAAGTACAGTTACATCCTGCATTAGTGGAAGGTACTTCTACATTGGGAGGTCTCCATATGAATAAAATCACAGATCTGAAGCACACACGCACACCTACATGCATAGCGTATAGTCTTAAAGGTCTCAAGATCACACACAATGTGTCGGAGATGAGATTAGAACCTAGATGTTTTTGCCTCTGAAGCTAGGTCTTAATCCTTTATGTCATGATGACTCTTGCTAGATCTTCAGTGGCAGAATGTATGGGCAGTGTGGTTTAATGGAAAAAATATTAGATCGGAGATCTACCTCTGTCACTAGCAAGCTATAGGACATTGAGAAAAATCACTTAGCCCTATCCAATGCTGTTTCTTCAGCTATAAAAAGATGATGCTAATTTGTTATCACACAGAGTTATTGCTGGGAAGAAATGAGTTCTTATATAAATACATATATATATATATATTTATTTATTTATCTAAATCTATATATCCTTTTACAGATAGATAGATGATAAATAGAGAGAGAGAGAGAGATGATAGATACTCATACATCTGGACAAAAAATACAAGCAATATTGTGCTATGCCTACAAACTTATAGTTATTTTCAATCATCTGATAATTTTTGACTATGCACAGTGTTATCCCCTAATGATATACACTATTCAGTTAATTTTAAGATATCCCTAGAAATGATAATAATGGGAAATATAACAAACTGGGAGTACAAGTAGAGGAATGCTAGCTTTTACTGCGTAATTTTGGGTAAGCCATTTATAATCTCTGTGGGCCTTGGTTTCCTCATTTTTTTAAAAAAAAAATGTGTACATATGTGGTGGGGGGAGGGAAGGATGGATTGGAGGTTGAAAGACATGTTGTGTTAGGTACCTTCCAGTTTTAAGATGTTAAAATTCTATGACTTTGTATTTGTTTTGTGATAATAGGCTAATCGTCAGCTTTCCATTTACTTAGATGCCATTTGGGTAAATAGCTCCAAATTTGTCTTACTCTGTATGGTACCATGTAAAATAGTTACGACGTAACACTTCAGTAAATAGGGCTGAAGAATTAAGTTGAGGTGTCATATTAAAACCTCCATTAAATATAATACAACTAACCAGAACCTTTAAGTGAAACAGAGTCAGTCACCCCATATTCCACTTCATTTTCAGGAGAAAAGAGACAAATTACAACAAAGCAAAATGATGGCAGAGATTTAATAAAAAGCTAAACTCCTATGGGATGTCCTGGACTCAGTACACATTCAGCTCAATCTCTTACAAATTCTACATCAGCAGTGCTGTACAGTAAGAATTTATGTCCAGAGTGATGGCCCTGAGGCACTGTGAGATCCTCAATAGGAAAGCCAAGAGTCAATTATGTTCAATAGACTATACTTGTTAAGGCAGGGAAGCAGACCAACGCATTTTGTAAAGATTTTCAATAGCCATGGTTTCTGCTCAACCCTCGGTGAGTTTGGAAATGAAGCTAGCCAGAACCCTTAAATCCACTGTGTACTAGCTAATCAGTTGGTGTTTTTTTTTCTTGTATTTTTTTCTCCTTTTTTGCTCTACATCTAAATATAACACACATCTTTTTTTTTTTTAGAAGCATTGACACACTAGGCACTTTCCTTTTATTCCTCTCAAGAAGTCAAGTTTAGGTCAGGACAAGTCCTTTTTCTAGGTCTATCAAAATCTTTTCTCTGAGAATTGCCCTTTTTCATAAAATGTGGAATTTTAATGCAGTGAGACCAAGGTTTTTTAAACAAATTTACTTGAATGCATGTATTCATATGAAAACTATCCTTTTCAAAGCAGTCACCTTGGGAAGCAGTCCATGAAGTCCAGGAGTATTGTCATTGCTCGAACCATTTTTGTAAGTCTTCCCTTGGTATTATCTGTGGCTCCTTTCTTTATTTTTTTTAAAAGTATTTCATCCTCCCTGGAAAGCAGATTTTTTTCAAAAGGCCAAAAATTATTGACAGTCTTGTGAATCAAGTAAATGATTAGCCTGGATAATATTTGTTTAGATAAAAACAACAATAACAGTAACAAACTATGGCTATGAATAGACGGGATTAATTTCCTTGTATGGACTGCTGAGGTCAACTGACTGAAGATCTGTTTTGAGTAGTGTGATAACTGTATTATCTCCCAATGTGAAGGATGGCCTTTATTAGAATAGCCAAGTCTTGGTATGTTTGTTTAAAATCTTTCATTTTTCACAATCTTGTCTAAGTCAGGACAAACCCTACATCTAGGTCGATAAAAACCTTTTCACAGGTGTGCATATATGTGTGTGTGTTTGTGTGTGTGTGTGTGTGTGTGTGTGAGTTGAATGGGATGGGAGGAAACTACTTTTTTTACAAGATATGCAGTCATAATTTGACTAGTTTAAGAAAATACATAATACGTATCTGCACACATAATATACATACACATATACACATACAGATACACTTACATACACACATATACATGCATACATATATGTTTATGTGTATATGTCTCCTAACAAGTGTTTCTTTACCATCTCATTACTGAAGAATCATATCTCATGTGTGTTTATGGAAATAAAGGAAGTCAACTTCTTCCCTTTAGTGACTAAGGGCCTTCTTATTTGCTTGGTTCAAACTTCTTTGCAAAAGTACATGTATGCTGATGTTTCATCTTTAGTGTCAACAAGTTGTTTCATAAATACAGATGAGGGATTTTTGGTCATGATTTAGATAAGTTTAAATATGTGAAATTCCATTTCATTTATTTATGGACCTATGATTTCAATGATATAAGGGGCTTCCAATTGAGGAAACTCCCTCAGCCAACATAGGTTGACACCTTCTTTGCAACATATAGTTTCAGAGAGTTTCCAGAGCTCTGAATGTTTAAGTGACTAGGCCACGGTCACATAGACAATTAATCTGTAAATATTTATTAAGCACCTACTATGTGCCAGGCACTATGCTGAACTCTGGGGATACAAAAAGAGGCAAAAGACAGTCCTCCCTCTCAAAAAGCTTACAATCTAATGGAGGGTATTACAATGTACGTTTGGGTCAGACAGGACTCTAACCCAGGCTTTCCTACCTCTGAGGTTAGCTCTCCATCTACTGTACCATGTTGTCTCTGTGACACAAAGTGACAAATAACTCACACAAAATGAAAATGCTTCCTCAAAGTGATTCATCTCAAAGGCAATGTTTTCTTGTCTAACATGCTCATGCTTTAAGATTATGTAATGCTTCACTCCTGAAAGGATAGGTACAAAGGTTTTCAGCAGCTTTTTTAGGTTAGGAGGGAGGGGATGGTGAGACATTTGAGTCCAACCTGTAATTTATACTTCTTGTGTAGTAGCCCCAAAAGAATGAAGACCACAGTTAGAAATCAAAATATTTCACAAATTTTGTTATAAAGGTCCCTTCCAAGCTGAAAATTTTTCTAAGTCTATGATTATCAATCTCTTTATGGGAGTTGTCTATTTCTGTTTTGGTCAGAAAGATGAAGTAGAAGCTTGATCTATTACACTATAGAAATAATCTTGGATTCGTAAATGTCTTTAGTTGACAACCCCAACTGATTATTAATCAGTTATCAGAAGAAAGCTTCCATTATAATGTCAAGCTGATAATCTTTATGAACATAGCTAATGGAATATGATATAAATAGGAAAATTGATGCTTCAATTTTTGGACTCCAGTAATTATCATGCTATTGTAATTAACATCTACTCAGCTGTGTTAGATTCTGCAAGGAATGATAAAAGATAGTCCCTACCCTCAAAGATCTTATGTGCTTAGGGTTTCTTACATAAGATAAGTTCTAAAAGGAGCAGAGTTGGGACATCTAAATGATAAGAAACTAAAAATATCTTTATGTAAGAGAAAAACAGTAGATTTATATTTTTTCTCTCTGTTTCACACATCCATGTCCGTTTAGCTTGGGTCCTCACTACCAGACTCTCCTTTGCTGTTCATTTGGAGATTATTTGTTTGGAGTGAAAACTTTCTGAGATGTCTGGATAACACTGTATGAACAATTTATTCATAGTGTGCCCTTGGTTTACAGATGATTGATTATCTCTGTTGTAGCATTTGGCAGTGAGTGTCTTCATCTCAATTTATTTTGAAGTTATAGTCTAATGCAGTGAGCGTCACATCTCTGAGATTGGGGTGAAGGGGCACAAAAGCCACTTGGGACTGACTGGGCAGTTCCATGCCATGGGGTTATTTGGAAATCAGGAGATAGATGTGTGTGGGTAACATTCTGAGCCAAAGAATTACAAATGGATAGTGAAACAGTTTGTTTTCATAAACATAGGTTCAGTTTCAGTACTTGGAGCCATTCTCATATGCATATTCAAGTAGGTCACATTCTTTGCCCTTTCCCCTCTGCCTTTCTATTGGTAAATCAGTAAATCATAACATTTTCTATTTACTACTTACCTCTTAGAGATTCTGAAAGGATTAGTCTACCAATGCGTGAAGCTTGCTATGTCATGAACTGGATTTAATGATCACCATAATAAACAAAATCTTAGATACACTACCTCTCAAAAATTTGAAAATGGCTACTTCAAAAGAATCTAAAAAATTATGGATGGCAAACATTTCACTTTTCATTTTTGTAGAACAAAAAGTTTACAATGAAATAAGGCATGTTTGCTCATAGAACTATCTCTGCTTGGAATGCTCTCCTTCCTCTCTTTCATCTCTGCTTTATAAACATTTTATCCATTCTTCAAGGCTCAGCTCAGATTCTTGCTTCAGGCGAATTTTACTTAACCACTTCAGGCCATAATGTGGTCCTTCCTCTGTGATCCTTACTATTATTGATAACACACATATTCCACTACAGACTATCTTGTACTGTAATTATTTGTTTACAAATCTTACCTCTTTTACTGTGTTATAAATGCTTTGTGGGCAAGTACTGTGTAAGTTCATGGTGTACCTAACGGTTCTTAGTATGAGGATGCTCACAATATTTGTTGAATTGAATTGAATGGTATCATCTGCTAGCACCTTTCTCTTTAACATTTACTCTGTATTTATCTTGCATGTACTGATTTATGTATGTGTTGTCTCTCCTTTTAGAATGTAATCTCATTGAAGATTTCCTTGCTTTATGTGTACCCCCAGGGCTTAGCATACTACCTGACATATAGTGAGCAGTTGATAATTTATTTATTATAAATACCCAAATTAACTACAAAAGACTTACGAAGGAAGATGCTATCTGCATCCAGAGAAAGAACTGATAAATAGGATGCATAGAATGATTTTACATATCTATATCTATATCTATATCTATATCTATATCTATATCTATATCTATATCTATATCTATATCTATATCTATATCTATATCTATATCTATATCTATATTTGTGTCTAATGGTGGCCATTGGGGGGGGAAGAAAAAATTACATGATAACTTTATTATATATTTAGAAGGAATAGCATAATAGTTTTGCAGTTTCACATGCAATCTTTTTTTAAAAATTCTGTGTTATGGAAATGCTTGCTTTATTTCATAAATGAAAAATAAAGTAAATAAAATGAAAAAAACCAATGGTTATTGGCTGATTGACCACTTTGTTAGAATAAATGAAAGAAATGACTTTTAAAATATGTTAGTAGTCCCATTAAGGGGAAAGGCAAAGAATTAGAAAATAAGGATGTTGTCCTTGAGGAACTGAAAAAAGAAACATATGAAATTACAAAAAAACATTAAGCAAACACTTCCTACTTCTGATTGGTAAGTCTGTCCACAAACCTACATTTGAGAAAGGTCCTTTGCCAGACATCTTACTCCAGATCTGAGTCAGCCCAAGACTCTGAGAATTCCTTCTGGACTTTGCCTTCATGCAGATATCTCCTCTTCCCTTTTATGTGTTATCTTCCTCCATTCAAATGTAAACTCTTTGAGGGTAGGGATTGTCTTGCTTTTTGTTTGTATTTGTATCCCCAGTACTTAATCCAGTGTCTAGAACATGGTAAATCATTCTATCTATCTATCCATCCATCTATCTATCTATCTATCTATCTATCTATCTATCTATCTATCTATCTATCTTTCTATATCTCTAACATACTCATAGATACAAAATGAATTTGTGCATTTAAAGAAGACAGAGTAGAAGTAATCAAAATCTGGTGAATTCAGTCAGGGAAGACTTCCTAGAGGAGGGAAATATTTTAAAAGGTGACTGACTAGAAGAAGGAATATGGATTTAAATGTTTTTAGACCCAGTCTCTATGATCACATGACTTTTTGATTTACCCTGTCTGAGCACCAGTTTTCTCATCTATAAAATGGAAATGATAATACATATAGCACTGACATCACAATGTTGTTGTTGGGACAATGAATAGGTAACATTTTGTGAATCATAAATCAGTGCATAAATATCTGTATCATCGTGGTTGTTGTCATTATCCTTGACCATGTGTTGTCCTTATTAGTGTTGTTGTCATCATCATCACTATCTTCATTATCCCAGTCAATCCATCTTATTTGGGGCCCTGCCTAGTCTTGACTCTATGGTCAGTCATTCTTCTCCCATTCCCACTCTGCTAGCCCTGAATTCTAGTATCTAATATCTACTAGCCTCCTCTTGACTATTAGAAAGGTGCTAGTAAGAATCAAGGGGTGGCTAGATGGCACCATAGTGCACAGAGCACCTGGGCTAGAGTCAGGAAGACTCATCTTGGTGAGTTTAAATCTGGCCTCAGAAACCTACTAGCTGTGTGACCTGTGCAAGTCACTTGACCCTCTCTGCCTGAGTTTCCTCATCTGTAAAATGAAGGAAATGGCAGATACTCTAGTATCTTTGCCAAGAAAACTCCAAATGGGGTCACAAAGAGTCAGACATGAGTGAAAAAATGACTGAACAACAAAAATATAGGAATCATAGAACGGTGCTGATAGGTTACAAATGTATGCCTATATAAGCATGCCTAGGGGCTTTGCTCTACAGCATTCCTTAAATTCATTTCTTGTGGGCTATTATATTCCATATAACAATTCCCCATATTAACTATTCAAACTCTTATTTTTCTCTCAAGAGCACTGGATTTGGAACTGTACTACCTTGGTTATAATCCCAGCTCTATTAATTACTGAGTGAGCTTAGACAAGTCATTTTAACTTTCTATGAAATGAAGGGAATGGACTAGATGTTCTCTATGATTCTATGACTTATCTATCATTCCTCAAGCTTCTAACTTTATTCCTTTTACTCTCTATCCCTTTGATCTCAGCAGATGGCTTTGCTTCCTACTATACTGATAAAAATGAAGCCATTGATCTCTCTTACAACTCCTCCCTATAAGCCCTACCAATGTCCTCACTCCTTTCATCCATTTCTTTGGCTTCAGAGGGGGTGATAGCTCTTCACCTTGTCAAGGTTAACCCCTCCAACCTTACTTTTGATCTCCTCTCACCATCTATGGGCTTTAGTTTCATTAGACATTTCCTGTAACTGCATCTTCAATGTCTTCATCTCTATTGGATTCTCCTCCTCTTGCTTATAAATACTCTCAGGTCTCTTGCATCCAAAAAGTAAAACTAAAAATTTCTACTTTCCCCAATCTGCTAATCACTCAAACTCTTGCCCAATCAATATCTTTCTCTTCATGGCCATATTATTCTAGAAAGAGTAGTCTATAGTTGTTATTACTACTACTTCTTTGAGAGTTCTCTCCACAGTTAAAATTGAAATCTTTATCACTAGATCAGTGGCCTTCTCTTTCCTTGTTCTGTTGACCTTTCTGCAACATTTGACATTATGGATTACTCGCACCTCCATTGACTTTCTTGACACTATACTTTCATGATTTTTTTCCCTACCTCTTTGATTCTCCTTTCTCTTTTCCCTTAGCAGACTCTTCATCTTCCTCTGACCTCTTATACTTGAGTGTCTGGCAAGGTCCTGTCTCCAACCATCTTTACTTCTTTTTTCTTCATTTTCTCCTTGGTGATGTCTACTGTCTCATGGCTTCAATTTTCATGCCGGTGACACCTATATCTCTATTTCCATTATCTTCTGTGCAGATCTCTAGTCTCATATTTTTGATGTTCTCGGTGTCTCTATGTGGATATCATACCATCACTTTAAATTTAGTGTGTCCAAAGCTCAACTTTTCATCATCTCTTCCAAACCTTTCCCTCCCATTAAGTTCTCTATTTTTGTCTATATAAACCCCATCCTTTTGATCATACAGGCTCATAATTTTGGTATCATTTTAGACTCTTTCGTCTCTCTACTCTCTAAATCAAAGAGTTTCTACATCCTGTCAATTATGCCTCAGTTATATATCCTATATCTGTTCTCTCCTTTCCACTCCTCCCTCCCACCTCACTAATTCAGGTCCTCATTACTCCTGGATAGTTTATTGTGATAAGCAATGAGATACCTGAAGGACAGACAGGAGGTAGCAGAACACAGGTAGCAGCAAGAATGAGGTAGGCAAGAACATTGCCATCCTGCTCATGGAAAGGCATTGGTAAAAGACCAGAAAACCAAGGCAAGGAGAACACCATTAATAGCATTGTTCTTCCTAGTCCTTCCTACAGGTCTGGTCTACTGCTATTGACCAGAAGAGCAAAGCCAGAAGAAATGGACTTCAGGCTCATTTTTCTTTGGCAGCCATAGCTACTAAAGGCTGAAAAATAAAGAAAATTCTCACCACGAAATTCCTTAGCTCTATCAAATAATTAAATGTCAGGAATGGATATGGTTTTATCAATCAAAATAACATCAATGTTGTGTTTGTACCTTGGTCTTATCTCCCCTCTATAATCTAATTAGATTGTCTTACTTTCTTTTTGGACAACTAGACCTTGTCATCTGACCTGTAATTTCCCTTAAGGGCTACAGGGCCTTCCCATCTTCCCTTCAGCCAAACACTCGTATGTGTGCTGCTTCCTCCCTTAGAATGTAAACTCCTCGAGAGCAAGGGCCATTTTGTTTTCCTATTTTGTGTCTTCAGTGTTTAGCATGGTGCGTTGCAAATAGTAAGCACTTAAAATGTTTTTTCATTTATTTATAAGTTGTATCCTTGCTTATGATCTCTCTCCTTTCCAATTGATCCTTTATAACACCATCCAAATACTTGTCCTGATGTACTGCTCTAATCATTCATCTAATCATGGACCAGGCATTCAGAGTCCCAGAACTCAAGATCTAGGAGGTCTGGATGCTCCCCTACTACCCCTGCACCTGCTATTCTTTGGGACAAGTAGGAGTTCTCATATAGGAAGCTGAAGGGAAGGAGGAGGTCATTAGTCCCTGAGTAGACCGCACGTTTTCTCCCTTCCCCACTGTGAGGTTTCTGATTGGTGCTCACAAAAAATTAAAAAGAAAGGAAAGAGTCCAAAAATTCATGACCCCCTTTAGAGGTGAGTACAAAAGGGTATATTTTTAAAAAATTAATTTTTTTTTATAATATGATATGTTTATTATGTGATAAGAAAATGGTGATTTAGGAATTCTACTTAACACATGGGTCTCATTAGCTGGGGGCAAGAGAAAGATCAAAGAAGGGATAGGACCACTTCTTGGGGAGAATGGCATGGTGATAAGGGCAAATGGAGGAAAGTATGAACTATTTTTGCTTGTTTTCCCTAGCAAGGATATTATCTTCAGCCTAGAAAGGCAAGTGCCAACCTGCACATTGATAGAAGAAATTTCCTCACCTAGGAGCCAATGAAAGCACAATCAGTCGTTATCCTATTACCAGGGAATGCCAATATATTCAAGTTGGAGCTATCGTAAAAACTCTCAGAATACAGAAAGCCCCTATTTTAATTAGATCTAGGACATAATAAGTATCTTGAAAAAGTATCTTGAATACTAGAGATGATAATATTTATAGAGCACTTGAAAAGTTTACAAAAAAAATTTGCAAAGCACCTTATGTACACACACACACACACATACACATAAATGCGCATATACATACACATACACACACACACACACACAATATCTCATTTTGTCCTTATTACAGTCCTAGGAGATAGGTGCTTTTATTGTCTTCATCTGTAGATGAAAAAACTGAGGCTGAGATAGGTCAAGTAATTTGGCTAGTATCACACAGTGGGTGTGATTTGAACTCAGGCAGAACCTGAATTCAGTTCTTCGTGATTCCAAGTCCAACACTCTACTCACCTAGCTAGGCCTTCTAGCTGTCTAAGAAATATGTGAACTGTGAAATGCGATATGAAAGGATAGGGGAAGGAAATAAGCATTTATTAAGCACCTACTATGTGCCACGCACTATGCTAGGTGCTTTACAAAGATTTTCTTAGTTGATGGGTATTTGGGAACCTAGATTTGATATCTTTTTAAATGGTACAAGTTGCATATTAACAGATACATATAGTAATTTACATAACATATCATTTGATCTCATGAGATAGATACTACAGGTGTATTTATCTCCATTTTACAGATAAGGAAACTGAACCCAAGAGGTTGCTCATTGTCAGAGCTAGTTAGATATCAGAAGCAAAGTCTAGAACTCTTTCCATTACACTATGTCAACTCTCAAAATCAACAATAGACAACTCTAAATTTTCCATGGGAACAAGGATAAAAGAATCACTGAAGAATCACTGAAATCTCTAACCAACACAAATGTCATTTTAAATCAAAATTTTAAAACTTTGGTTTCATTTAAGTTCCATATAGAGTTGTTGTTGTTATTGTTGTTGTTTTAACACAAACACATCTGATAAGCTTATTAACAATCTAATTTAATTAAAATGTAAATCTTATAATTTCCTATGTCCCCAGAAGTGAACTGTTAGTCAGTTGTTTTGCTCTCCTCCCTACATATCATTTACTGAAATTGCAAACTCTGAGCTGAATTTCTTTTCCGGTTATTTTCCTTTCCAGTTCTCTGAAAGAGGGGCTGGTGATTAGCATAAAAGGAGACGCTAGAGAATGAAGGGCACAGAGAATCTACAACTGGCTAATCAAACCCCTACTGGCTTGAGAGTCATAATATCAATGGTAAAGATCAATAACAACACATTGTTAGGCTTCTATAATTGTATTGTTTTTCTCTTCTTCATAAAGGAAGCAACAGCTGTGGGAGTTAGGAAAGAGAAGCCACTAATTGAAGACTAAGGAACAGATCCATCTTTGTTGATGACACTTAGATTTATAAGTTTGGATTTGGGAACTGCAAGGTCCAGATTGTTCCATAGCAAACCATTGCACTTTTAGAGTATGACTCAGAGAGCTGGCACATGTTAGACTGCAAATGCAGTTCTTCAGAAACTTTGCGAGAGTAACTGGCTAATATTTGCTTAAATGTTTCTCTGAAAGGTTAGAGCTTGGATATGAATGAATGTTTTTGCATGTCCTGAAAATAGATCCCACCTGTGACCCTTGGGAACAAACAGAACTGAGATATTTAGGTTTGCAAATGTTTACATCATCCCATAATGATATTTGCCTATTAATCTGGACTCTAAGCGTGTGACTTCACATTACTCTTGTTCAAGCACAGTCTGGAACACAGGAGAAGGAGGAGACATGACTTCAGGTGTTCCAAATATTCCCTCACCCCACCACCCACACTCCTAACAAAATATTCTCCAATTTGCTCCCTAATGCCTAAGGCCTTTAACAAAAGTCACACTTTCTATTTTTGCAATTAGATTTGTCTTAGAATGGCAAACACTCCTCCTCCTCCTCCTAGCTAGCACTTATATATATACAAAGCACTTACTATGTGCCAGGGCCTGTGCTAAGCGTTTCTTACAAATATTATCTCATTTGATGCTTGTGATAACCCTAGGAGGTAGGTATTATTATTAACCTCATTTTACAGATGAGAAAACTGGCAAACATTAAGTGAAGTGATTTCCCCAGGGTCACACATTAGGACATGTTGCAGATCTGGTCTTCCGGATTCCAGGTTCAGTGCTCTATCCACTGTAACACGTAGTTGCCTCTAACAAAATTAAAACACATCCAGAAAGAGATTGAAGGGAGGAACAGCATGAATGCATGGGGTGGGAGGATCCAAAATAGAAAAAAAGGGCACAACCTGCCCCAGAAAGTCAAGGCTAGAAATACCAAAGGAAAACATCAGAACTACTTCTTGGGTTGGCCCCAGTCCTATCTAGGTTCTTTGTAATTGCACAGAGTATCTTATCCCTTTGAAAACTATTATCTTGATGACAATAAAGTCAAGTGAAGTCATTAGGCTGGTTTAGATTTTTATCTTTCAATACATGACAAAAATCTTTTCATGTAGTAGTAGTAGTAGTAGGAAAAGTGAATGACTGCTCTTCTTATGATTATCATATTCCCAAGACAGAGATTCTTTCTTTCTTTCTTTTTTTTCCCCATAAATTTTGGGCCTAATTGTGACAATCATTCCTTATTCCATGAGGAATTTTTAAACTACACTTAAGAGCAAGAGGCCTGTCAAATGCTTTTTAATGTCAGCACATTGGATGCAAAAAAAAAAATGGATCACAAGACTTAGAATTAAAAGAGATCCTGGAAGTCATAATTTAGTCCATCTCTTTCCACTTTATTGTACTGATGCAGACTAGAAAAGAGCCTGCCTGGGAGAGCAGAGCACCGTTATCATCAAGTGTATTGGTTATTCCATTGATGTAATTTGTATTGATGTTTTGATATAATCAATATATTCCTTCCTATGACACATGCCATATATGGAAATAAAGTTAGGAAGTTTAGAATCTCATAGGGAAACTTTTATACTGTATATACTAGATGGGATATAAATAAATGAAACAACAACAGGAAATTTGAGGGTCAGTTATGACTCTTTTACTAAAACTTATGGTGTATTCATTCAAGCAATTATAATTAGTATTCTGAATAAGTTGAGAACTGTGTGGGTCTTTTTTTTCCATTCCCAATTTTGTTTTGAAAGTTCTTTTGCAGGTAATTATCATATTCAGCTTTTAGAAGATGTGCGTATTTTAGAATTGGTAGCATCCTAGTTAAATTTCCTCTGCATGGAAAACATCTTAAAACATTTCAAAGGGATTTTAAAGTGGATAAAAAATTAAAATCAGCTCAATTGTCTGCCTCCCAGAGTGGAGAGCAGACGGTTAGAAACCTACAGCAAGCTGTCATAAGCCTTCAAGGCTAACACAAAAGAACTCAGCATCTCCTTCTACCTTGTAGAAACTTAGCCACATAGCCCTGTTTGAGAGTGAAACTGGAAAAAGTGCATATTCTTGCACATTCTTATGGGTATTCAGTGCCAGTAGTTTATTTCCAACAGACCTAATAGCTTCCTGCTCCACAAGAAAATGTGATTTTTTAAAAATCGCCTTGTGTCAATTTTGTAAATATTTTATATACACATATATGTGCATTTTGCATCCCGCATCTGGACTGTAAGTTCTTTGAGGGCAGAACTATTTTACCTTTGGCTTTGTATGACTACCACCTGGCACACTCTATCCACTCTATCTGCTCCTGGCATATAGTAGGTGCTCAATAAATGCTTGTTGAATGATTGATGTCAACGATCAATCAAAATAAGGTACAAGGACAGTTAAGTACCACTTCAAGCAAAGGACTGAGAGGGAGATAAGTATGTGTTTGAGTAGTAAGGCTGGGCCTGGGGATGGGGGAGGATGTTTTTTATGGCTTTTGGTGGTATATTATTGTAATAAATACTTCTAGATTTTCTATCGCTTTGCTAATTGCAAGTGGAATGAAGCAGGTCTTCTGAATAGCTCATCTAATTAAACCTTGTGTATACACTTAGATAATCATAGAACAAAAGATGGTATCTTAGATCTGTAAGGGACCCTCAAATTCCTCTAGTCCAGCTGTTTTCAATGTGTGGTCTGGGACCCTTCCAAGACCTATTTTCATAAGAATACTAAGATGTTTTCTTTTCTAATACAGCAAATATCAATAGATGTATCTAGCATTGTGCTGCTAAATGTTTAACAAGTGACTCTTCTAAAAACAGACACACAACACACTTTTTAAGTAATATTTCCTCCCTTGCTTTCTTAAACCTAGACAGTCAACAAAACAATATATCAAGCCTTGATTTGCAGCATTTTGTGATTTTTAAGGCGTGTTGAAAATGTAATAGTTGTTTCTTACAAGCTAGTATGAACTGGCTCCAGCCCCTTCACCTTGGATAAAGTTCACATAAAGAAAAGCTTTTGGGTAGGGGGGAGGGGTGGGGTGGGGTTAGGGCAATGAAGTAGGGGGAGGGTTCTCAATAATTTTTATGAGTACAAAGGAAACTTGAAAACAAAAAGTTTAAGAACCACTCCTCTAGCCCAATCCCTTCATTTTATAGATGACAAACTGGAAGCTCAGAGTAGAGTTGAATTTTCCAGCTAATTAGTAGAAGAGCCCAGGCCTCACAATTCCTAATGATGTGCTCTTTCCACTACACCCTGTTGCTTCAAGTCTCCTGGCACCATAACAACGGGCCAAGAAGATGATGTTAGAATATGTTTTCCTGCACCTGAGAAAATATTCTCATTCGATGAGATAAAAGTATCATCAAAGGTCCTGAAGACAGATATTCAGGAATTGTTTTATTTAGATGAGGTTGTATATAGAAAAAAGGTGAAAAGTTGATTGTAGACAATGCTGTGAAGTCTGTGAAAAGGTATGGAGAGCTACTAGTCTAAAGAAGTTTATATTATAAATTATAATTATATATTATTATATATTATATTATATATTATATATAATAATATGATACATAATTATATATTATAATTATAAAATTAGAATTGAAGTCTTCATGGGATACTGTCAAAAACACATTATCCATGGATGTACCTCATTGAAGAAAGATATATTAGAACCTAACTAAGGAATTATCATGTTCTTTCAAAGTTTGGCAGGTAGAATGGAGTACCTGTTACTCAGTGACCAAGAATAGGTGGTGGAAGAGGCAGCCAAAATCAAGAACAATAGATGATATTAGATGGGTTTCCTGGAACAAAGACAGAAACCAATACCATTGCTGAGGAAGATAGTTCAGGTCAGAACTGAGACACAGTTCCTACAGAGGAAGTTCAGGAATCATTACCAAAAAATTGAAGCTGGATTCTAAAACAATAATTTTATGTAGTAGATAGAATACTGGATTTGAAGTAAGGAATATCTGGGTTCAGATGTACCTTAGACATTTCCAAAGAGGCCTTAGAGAAGTCAATTCTCTGAGCCTTAGTAAATTCATCTATAAAAGGGAGATAACGATACCCTCTCCCTTGCAGGATTGTTGGGAGGGCCAAATGAGTTAGTTTTTGTAAATTATTTTGCAAATCTCAAAACATTACATGATTCATCATTATCATCATTATATCATCATCATCATTATTATTAGTCTCTCTGTTACTAAAATCTTTTTGATGAGGTCCATATAGAAATGAAGGAAAGTTGCTATCCTATTGAACTGTTGCACAAAAAAAATAACTCTGTGTGTATGGGTTTTTTTGGTAACTTTTTAAGAGTAATTGGCTATGAGATCATCTATAAGCCCACTGAAAGCTCCTTTTAAACAACTATAGTAGCAGAGATTGGAAAGGAAATGGGGGACAGTGAGTGAAAAATGCATTTTACACTATTAGATGCTATTATTATATTGGTTGATTTGCTAATTTTCATATATCTCAAGAGAGGATTCAATGCAGGGTGTCACAATAGGATCAAAGACAGTTAACTAGAAGTGACAATCTTGTAGAAATAAAAGGAGTCAATTGTGATGGAAAAAACCAAAAAAAAATCTTCTTCTTAAGACCAAGGTCAAATGGCATATCCGCTACATAATTTTCCCCATTTTCCCAGCTGTTGGTTATATCTCTTTCATTCAAAATAATAGCATATTGCTAACATTTTTCTTATGCACTTAACACATTTCAAGTTATAGTACAGTTGATTCTATACTTACCTTTCCATTTTTGCAAGCAAGCAGACTATGTATTTATTATCCAGACTATGATATGCATTTGAATGAGCGTCCTATAAAACATATATCTCTGTATTTATAGATATCTATATCAATGTAGATCAATCCCGATCAACTCGAGAGACAGAGAGAGACAGAGGCAGAGGCAGAGGCAAAAAGAGACATACAGAGATGGAATAGATAGATATGTACATACATACATAGAGGATAGATGGATCTTGGAAAGATGCTGCAGATGGACAATAAGTTGGGTGCAGAGTTTATGACATTGCACAGTTTTGGATAATTGCAAAGTTCTTTTAATTTCTCCAAGCTTCTCCCTGGAACAAATGACTATATTTTAAAGTATCAGTAGCCTTCCAATGATGATATATAGGCTATGAGTCATAGAACATGATTTTTTTTCCAAAAAATTAAATTGGGAATCACGTAATGGACAATGGGGAGGCATATGGTTGATATGGGTAGGTTATGACATTAAAAATAAAGCAAAAAGAAATGGTGTAAAGAAAAGAAATGTATAATAAAAAAAAGATGGTGCGGTAACAAGTTTAGAGTGTAGGATAATCAATTAGTAGTCCATGTGTTTAATTGCTATCTTCAGAATATCAGAAGACCTGCAGGAAAGTATCCAGAATGTTGGGATGGACACCCAAGTCAACTTATGGGAGGACATGAGCAAAAGCAATCCAGAGTGATAGGAATGAATGAGTTGCAAAACTGCATTATTGGAAGGAATATTCATATCAGTGAGATCAGATATCCATCTAAGTATTTGAGTAAAGGAGCAGAGACCAGGGATGTTTTTTTTGTTTAACTCAGGGAGGAAACCTAGAGTGCAAGCCTGGGTGATTTGGCAGATGGCAGCGCTCCCAATAGTAAGAGGGAAGTTCCAAAGAGGGGATGATTTGGGCATAAAGATAATGAGTTCATTTTGGACATATTGGGTTTAAGATGTCTATGGGACATCCATTTTGAGAAGTCTAACAGACAGTTGGGAATATAAACCTTGGATTTAGGAAGGAGGTTAGGGCTAAGTCAATATAGTAAGTATAAGTGGATCTGAGAATCATCAATATAGGTATAAGAATTTAATCTATCGGAGCTAATGAGATCACCAAGTGAAATATATAGAGGAAGAAGATAAGAGGGCCCAGGATGGCTCCACCCCCATAGGTCCTGGGCTCCATGAAACCTACCTTTAGCATTTATACCCTGGGCAAAGATCCAACAAAGGAGACTGAGAAGAAGTGATCAGAAAGATAGGAGGAAAACTGATAGTGTAGTGTCATGGAAACCTAAAGCAAAGAGAGTGTCCAGGAGATAATGGTAATCAGCAGTGTCAAATATTGCAGAGAGGCAAAAGAAGAATGAGAATAGCAAAAAAAAAATAAGCAATTAGGTATGAAAATTTAAAAATTTAGTCTATATATCAGGCAGACTGGAGCTCAAGTTTTTCTCATTCTCGAAGCCAGTCCTCTAGAAAATACACTACCACTACTAATGGCTTCTAGAATCATAGACATGCAGAACTGAAAGATGCCATTTAGGAAGAAGTCATTAATTTTTTGGGGAGTCTTAGACCCCTTTTGCATTCTAGGGAAGCCTATGGACTCCTTCCTCCCTCTCAGTGAATATATATATGTATTTTTATATATGTATGTATATGTGTATATATACACATACATCCATATACATACCTACATACATACATACATACACATATATATGTATATGTGTGTGTGTGTGTGTGTGTTTTAAAACTCATGCATTCCAGCTTAAGAACAACTTCAAGGGCACCTAATCCAATCCAAGTACAAAGCACTGTGCTAGGTTACGGGGCTACAAAGACAACGCTCTTAGTGACTTTATATTTTACTACATGGATGTTTTGTAAACAAATAAAATCTGATTATTGGAGGAGAGAGGGAGCCCTAATGATCCTTACCCAAAGTATAAATATATACTTAATAAATTCTGCTTAGTGACCTTTGTTGAATGAATTAAAAATTAGGCAATTACAAGTAGGTTATGCAGAAGAAATGTTTGAGGCACCATCTCAGGTATCTGGCATGACGGTTTTTGTTTGGAATGAGTTTTGAGGAAAAGAATCACTCATTTGAATATAAGGGGCATTGTTGCAAATACTAGTGACTGACCCTTTGGAAGATGATTACAGACACTCAAAGAACTGGCTTTATAAGTGCTTAATGAAGAAATATCATTAGAAGATAGAGAACCATGTGTACTAAGAGACCTATAAGGAGACAAATTAGGCAATGAAATTTTTGGAGAAGATACATAAATGGAGACAATGACTTTGACTCTCTTCTTATAGCAAATAAAAATGATCTTTAGGAAAAATACAGTGAAAAGACCACTGGGCCCGCAATTAACTATTAGCTCTCCCCTTAATAACTGTATGTCTTTGGTAAGTCACCTAATTTATAGGGGTCTCAATTTCTTCATTTGTAAAATATCTGGGGAAAGAGGAGGAGCAGGGATGTTGGACTTTTTTTGTTGTTGTCATTTGTTTCAGTCATGTCTGACTCTTTGTGACCCTTTTGGGGGTTTTCTTGCCAAAGAATACTGGAAGGGTTTGCCATGTCCTTCTCCAGCTTATTTTACAGATGAGGAAACTGAGGCAAACCGGGTTAAGGGGCTTGCCCAGGGTCATACAGCTAGTATGTGTCTGAGGCCAGATTTGAACTCAGGTCTTCTTGACTCCAGCCCTAGCACTTTATCCATTGCACCACCTAGCTCCCCCTTAAGCCACCTAGTTGCGGAAGTTGGACCAGAATCAGGGGTGGGGAAGCTGGAGCCTCAAGGCCACATGTGGCCTTCTAGGTTCTCAAGTACAGCCCTTTGACTGAATCTAAACTTCACAGAACAAATACCCTTAATAAAAGGATTTGTTCTATAAAACTTTGACTCAGTCAAAAGGCCGCACCCAATACAGGGGAGGGATGTGAACTGGCAGTGTTGTTGACCAGTACTCAGTTCCAGGCCACAGATTAAGGGTACACACTGCAGGGGCATTCATGATAGGGAGGCCCTGGGCATGTACTGAGAAAAAAGGATAAAAATCAGTTTAGAAGCAAGCAGCAGAAGCTGGGAGCCTCCAATTCTGCCACTGAACCAAGTTGCTTTCCAGCTGGCTGATAGGGGCTGAATTCAACAACAGTTCCCTCTTGTCTAGACCCTGAACCAGGGAAGGAACTTGCAGAGCGAGTCAAAGGGGTCAGCAATCAGACTTTGTCCTTGATCCAACCTCTTTGAGAACACTGAGAGCTTGTAGGTCCTTGTTCCTGAGATTCTGTAATATTACAACACTCAGCAGCCCAAGGGAGCAGCCATGGCATCAACTCAGACCTTCCCTCAAGAAGTGTGGCAGCGTCCAGCCCTAACATCGAGTCCAAAGTCAGGAAATAGGCTGGAAGATGGAGTAAACAAACAAAAAGTACATAAAGAGTTATTATGGTGGCAGGGAAACTTAATACACAAACCCAGAAGAAGAGAATGATTCCAAAGCATCTATAAGCAAAGTCTCAAAGTAAAACACAGTCTGGGCAAAAATTCAACTAGAATTCCTGGAAGAGGTGAAGCAAGAGATTTTTTGAAATGAATTAAAAATGCTTTTATAAATGAAATGAGAGCACTTGAGGAAAAAAATTGAAAAGAAATGAGAATTATGTAAGAAAGAATTGGAAAGGGAATTAATAGCTTGGCACAGGAGATACAAAACCTTGCCCAAACAACAAACTCCTTGAAAATGAGGATGTTCCAAATAGAATTTAATGGCTCCATGAGGCAACAAGAAATACAACCAAAAGAAAGTCAAAAGGCTTTTTGAATAGAAGAAAATGCAAGGTATCTCATAACAAAAACAGTTGATCCAGAAAACAGATTGAGAAGAAAAAATGAAAGACTCATTGTACTGTCTGAATACCATGACAAAAAAAAATAGCCTAGGTATCCTATTTCAAGACATCTTAAAAGAATATTGCACAGATCTCTTAGAGAGGGCAAAGTAGAAATAGAAAGAATCCACCAGTTGCCTCCTGAAAGAAACTCCAAAACAAGAACTCCCAAGAACATCATAGCTAAAAAACACAGTTTTCAAGTCAAAGAAAAAATACTGCAGTCAGACAGAAAGAAAGAATTCAAGTACCAAGAAGCCACAATTAGGATCACACACAATTTAACAGCTACCACTATTCACTAAAGGAAAACTTAGAATTCAGTATTCTAGAAGGAACAGGTTATGAACTTATAGCCAACTTATATTCGCTAAACTGAGCATAATGCAACAGAAGAAAAATGGACCTTTATTGAAATATAGGACTCCCAAGCATTCCTGACAAAAAAAGATTGGAGCTACATAAGAAACTTTGAAGTTCAAACATGGGACTGAAGAGAAACATAAAAAAGTAAACATAATGGAGTAATCATAAGGGAATAAACAAGGATAATTTCCTTTTTATATTCAAATATGGAGAGATGATACAGCAATCATCTTGGAACTCTATCATCCTCAGAGGTCATAGAGGCAGTTCAATTAGACAAGTCCTAGGAGTGGTTGTGTTATATTGTGATGATTTAAGAAAAGACTGGAAAGAGAGCAGAAGAAGAATACAATACATTGGGAGGGATGGGGGTAAAGGAAAGTTAGGGGAAATTATCTCATATAATCAGGGTTCATAAGTAGACCTCTATTCAGACAAGGAGGGAGGGCGAAGGGGAGTGGTCGACACTTGAACCTCATTCATCTGAACTGGTCGAAAAAAGAAAATACACAAACAAAATTGCTTTCGGAAATACATTTCATTCAATAGGGAAATTAGAAGGAAAAGGGAGAAAAGGGAAGGGGGATTTTGAGGGAGGATATATCAAGGTAGGGATCAGTGCTAAGCAAAACAAACTTTAAGGATGCACAGAAATATTTCTAACTATTTTTATGGTGGCAAAGAATGAGAATCTGAAGGTATCTCCACAACCTGGTGATTGGATGAACAAGTTACGGCATGTAACATGATGGAATATTATTATGTTGATCTTGTATCAGCATAATGACCAACCATGATTCCAGAGGACTCACGATGAAACATACTACCATCTCATAATAGAGAGGTGAAAGACTCAATGAAGAATGAGATAAATTCTTTTTGGACATGGCTAAGGCAGATTTAAAAAAAAATTGTTATACATGTTAATAATTGGTTTTGTTTTTCTTGCATTCTCAGTGGGGGTGGGGCCAGAGGAGTGGGAAGGTAAGAAGGCAGATTTCATTGGTTAAAACAAGTAAAATGCCAATAACAAAAGTAAAGTGTATTGCTGGAAAAAATCTGGTAGCAACCAGATTCCTAAGGTAGGGGCCACCAAAGGAGTAGGTAGCTTTGCTTTCCCTTTTATACAACTAATTCCCGCAAAGTCTATAATTAGGTAGGCTCTAAGGTTTTTTTCAACTCATATTCTGTGAAAATTGAATATCTGCTTCTACTTTAAAGCAATGAGGAGTAAAACATTCTAATCAAGGCCCAGATTGTATGATCAGAAGCACATTGGATAGAAACATATTGGATAGAAGCATATTGATATTGGAACTTTAAATGTCTGGGAAGTGACTTAACTAGTCTCTAGATCAGCCTTATAGCAGACATAAGCCTTCACTGTTCTATAACCTCTACATGACTCCAAAGAGACGACTTTGGATTAGGAATGACCTAGATTTGAATTGGGACCTCCACATCTAACTTAGTCCAAGCCTATAACATCATGGCCTGTCCAGAATCATATTGGCCTTTAAAATAGTGCGGATGGAATGTGTTTCTTGGCATGTCGAAAAACAAAACCATATTCTTTCTTCTTAACCGTAAATGATATGTCTATTCTATACTTATAAGAAGGCTACTTTGGATTTAAAGCACAAGATTTCAACAGATTTGGAAAAACAATTTATGGTTCATATATTAGAGGCACAAAAGTAGAATATTACAGGGATTGGCAGAGGTAATATTTTTCCTATCTTTTTTATCCTTAGTCTGTGCCAAATTTGCTTTAACTATCTATCTTTTTATATATCTGCTCAATCTCTCTTCATTAATACAAACACAATCTCCCTTTGTGGGTGGCTCCATAGGGCTTTAAACTCATGATTTATCCTACTACTCATTTAATTCCAATTCCGCTGCTTGCCTTTTATTCATTCTCTGCGTATCCCTCGCCAGTATTCAAATAACCAAGTCAACAAATCAAATATAGAAAGGCAAAGAGGGACTAGAAAAACAGAATAAGAGAAACAAGCCTAAAAAAGGCAGGGACAAAAATACAAATGAAAAAAAAACATCCCAATGCAAAGGAGGACAAAGGAAAAGAAGGACTAACATCTAAATAGGAAAGAGAAGTAAATGCATGTAGGCAGATAAGTGTGAGAAAATACAAGGGGGGAGATAATGACATAGGAAGAATAGGAATAGAATGCTGATTTATTTTAAGAAAATGATAGAACAAACAGAAAAAAATACAAAAACATTTAGAGCTGTTCTCTCAATTTTACACTTTTTAAAAAGGAAGACAAAAGAAATTTCAGAGCCAGAGTAAAGTCTTTGAGACAGAGATGGGAGAAAGGAGTGAATTTGACAGTGAAGGCCTTGAACATAGGTAGGGACTAGGGTCTTTCAAATGGTGGCTTCCTCTTCCCTGATTGAAATCTCAGCAATCCATTGAGATAGAGGCATATAGCGATAAGGATGTGATGAATCTATTTGTGATCATTCACAGAAAGTTATTCACATTTTTGGCCATAGTAACTCATTAAATTGCTTACTTTGAAACAGGGAAGGGACATAGGATGCATTGGTAAAGTGAGTAACCAAGTGAATGAAATTGTGGTGCCTTGAACTGTTAAAGCATGGCAGCCTTGTACGTTCCCCTCCTATAAAGGAATAGAAAACTATAAAGGATTTCATCAGATATATACGAATCAGAAAAGTTGTGTAGCAAAACTGAGAAATCATTGGTGGACAAACAGCAGCCTTCACTGATCAAAAAAAAAATGGCAGCAGATGTAAAGGATGACTGTCCCCAGCTTATTGGGTGGACTCTCTGAGGAGAATCTATAAATTCTATACAATAGAATATGTAAGTTCTTTGTAATTCTATATAAAATCTATAAATTATATAAAAACATGGGCAAGAGTACCACAGGATGAGAAGTCATGCATGAATCATTATTTGCACTGATGAGATAGATGACAGATTCATGGAAGTACCAAGGAATCTACCAAGAAAACTCGATAATTTATATGATCCATTCAGGGTACTTTTTTATCTAGATTGTACTGAAGAAAATACTCGCAAAATTCTCTCTCTACCTCTTTCCCCTTCTCTTAATTGTTGCAGCCCATCCAATACTATTTAGGCACATTTTTCATTACACTATCTTGGTTTTGTTTTTTTTTTTTAAGTGAGGCAATTGGGGTTGAGTGACTTGCTCAGAGTCACACAACTAGGAAATATTATATGTCGGAGGGCAGATTTGAACTCAGGTCCTCTTGACTCCAGGGCCGGTGATCTATCTACTGTACCATCTACCTCCCTCCACACCATCTTGTTTTACTCAAAGCTCTTTCAAAACATACTACAATTCTCAGGTTTACAAATTTAAAAAAAAAATTACTTTTAAAGATACATGCTTCCTAAATACAGATAGGCAATGACATTAAATCTTACCAGTAACCTATCTTTGAATCACTTTGCAAATGCTACTTTCCTTTAGACAGCTCAGTCTCTTCTTGGTGAATTGATTCTTTCTGATGGCTTTCCTAGATTTGGGGGTTCATCTTACTTTGGAAAGCTATGCTATACATTGACCCTCAACTCCTCTGAAATTTTGTTAAGCAAGGTAAAGAGGAGAAATACTAAGCTGAAGCAGCTCTGGAAGCTGCCACACTTCAACTTCACACATCAACTTCAACATTCAGTAATATCACTCAGACAATTTTTGAAGCATTATCCCATTGCAATCCAGGTGAGTACGCCTCAGGGTTCAGTTGTTTACTGGAATGGCATGTGTTTCATAGCTTAGAACTTTTGACTCCCAAGGAAGATTCCACAGAGAGCCTGAATCTAAGAAAGGTAGAGAAAGCTCTTCTTTTGGCTAAGAGCTCTAATTGCTGCGAGAAATAGAATTGAAATGAAATTCTTTTCAGGTGGCCATAGGATCATAGCTTTAGAGCTCAAAGGTAACCTAGTCCAACTTTCTCATTTTACGGATGTTGAAACTAAGACCAAGAAAACCAAAGTGACTTGCCCAAGGTCACACAGGCAGAAAGGGACTAAAGCAGGGTTTGAACCCAAGAGGTTTGATTCTAGAGCTAGTGCTCTTCCCATTAAACCATACTAGTTGACACAAGAAAGCTGTTATACCCAATATATAATGAACAAATTATGTTAACCCTTCTCTGTACCATGGACCTTCATTGGCCTGTTGTCTACTAGAGGACAGTTTCATCTTAGTGGTGGTTTCTGGTGAGTTTCTTTAACTCATCTGACCACTATCCTCAATTCTTTCTATATGTGCAACGTATGGACTGAATCTTTATTAGTATCATGGAATAGCATGAAGACACCAATCCAATTATATTTAACAAAAGAGATAATAAAGAAAGAAGTTACTTAGAAAGAAACCCCATGGATTCCTCCTGAGGAGTCATTACAATATATAATAATCAATTTCCCCCAACTAACGATCTATAATCAGATAGATACGTGTGTACCATGTAATTGTTTCCTAAGATTCTGCCGTCACATGCTCTCTCTGGCAGGAAGACTTGGAGGATGGGACTCAGCTTAATGCCCTTTTACCTAACCACATTCTGACTTTTCCTACTTGGTTTTACCTAAGTCAACAGGATTATATATTGTCAACAGGATTTCTTCTAACTTCATTTCCTTATCTTTTCAGGATGTGATATAGGCTTAACATGTAACTAGATATCAGCAAAGCATCACAAATGAGGCATTTCTCATGTCATCCTTCAAGAAGTCTTGAGAGATGTAAACTAGATGATGTAGTACACTTAGGTGAATTCGGAAAATTTTGAATGACTAGACCCAAAATGAAGTCATTAATGGGTAGAAGTCAATCTGGAGAGTGATTTTTAGTAGAAGCCCCCAGGAATATTACTTGACCCTATGCTCTTTAACATTTTCATTATTGCGTTAGATAAAAACGTGTCTAGAGTGACACAATGTTAAGAGTACAGCTAGTATGTTAGATGACATGGTTAGGATTCAAATGCTTACAATAGACTAGAAAGATACTGAATAAGGACCAAATCTAGTAAGAGATATTTATATAGATAAAGTCCTTTATTTGTGCTAAAAAGAATTAGCTTTACAAAGATAGAAAAGGTGTGTCTGGTCAATAAATCTTGTGATAAAAAGAACTGACAATTCTAACAGACCAAAATGAGTCAATGCTATGATATGGAAATATTCCTCCCCGCTTAAAAGCCAGTGTAGTCTTGGGCTCCATTAAGAAAAATACCTTGTGACATTTGCTAGCTGTGTGACCCTGGGCAAGTCACTTAACCCCAATTACCTAAAAAAATTTTTTTTAATAAAAAAAAAGAAAGAAAAATACCTTGTATGGAACATAGGAGATGATAATCCCATTGTGTTCTGCTTTGGCCAGACCACATTAAGATTATTCTGTACTGTCCTGGGAACCACATTTTGGAAAAGATATTGGTAAGCTGAAGAATGTCCAGGAGAAAACAAGGTATTAAGAGAACTTGAGACCTTGCTTTAAGAGGAGCAAACTGAAGATGTCCTGCCCCTCCACCCCCAGGAGAATAGAAGGCCTAAGAAAGGACTTGGTAGCTGTCACCAAGTATTTGAAAGCCTGTCATGTGAAAGAGGGATTTGACCTATTTTGCTCAGGCCCCTGAGGGTGGAACTGGTAATGAGGAGTGAGGAGTGGAAATGGCAGAAGCAGTTTCAGGATCAATGTAAGAAAAAGCTTCATGACAATTGGATCTTTCTGAAACTGGAATAGGTTCCTCTGTGTGAGAATGGGTTTCCCCCAGTCAGAGGTTTTCAAGGGAAGATTGAGTAAAGTGGAAAAGTGGTTTTGTTTAGGTACAGATTGGATTGCAAGCCCTGTGAGATCCTTCCCAATGCTATGATTCTGATTTTTCCCATCTCATTCCTATTCTCATTCCCATCTTCCCAATCTAGACTTTACTCATTTGATCAAGACATTAATTGACTATTAACTGTGCATTGGTCCATTTATCTCTTATTTCTTTTGGAGAAATGTTTTCGCTTTTCTACAATGGCACACAAAAAAATTCACCCTTTCCGTTAAGAAAAATCTGGGAAGAGGCATTTGTGTTTCCTGAGCAAAGTTGGAAATTTACTGGCTTCTCTGAAAATAGATTCCTTTATTTGTAAGTCCTTCAGGACAGGATCTGTCCTTTGCTTTTTTTTTTTTTGTATTCCTAGCACTTAACATAGTGCCTGGCATATAGTAGGTGTGTAATAAATGTTTACCGATTAATTGTTTTCTCATTGACTTGACATCACAGAATAAGAAACCATGGGCCATGGACAGCAGAATTCTTTGACACTAAAATTATACGCACATAAAAAATTAATCTTATTGTTTTCCTCATTCCAGTCCCGTGCCTGGTGGAGCCAATCTCATTACCTGCCCCTCATCTTGTTCAATGTTAGAAAGATTGAAGGGCTGCATGCTATCACTTAGCAGCTTATTTTCCAGTTGGCATATTGGCATCTGCATAGAACTCTTTACTCAAGAACTAAAAATAATTTTTATGGTGAACAAAATAGATCTTTGTGTTCCACTTATTGTTTGACATTGAGTGAATTTTTTTTTCATTTAATGACTCTTAATTTCTTTTATCCTAGACCTTCAGATTTTCTGAAATAGAAGGATTTTAAAGTCATTGTGTGAAAGTTCTACACTTATTTTTCAAAAAAAATCTTTATGTTTCAAGCCCATTATCCTCAGGAAAATGTGAGAAGTATTGTATTTTTTCCAGCAATGATAGCAAATCATAGCCAGGTTTATCACATGGCATTTATTCATCACAGTTGGGTTTTCCTTGATTACGTTAATCGCCCAGTGAATGAGTAAAGGTCATTTCATTTCAATCACATTTATTAATCACTCACATTTTATACTCATTAACATTTTCCCTATTTACATCAAGCTGGTCTCCGAAGTGATTCTATCAGGGCTATTAAGATGTTAATGTCAAATCTGGCTGCATTAACAGAAGTACTCACTGAAGGTGTCAGGAGGAAGTACAACATTTTTTCTTCTAAATTATATTTGTTTTCATTTGGTGATTATTAAATATCAAGGTCAAGAACAATAATAGGTCAAATGATAGAAAGATTAGTTGGTACCTGAGAGAAAAATCCTCTCTTTTTTAAAAAAAATATTATTGCCTGTGTATCTGAATTACTAGATTTATTATCATATGCTACCTTATGACTGGAGGAATTGATTCCCGTGTAAGCACAGCTGTTGTCAATAGATAGACACAGAGAAGATTTGGGGACTAGGAACTGGGCACGTTCTAGCACCATTAATTGCTTGCTGACCCATTTCCATAAATGCAATACCCCAACATATGAAGTACTAAACAAAATCTTTGAGTGAATATTAACCTATTTACTACCTCTATAGCATGCATGAGAATCTAGAAAAAGGTTTGAGAAAGCTCAGATTTACATCAGAAATTTAAGCCATAAGGAAACTTAATTGCACCTTTGTTCTTTGTTTTACTATGAATCACTTTATGAGCTAATGGTCATCTGTGCAGAGGGGTGATTTTCTTTTATAAATAAATGTTTATAGATTGCCTCACAAAAAAGAAAGAAAGAAATAATACCTTTCATGTATAAAAAGAAAATCCTGTAAGTTATTTGTTTCAGCACCCCATGATTTAAACAAATGACCAAACAATTAGTAAAGTCTACTTCGAAATGCAGATCTGAAGAAATTTATCATCCTTCATCTCCAGCTTTCCTAAGGCCTAGGTTAACTGTAACATCTGTATCGATGTCAATATAGATAGAGGTATAGATAGATATAGATATATAGGTTTTTATGTCTTGTCTGTATCTGTGTTTTTGGGCAGCTTATCCGATACAGTGGATAGAGCTCTGGACCTGGAGTCAGGAAGTCTCTTCTTCATGAGTTTAAATCTGGCCTCAGACACTTATTAGCTGGGTGACTCTGGGCAAGTCATTTTACCCTGTTTGCCTCAGTTTACTTATCTATAAACTGAGCTGGAGAAGGAAATGGCAACCCACTCCAATATCTTTGCCAATAAAACCCCAAATAGGGTCACAGAGAGTCAGACACAATTGAAATGACTGAACAACAAAATCTATATTTATAGATACAGATATAGATATGTAATCTTACTTGGACATAAGGGGTATGTGTGTGATTTCATACTTTTATTTATAACAATGTAGTTAGAATTTTCAAAATTATCTTTTCCAAGGACATAAGAGGAGTGTGTGGGGGGAGGCAGGAGGCGGGGGGTTTCTCTTCATTTTCCTAGTGTGGATTCTTAATGACCATACTTGAACCTCCCTCCCCAATGCATGATTTGTTTAGCATTTTAGTTAATTTTTTCACTAATGGTAGGGAAATATGAACAGGAAGTGTCGTTCACCTCCACTTCCCAATGACTCCCTTTAAACCAAGAAGAACACTCTGAAGGGCTGAGAGAATAAAAGAACACCAAGGATCTAGACCAGATATTTGGGGGAAAGGAGAGATCTGTTAGACAAGATGTCCCCTTCTCATTTGTGGGTCCAGAGAACTGTCTATTGGCCATAGAACTTTCTGTTGGGTTCAGAGGCTTGGAAACAGAATCACCAAAAGGAGCCCAGTGGTAGGTATTACTAAAAAACAAAGTCAATTGCTAAGAAGAATGTTCAGTTTTCAAAGATATTATTTACCTTTTACATATACACTCCTACACTCCCTAATTACTGTTTATTCTTCACTTAGCAAATTACTTTAGTTTCACTGATATGAGATAAATAGATCCTTAAAATATAACCTATGACTAAGTATGCCTTTGTATCTCTTAGCTTATAGTAATGAAAGTATCTAACAGTAGAAACAGAAAGTAGAATTTTTGCAATATCAAATGGGAAATGTTTCTATTTATGTTTTTAAAATAAGATATTTTGAAGAAATGATTAAATTCAAATTAGTTATTAATTTACCTTTTGCTGCCATTCAAGCAAAAATCCAATTATTTTCTTTTACATGCTCTATATTATGCTCAAACTGTTCTTTCTCTGTTTTTTCTTTTCTATAACTAATCCTTGCATCCCTGCATCTAAATCTTTGCAAAGACTTTTCCTCTCCCCTCCCTGCCCCAGCCTGGATGATACCCTCTTTGTCTCTACCTTCTAGAATCCTTAGCTTCCTCCGAGGTTCAGAGAGGTTGCCACCTCCTGTGGGAGGCCTCTGGAGACTCTCTTCCCTTAGTTGTTAGTGCATTCTCCCTCCCCAAATGATCTTGAACTTACTTTTCTTTCTACATATGGTCTCTGCCAGTAGGATATAAGCTCTTTTGGGGTTGGGACTATTTTTTGTCTTCGATATCATTGCTTTGTATATTGTAAAACACTTAATAAATGCTTGGGCAATTGGATTGAACCAAATGAGATGAGTCTCCCTCTGTGTGTGTGTGTGTGTGTGTGTGTGTGTGTGTGTGTGTGTGTGTGTATGTGTATGTCCAGACAATAAACTAAACTTACAGATACAACCCGAGACCACTGATTCAGGCCCTTCAAGAAACTGCCCGGGGACTCCTGATGCCATTGGATACATCATAGACTGAACAGACCCAGCAAATAGGTTAAGCATAGCTCCCTGGAATTGCTTTGATAAATACTTCAACCAATAATGTTTGAACTACTTTTTATGTTTCCTTTGATCTCTTGGCTATTTTCCCAGTGATAGCCACCTCCTTCTGCCCTCCTTAAAATGCTTCTTGGAGTACAAATGTAGAACTTACAAGTCAGAAGGGCCAGATGCTGACTGAAAGGAAGGGAAAACTTACCTTATCTTGTAGTCTCTGGTGTCCCTCTACTACATTTAGTTCAGATCACACAACAGTGAAAACCCAAACCTGAAGCTAGACCAATTATAGAAGGAGGATGAAGAACTGGTAGAGGAGGTAGGGAGAAGACAGAAGCTTCTTGAGGGGAAACTTGCAAAATGACTTTTTTCCTCCTTTGAGGCCCACCATTTCTAGCTTTACCACTACTTTTTAGAGATTTTCATTCATGCCATTAGTTAGAAACAATGAACATTTATTTTTTATTTTATTTTTGGCTAGGCAATGGAGTTAAGTGACTTGCCCAGGGTCACACAGCTAATAAGCATTATGTGTCTGAGGCCGGATTTGAACTCAGAACCTCCTGAATCCAGGGCTGGTGCTCTATTCACTGTGCCACCTAGCTGCCCCATCAATGAGGATTTATTAAGTAACTACTATGCTAACAATTGGGGTACAAAATAAATAAGTAGAATTAACAGAACAAAATATGAAATAATTACAATAATACAAAGGAAAACAAAACTAAAAGATATCAGAATTCATATCAATGCAGTAATCAATCCTGACTTCAGAGAACTGATGATGAAACATACTATTCCCTTCCTTTCAATAGAGAGGTGAGGTATGGGAGAACTGATGATGAAACATACTATTCCCTTCCTTTCAATAGAGAGGTGAGGTATGGGTACAGAATATGGTATGTGGTCAGCTATGATTTTTGTGATGGTTTGTTTTATTTAATCACGCTTTCTTATTAAAAAAGAGGATGCTCAGGGATGAGCAGTGGCATTGGGATGTGACACTAATTTCTTAAAACTAGCCAATAACACTTAAAAAAAAGAGTATCAGGTTAGAGGTAAGGCTAAGATGGCAAAGTAACAGAAGCAGTAAAGCAATCCCCCTCCCCCCAAAAAGTCCTCCAAAAATAACTAGAAAATGCACCAAATTGAATCCTGTTAGGGATATCTAAGAAAAGCCAACAGTAAGTCATTTATCCATCCTGGCCCAGAATTAGGAGACAAACAGAGAGGTCTATGGATAACGGAGATGGGTCTGGTGAGAAACAGCTGGGCTAAGCGTTCCAGAACACAGGAAGAGGCTATATACCAGTGCAAGAGGCATTTCCAGAAAAATACTAGGGCATTACGGGAGGAAAAAGTTCCAGCTGGCAGATATTTTTTTGCCCACCCCCCAGTCCCACATCATTAGTCTAGCATGGCCTGAAAATGGAACTTGCACCCAGTAGTGGCATTTGCAAATACCAGGCTCTGGCAGACTACCAAGAGAGGAGCAAGTTTAGAAGCAAGCAGTGGCAACGTAGCTTAGAGTACAGGAACAAAATAGGAGCTCAGTTTTAGCTTCTAGCCTAGTCTGGAGCTTGCAGAAGAAAAACCAGGGCAGGGTAGCCACTGACTCCATAAGACAATATATGTGGGGCATGTGTGTGTGTGTGTGTGGGTGTGTGTGTGTGTGTACACAGACACACACACATATATATGTATACATATACACATGTGTGTGTATATCTATCTATCTATCTACCTATATATGGCTGAAGAAATAGAAGAACATGTAAGGTATCTCATTGCAAAAACAGCTAACCTGGAAAACAGATAAGAGAAAAAAAATTAGAAATCATTGGGCTATGGAGATATGCTAGAACATTTTCCAATAAATATGGGAGTGAACCAAGGCTGTCTATCTATTCTCCCTGCTATTATTTGATATAATTCTGGAAATGTTAGTAATAGCAATAAGACAAGAGGAAGGAATTAAAGGAATAAAGACAGGTAAAGAGGAGATAAAACTATCTCTGTTTGCTGATGATATGATGGTTTTCTTGGAAAAAATATATTAGTGGAGACAACTAATAGTTTTAGCAAAGTTCCAGGATACAAAATGTATAAATTTTTTTTATAATAACAAACACACGAAGCAATAATAGAAAGAGAAATCCCATTCCAAATAACTACTAAAATGTCTGGGGATCAGTCTCCCAAAGTACCTAAAATAGTTGTATAGATTCATTTACAAAGCACTCCTGAAATAAATAAAAAAGACCTAAATATCTGGAGAAATATTCAATGCTCGTGGCCATGCCATGCCAATACAATAAAAATGATAATACTACGAAAATAGTTTCTACTTTAATGCTATACCAGCCTAATTATCAAGGGAACACTTTATAGAGCTTGATAAAATAATAACAAAATTCATTTGGAAAAACTGAAGATCTAGACTATCAAGGGAAAGGATGAAAAGAAGTAAGGATGAAGGGAAAATAGCACTCACAGGCCTCAAACTATAGTATTGATGACCAGCAGTAATAAAAAAAACAAAACTGGTACTGATTAGAGAACAGACAATGGAAGATCAGATACAGATAGACAAAGAAGAACAGACAAAGAAATATCAACAGGCAAGGGAGATTCAGAAACAATAGAACTCAATAGTTTAGTGTTTGCCGAAGTGGAAAATACAAATTACCCAGGGAAAAACTCCCTACTTGATAAAAATTTCTGGGGAAACTAGAAAACAATCTGACCAAAATTAGGCTTAGACCATATACCACACTCCACAATACATTCTAAATGGATATGTGACCTTAATATTAAGGATCAATCCATAAAAAAAGAAGATCATAAACCTTTCACAGTGGTGGGTAAGAGATGTAGCCTTAACCGAAGAAGAGATAGAGACAATTGGAAAATTTTAAAAATACCTATCTTTGATTACTTGAAGCTGAAGCCTTCTGCACAAACAATATTAATGCCTCTAGAATAAGAAGGGAAATGATTGAATAGGAAAAAATCTTTGTATTAAATTTCTCTGATTAGGGTTTGGTATTCAAGATATATAAACAATTTATATATATATATATATATATATATATATATATATATATCAACATATATATTATATATATACATGAATGTAATGGAATACCACTGTGCTGTAAGAAATGATGTATGTAATGAAGCATGGAAAGATATATATGAACTGATGCAGAACCATGAAAACAATATACATAGTACTTAAAACAATGTACATGGAAATAACAACACAAAAAAATCAGAAGTAAATATAATAAAATTATAAAGATCAAGAGGAACTCAAATAAAGAGACGAGAAGACAACCCCCCCACAACCTACTTCTTCATGGAGGTGGGAGGTCTATAGCTATTACACATTGCACATATTTTTAGACTTTTTCAATATATTGCTCAGTTGTGCTGACTTTTAATTCTTCTGAAAATATTGTCATTTGGGATGATTCTTAGGGAGTGGGAATGGGAGGGATACATGGGACACTACTGTGAGGTAAGAAACAGAAAATCTCAATAAAACTTATTTTTAAAAAAGAATCACTGGACTATTTGAAAATGTAAATAATCTACCAGTCATTTCCTGGAAGAAACCCCCAAATGAAAATTCCGATGAGCATTATAGCCAAAATCCAGAGCTTCCAGGTCAAAGAAGAAAATACTACAAGCAGCCAGAAAGAAAGAATTCAAGTACTGGAGAACCATAGTCAATTTTACACGTGATTTAGCAGCCACAACTACCAAGAAGTAGAGAACTTGGAATATGATATTCTACAAGGCAAAAGATAAAGGCTTACAGCTAAGAATAACTTAACCAGAAAAACTGAATGTAATCTGACCAGGGTAAAAATAAATTTTTAGTGAAATAGAAGACTTGTAAGCATTCCTAATGAAAGAAACAGAGATGTGTAAAAACTTTGAAGTTCAAACACAGGGATTAAGAGAAACATTAAAAAAGCAAATATGAATAAGCAATGTATTTGGACATGGCCAATGTAGAAATTTGTTTTTCTTGAGTACATGCATTAATAACATGGCCTTTGTTTTTCTTTTATTCTCAACTGGGGATGGGGGTAGGTGGGAAGGAGAGAAGGTAGATTGCTGCTGATTGAAAAAAGTAAATGTAATTTTAAAAAAAACCATGAAGTCTATGGAATATATAACATCGTATTCATCTCATGCATCCAAGTCCAAAATAATAGACTACTTAATAAGCAAAAAAAGGAATGTATTCTTGAAATAATTTACAGTACTCACTTGAAATTTATCCCATTTTCACCTTTGCCTTGATTAACAAAATGGATGCACTAATGTTAGTTTTTACTGTGTTCATATTAAGATAACGAAGGAATATAATAGAGGGATTAATTTCTCAGCTACCTATATCTAGTCAGATTGATATAAAGTTGTTTGATATAAATCTGTAGGTTAAAAAGATTAACTTAGAAAACATACCATTTGATTTCTAAGTGGTTAGAAAAAGAAAATGTCAGATCATGATTAAATCATTATTTAATAACCGAACACGATAATAAAAACCATTTGCCAAGGTGATATATAAATACAAGGTATTCTATTATGATAGCCTATTTCCATGACTACCTGATCTTTTCCCCACTTCAAAAGTACTTACCTTTAAATATTCTTGCAACAGGATTCTTACAAAAGACACTCTTCATATTTAATGAGAAATCACTAATTATAGTAGTTAGTAGAACTGAGGCTCCACACTATTTTTGGTCTTAAGTGATTTTAAAAAGTTGCCATTTATCTCTTATAAATGAAACTAAGACTTTTATTGCATCCTGAAGAATGTGTGTCAAATGTAAGACCATCCTATATCATCTTTTATTCAATCTGGCTCCTTGACCTTATCTTGGTGAGGTAAACTCTCACATTCAAAACCAGAAGGTGTCAAGAAGAGAAGCAAAAATATCCAAAACAGGGGAAAAAGGAGAGGAATTCCATCTAGTAACTACTAATATTTACATCTTTTAGTCTATCATTGCTTCTGATCTTGATATTTAATGATCACCAAATGAATACAAATACAATTTAGAAGAAAAGACTAATGTAATTCTCACAACCTTCACTGATGATGCACTATTCCAATACTTCAAAATACCCATTCTGATTTTTCAATTTGGTAGGAGAAGGGGAACCAACTGGATACTCATTTTACCATGACTGGCTGTAGTCCTGGAATCTTTTGGTCCATCTAATTCTGTCCTTTAGGGGTAAATTTATTCATGGCCTTGGGATTATACTGGGTTGCATTTCAAAGAAATAAATTCAGATCAGAGAGTGACTAATTTCTGTTTGCTGGGATAATAGCAACTGCACATATATTATTTTTTCGCAATATTTGTTCAGTGTTATGTGGTCTGGTCCTAACCTATCTTATCAACTTTATTTCCCACTTTATGTACCATTCTTTCCTGCAGTCACAGTGAACATCTTACTGTTCCCCAAACATACGCTAGTTGTCGTACCTCTGGACCCAAGTTCAAGTTGGAATGCTTCCATCTAGAATATCCTTTTCTTCCTCATTTCCCCCATCTCTGCCTGTCAAAATCCTAACTATTTATCAAAATTAAATTAAATTAAATTAAACACAAAAAAAGTTACCATGTATTCTGTCCTGGCCAGTAATCTCTCCCACCTCAGATGACATTGCTGGTACCCTTACTATGTGTTTATCACATTCTCCCATGGATTATATTTATTTGTGTAGCTGTACTTATTTGTAAGCCTCCTTGATGATAGAATCGCATTCATCTCTGCATTCCAAATAGTGCTTAGTCCATTTTCTTGCACATAGTTCAATAAATGATTGTTCAAATGGATCAAAACAAGAACTGCTTAATGATAGTGCATGTAGGCCACATATGGAGTTGATCTCTGAGATGTGGTCCTTAGAAGAAGGAAACACCATTAATGTTCTTTGCATGTTCTACCTTGCTAATGACTCATCTCTCTGGTCCAACCTCTTTCAAGCTTGAAAGACTGAAACATGGTGGTCCATTTTTTTGCCTTGTTTTTGATTCAGACACAGCAACCTGACTTAGGCTTCTTAGGGTGTTATTTTGTATTTTAACTAAAGTCCTATTTGTTACCTCTGCTCTTTCTGGATCTTGATCTTTGTGTCTCTGATTCCAGCTTGTTGAATTGGCCCTTTTCTGTGATTGCTCCCTAAAAATAGTGGCCATTCTTAACTTCAAAGGACTGAATTTTGATTTCCATGCTAAAGATCTCCATTTGGTCCCTGTCTACTGAATATAGTCATAGGACTTTAGGATTTTAGAGCTGGAAGGGACCTTGGAGATTATCTAATCAAAGCCCTCATTTTATATTTAAAGAAACTGAGGCCAGAGAGGGAAAGTAACTTGTCCAAGGTAGAAAGTATAGCTTGGATCTGATTAGTTTGAGCAATGCATCCCCTGAAGGAGTCACATTATTGGAATTTACACTATATATTTCCACTTGGTCGGATCAAGTACCATATTGTACATAATTATGATTTAGAATAGTATGAATTTTAGTATATGTGACCACTTCAGAGAAGTCATTATTCATGCTAATCGGGACCTAGCTGTAGCAAAGACAGGAGTCAGATCCAGGTCCTCTGCTGCTGTCTTACACTATAGGGTTATCTGGTAGCATTATCTTTATGCAAATATATTTTGAAAATTGAATCTATTTTTTAAGGCAGATGTGTAAGAACAACCATGTGAACAGCAAATTGGGACAGGTATGTATCTTTATTGGAAAGAAAATGAATCACTACTACTTTGAACCCAAATGGTTTTTAGGTGACTTACAGCAAAAAATCACACCTTTCAGTGATTAAGATCAATTGCATGATCTTATATACGTGCTTTAATTACCTTTCATGTCTCATGAATCCCCTGAACTTAGTAGGAGTGAACATGCCAAATGAACACTGAGAAACCTATCCTTAAACAAGGTATTGCTTACATTTTCTTCTAACATGGTAGATCCTTTGGTAGGAAGCTTTGTTCTAGTGGAAAGACCTGGTTTTGAGACCTGACCTTGCCACTTACTTGTGACCCTTGTTGAGTTGCTTAAATTTTCTGAACCTGTTTCTTCATCTGTAAAACGGAGATAATAATGATACTATTGAACTTCCATCCAGAATTGTTGTGAAGATCAAGTGAAAGAATGCATATGAAATACTCTTTAAATGTCAGCTATTTAAATTATTATCCTTTAGGACTCTTTTGTATGAGGCCTTTTCTATAATGACTATTAAGTTATTTTGGCTTAGCCAAATGGTTGCCCTACTGGAAAACATACTGGAAAATATTTTTCCTTTTTTTAGTGCCAAGTAGCAACCCGAACCTGTCAGTCTGATGGAATTCTAAAAGCTGTGTAAGCTAAGGAATTTGCTTTGCCTTGTGGTTTGTTCTTAGGAATAAGAACTCTGATTTCAGTCTGCTTCCGCTGAGAAGAGCAATTCTTGGTCGGGTGAAATTTGTTAGCAGAATTGAAGCCAACTGAACCACAGTGATATCCTTAATTAGTGAAAGCACATCGAAAAACAACCTCATGATTTTAAGTTCTGTGAAGCATGTGAAAAGAAAGGAAAGCAAAGGCAAAGAAGGGGAGAGAAATATCTGCACCACCAGACCATTATCTTCATAGGAGAGGAATGTGTGTGTGTGTGTGTGTGTGTGTGTGTGTGTGTGTGTGTGTGAAGCCAAAGATATTTTTGAAACTCTTTATAATGGAACATATGTGCATAACATTAAATTTTATGAGTGGGCTATTTGCATTTCCAAATTTCTCACTCTTTATCTGGTTGGCAGGTATGTACATTTTTTAAAAATTCTAAAAAAATCAAGTTGTTAGTCTCTTTGGAGTTACACTAGGTTATTATAGCTTGAAGACATGAAAAGTGAACTCTCTCTTTGCAGGATGTCAATGAGATGAGTGGAATACTTGCAAGCGTTTTGGGTACTGCCATATTAAGTTTCCTTCAGGATCTTTTATATTTTCCTTTATTTTGTAAAAAATGTCCTTAGAATATCTAATAATGAACAACATAGTGCCATCTAGTGTGGGAAAAAAGTGCAAAAAAAAAGAAGAAAATGATGTTTTGATCATGATTTAATGCCCTATCAAAAACATTTAATGAATTAATCCTGAATTGGAAACATTCTCTCTTTTCCAGCCTCATGGATATGTGCTTATGAGGAATCTGCCCTGCTGTCTAAGCCTATAAAAGAGCCTATTTCAAGACTGCATTTGAACAAATGAAATCTTTCATTTGCTGTGACTAGGATTTTTCAGCTGATAAAAGAGGTTTAACAGAGAGGGTGACTCATCTGTAAATTATTTTGATGTCACTTGCATAACCTATTTTGTCATGTTGAACATTGATCAAGGAACTCATCAAGATTGGCTAATTAGTGAGCTGTTGACCCTTTGACCTCTTTATATACAAGAGCAAGGGCTAGCAGAATAGATAGTTGCCTAGACAGTGTTATTTAAAAGATCCTTGTGAAGATCCTCTAGGAAAAACACAAAAACAAATATAAACCTCACTTGTATGTTCCACTTCCCCTGCTTAAAAACTCCCTCCTTTAGATATTCATTTCATTAGGATAAAGGGTTCTTAAATATTCTTGTATTCAAGAACCTTCTTTTAAAATGCAATGCAAATACATTTAGGAACTCTGGTACATTAAGCTAGTTGTATTTTAGTATGGATTAGTTGATCAAATATTAGCAAGCCAGTAACCTTTAGGTACAGACAGATATACACACGTATATATGAAATGCATACATATGTATGCATGATACACAGTATATATAACTAGGTACATGCCATATACACATATATGTATACATATATACATACACACAGATATCTCTATCTATCTATCTATCTATCTATCTATCTATCTATCATCATCAATCATTCACCTAGTAACATTCATGTTTTCTCCCCCATTCGAATACATGTTCTTGAACAGCAGAGACCAGTTTTGCCTTTCCTTCTCTCCCCAGCACTTAGCACAGTGCCTGGAGGTTAGTAAGGGCTTAATAAATGCTTGTTGATGGACTAGCTAGTAAAAAAGAACTTTTTACATATTTTTGAGCTTAGAAAATATTCAGGCCAGCCTCCAACCTCCTTTGTTGTACTGTACTCTACAGTGATAATTGATTTTCAGAACTGTGACTTTGAAGTACTCCAAGATCCTCAATAATCAAGGGAAGTTGAATCATATTCATTATTGAACTTACTAAGGCAGAAAACTAGATTAATACCTCTTAGAAATAATTTAACCAATAGATGTTGAAATAAAAATGATTTTTACTTATCTTTTAGGTAAACTTCAATCAAGCAGAGGTCTTTATTTTCCAAGCAGTTTGCATGGAGTTTTAGAGCATTAAATCTGTTTCTCTATCTAACATATAGTCATTTTTAATTATAGCCTTCCCTTCCCCCCCAGAATATAATTTGAGATAGAAGAGAAGCACAAAGTTAAAACTAGTCATATTCATGTACCTGGTATCCCTTCTATGTTTAAAGATATGATCTGATGAACCATGGCAACCCAGGAGAGACCTCACAGTTATTCTAATTCAGACCCATCATTTTATTGATGAGGAAACTGAGCTCCAAGGAAGTTCAGTGACCAGCCCAATAGTCACATAAGTGGAATCATTTGGTTGTTGGGATTTTTTCCCGTTCCTTATTCACTTAATACAACAAATGTGGTTGCTAACCACACAATCTATATACACAACTGAATCACAGAAAAATTATAGAGAAAGTCTGTATGAGACATCAAGAAGTTGTTTTCTTGAAAGAAAATGATGCAATGTGGTCCTTTCCCATTTACATATTGATGATAACAACATCACTGCTTTTAAAGGGCATTTTAGTGAAGGGTGCTGTGAAAAGCACTCAGTTCAGCTGTTGGTCAAAGGTATTTTAAAGAAATGGTGCCAGTAATAGAGACTGGACACTGATTACTCAGAACAGTGGAGAGTGATTTGAGCTCTGAAACAAATAGAATCCCAAGAGACTAAGACAACAAAGAAAATCTTTGCAACAAAAACCTTTCTTTAGTGTTCAAAGAATCTGTAAGGCTAGAAGGGTCACCAGACATCATGTTGTCCAGTCTCTTGAATTTAGGTGGGTGTAGACGAAGCATGAAAAGAGTGCTAGATTCAGAGATGAAAGATGTTTCTAAACTCTGCCACCATTCATACTACTGCGTTATCTTGGACAAGTCATTTAACCTCCCTGCACCTCAGTTTCTTCATTTGTAAGAAAGAAGGGGTTGTATTAGATTCTCTATAAGGCTCCTTCCTGGGGCAGGTAGATGGTACAGTGGATAGAATACTGGGCCTGGAATCAGGAAGACTCATCTTTGTGAGTTCAAATCTGGCCTTTGACACTTAACCCTGGGCAAGTCAATTGCCTCAGTCTCCTCATCTGTAACAGCTGGAGAAAGAAATGGCAAACCATTCCAGTAGCTTTGCCAAGAAAACCCCAAATGGGGTCACGAAGAGTTGGACATGACTGAAAAATGACTGAATGGCAAGGCTTCTTCCAACTCAATGTCTATGATATTCTATATGAAACATTCAGGTAGACGGCTATCTAGAGTCTCCATGAAGACTTCCAGGATGAAAACTTTATAATACCTCTTCATCAGTATTAATCCCTCGGTTAACATTGCTCCCATCTCCTACACAGGTTGGCGATAATTTTCAAACCGAAGGACTGGAGCAAGGGAGGGATGGAGGAAGGGAAAGGATGGAAAGAGAATGTAGAGTATTGATTTAAGCAAGAGAGTGAACCAGAAACCAAACACGTTCATCCTTCTATTTACTCTCATATGTCAGGGGACATACGGGAATTGTGGAAGAGAAGAAAAACATTGCATCCAAAAAGAATCCACCTATTAAAATTTAATACAATTAGGTCCTGATTAGTGCGAATAATGAATCCTCTGAAATGGGTCATAGTATTCGAATTCACACTGAGTATGTCCATTGGACTGGAACCAGTGACCATATTTTATATAATTATAACTTTGGATACTACAAATCTGAATACTTGCAACCATGTCAGGGGATTCATCACTCACACTAATGAGCACCTAACTGTACACAGCCAAATCACACTGATTTGTAATGATGGTGATGAGTGTCCTGGGTAGATCACTGAAAATTTGGAAATTACAGAATATTTTTCAAAATAAAATCAGTTTTGTTATTTCTTGTATTACAAGGCCTATCTGTATTCCAAAACTAAATGGGCATATTGGTATTATCTTTCATTTGGCAGCATTTTCTCTTCTGCTGAGCTCTGGCTGCCTGCCTTGATCAGCGATAGGAGGCATCCTGCCAACGCCTACTCTCCCCATCTTGAACTTGATGACAGTGCAAAGCAAGGAGAGCAGCAGAGTCACAGAGACAGAACAAAGCAAAAATACCATCTCCCAGGTTCCTATTAGTGGGGCCCAAATTAACAAGGTTTTATTAGTATCTTAATGTATATTTTTAAATGAATGAATGAATGGCTGCTTTGGCCATTTACTCAGATACCCTGTATTCTGGAAAATGTAATTTTATGTAATTTTTACTATACTAATGAATGCTCCCTTCCAACAAAACTGGGTTTACCAATATTAAGTTATCTTAAGAATGAACTTATCGAGGTGGACAGAGCACCGACCCTGGAGTCAGGAGGACCTGAGTTCAAATCCAGCCTCAGACACTTGATACTTACTAGCTGTATGACCTTGGGCAAGTCACTTAACCCCAGAAAATAAAGAATGTGCTTATCAAAATGCATTATCTACAGTATAACACATTCATTTTAAGATAATTCATCTAGATTTTAATGGCTTACTCATTATTAAAATTAATATTCATTATGTCATTCTGAACATACTCCCTTATTCAGGCATAGAACTAGTTAAGAAATATCTTTATTTATGTCATGCTTTAAGGTTTACAAGGCACTTTACAAACATTGTATCATTTTAACCTCACAATTATTGTAGTAGGTATGTACTACTACTATCCCTGCTTTTAGAATTTTTTAAAATAGTATTTAAATTTTTCCCCAGTTACACATCAAGAAAAATATTATCATTCCCTTTTACAAGATTTTGAGTTCCAAATTTTTTTCCCTCCTCCCCTCTCTCCTCCTCTTCTGAAGATGCTAGGCAGTTTGATATAGTTTATACATATTATCCCCAATATACAGATGAAGAAACTGAGGTAGGCAGAAATTAGATGACATACTCAGTATGTAGCAGTTTGGGGTTGGATTTGAACTCAGAGCTTCCTGACTCCAGGAATGATTTATCTGCTGTACTATGTAGCTGCTTCAAGAAAGTCATTGAAAATCCAAGAAAATTCTAAAGGACTTATGATGAAAAGTACCATCCATCTACAGTGAAAGAAATGGTGGAATCTGAATGCAAATTGAAGCATCCTTTTTCTTACTTCCTTTATTTTTCTTGTACTTTTTTTGTCAGTGTTTTCATTCATATCAAGACTTACATGGAAATGTGGCATAACTACACATGTATAAACTATGTCAAATCACTTGCATTCTCAATGGGATGGGGGGAGAGGGAGGGAGGGAGAGAATTTGGAACTCAAAATTTGAGGAAAAAAAGAACGTTAAAATTGTTTTTACACGTAATTGGGGGGAAATATTAAATTACAAACAGGAAAAAAGAAAGTCATTGAAATGAATGGGGGGGAACCCACAATTAATGTTCTAAAACTCTTACAAATAGTTAATTCTCTTGCCTATTCTATATGATTGCCCTCCTGAGATCCTATACAGATCTCATGAATTCACTTATAATTCTCTTCATCATAGGTAATATAAAAATCATCTTCAAGTAAAAAATCAAGTTCCAAATCACTGGGATATACTTACTGCTTTTAAAATTTTCTTTCAATTTGCAAAATACCTAAATTTAAAACTGAAACAATCAATTTATTGTGGTCTACCACTTGCTATGTGTGGGACTCTGGACAAATCATTTAACCTCCTTTTCCTTCTCAAGTAAATGACCTCTTGCTCAAAACTTTTGATCTTATTTTCCTAGCCCTGATTATTTAGAACACACTTTTACAACACATTTCAACTAAAAAAGTATTACCTACAATATTTATAAAAACATTTACTTTAAGGTATATTATCTATATTATAATGGCTTGCTCTATGTTAAAATTTATTTTCTTTACATCTTTCTTTCCATATATCCTCATATAAAGCTTGCTAAGAAACCTCACATTTCTTTCCATTGAAGGAGTGTTTTGATTTTCTCTCTGATTTTGAATTTAATCAGAAAATTTCAAGAAAGCTAAATCAGTTACTAAGAAATGTTACAAATGAAAAAATGTCTTAATATTGTTATGTGCAATTATTATATTTCCAAATCATATTATATCATCAGAAATCAAAATAACACTATTATGCTCTGCAATTACATGCTTTAGTGGCATCTTATCATGTGTTTACTGTAATTACATCATTTGACTAATTATAGCAATTATGTCATTTAGTGGTTTAATCTTTAGCTGTGAATCCCATTGATTTGGTGGGCTTTCCCAATAATTCAATGGGGTTTTGTGTCATGAAATTTGGTGAATATAGGAGCTGAGTCTACTTTACTGAGATTGTATTTTTCTACCTTCCATACAATATAGCTTTGAGCTTTGGGCACGACTAGCCAGTTGATAGGTATTTGTGAATGTTGCTAAATCATAAAGACTTAAATGGGGCCAGATGGTCTTATCCTTTCCTCATTTAAGAAGGAAGCAATAACAAAAGACACCTACTAGGAACAGACATCAAAGGCTGTGAAAAGTAGTAGTTGCCTCGGCAAAGATCCTCAGTACCCAGGGATGAGGGAAGGTGGGATGAGATAGAGTATGGTGCAAAGTGTAGGAGTAAACTGTGAAACTAAGACTGTCTTTACACTATTTTAACAGACTGATGTAACTGACTGGTTGCTCTGTTGAAATGAGAAGTCAATTTTGTAATTCAAGAAGAAAAAAAACCACACACCCATAACAGTGTCTTCGATTTAACCTCCTTTACCCTCTTCAAATTAATTAACTATTTGTATAATTGGATTGGTCAAATAACACTGGAATCATCAAGACAGCAGCTTACTATAGTGTTACAAACACTAATCACTGTCATGCCCTGGAATAACGATTGAATATGGAATTAAATAAGTTACAGTCAGGATTCCAAAATCTCTTGATGTGTACCATCTTTGGCTAGATTCTCTTCCCATGGTCTCTGGAATATAAACTTTCATGAAAAGAACATGTAAGCAAATAGCTAGACAAAACCATCCCAAGCCTTTTGAGAAGTCTAACTTCCAAATTATAGCAAGTCATTGCACAAAGATTTGGGGAATCCAAAAAAGATATTTACAGACAAATCTGAATAGAGCACAAGTCAAATGAAGGGATCTGCACAGTTGATTTTTCTGCTTTAGAATCATAGTAATGGTGATTAGATGATCATGTAAAAGCAGCAGAAGCTTGAAAGTAGGTCTTAGAAAAAGCATCAAATATTTAGGACTAGGAAAAAGTCAAGAAACAATAGGAGAGCATAGAAGAATGCCACATCAGATTGTTTTTACTCTTTGATATTTATGTTGCATTTTATATTTCCAAAGTGCCATTTAATCATTAATTAGTTATGAGGCGAGTCACTATTATTACATGACTAGAGATAGGAAAAGAGAGAAGGAATGCACAGTACGTACATATGCCTATATATATCTTCCTCATAATTTGATAGCCAAACATTAATAATGGATAATAATTGATGTTAATGGGCATTCATAAAATAGTTTATATTCTTTTTTGCATATTCTGAATGAAACTTTCAATTTATTGTGCTCCATTGTCTTGTTCTACTGATGCAACGGTAGCACAGGCTGCCGGATGTTGTTTTCTGGTTACTCTCAGTACTTAGTATTCTCCTGCTGAGATTGCTTTTTACCCAGCTACAATAGTAAGCATCCACAAAGCCCTCAAGGAGTAATTCAAAGTGACTTCAGAAAGTTATCTTTATCCTCTGATCATTTATTTCTGCCAAGCTTGTAACAATCATTTCAAGTTGACAATAATGGCTGAATTAAGCCAGATTGTCCTGGAGTTCAGAGCTGTGATAAAAATAAAATGTTATTTTCAATAGCATTTTAAGTATGAGCTTACTGTACATGCACAGAAAATTGCTTGAATAATGTTCACTGTGATATAATAGTAGGATAGAGTTTTTACTTTCTAAATCTCTAGCACAATTTAAGCTTTATCTGAAATTAAGTCAATTCATTCTCAAAACTCACAAAGAGCACTTTAGTATTTTTTAATACAAAAAAAGAAACCCCAAACCCAAGCAGCCCAAATTGGCAGCTTAGTTTATGGAATCTTAGAATTTTAGAGTTGGGGGGAAACCTTGGAGATTATTTAGTCCAGCCCTCTCATGTTAAATTAAATATGAAGAAATTTCGGCTATTGATTGACTTGCCCAGGGTCACACAATAAACAAAGATAGAGCAGAATCCAGGCCTCCTAGCTCTCAGGCTATTATTGTTCTTTCTGTTTGTTTTTTGGCTTACATTTTAGTGGAGTAAGTATGAATTAAAGTCAGGAAATGACCTTGTCTAGCCTATTTCATTCTAAATAGAGTTTACATTTTCTTACAAATATCTTGAAAGAGAATAATTTCAGAATGAAGGTTGAAATGATTGTAGAGAATAATAATTTTTTTCATTTTTAGTGGATTTATTCATCTAGGTTTTTCTTGTTCATTCTAATTTTTAGTCAATATTCTAAGGAGTTGTGGTCACATGGATGTGGGTCTTTCCTCTAATTGTAATCACATTGACCTAAATCTATCAATGCTTGCCTGCCCTAAAACCCATCATCACATACATTCTCCACAGAGGGTCTACCTAACACGCTGAGAACCTTCTTTAATTTCTCTTGATTCAGTGAAAAGAGCAAAGGAGCATACAGGCTGTTCCACAGTCATCCCTCCCTCTTGACACATGGCAAATCCATCTTTTTCAATCATCTGAGGTATAAAACAGGAAGATGCATGTTCACCACTCTCATGGAGGAAATAGATTTAAGAGTTCAAGTAGAAGAGAGATTTCCTTATGTGGACATGTCCCCAGATGTTCCTACTTGTAGATGGTATTGTGCTTTTAGCATCAAGTCTTAGAGTACTTCAGAGCCTTCTGAATGAAATCCATTGTCATTTTAGTTTGTCCTCAGTACACAGAGGAAAGAAAAAGTAGATGAAGAATACCTACTGTTAGGTAATGTGTCAGCCTAAAAGATGAGTATACACATACATACACATACATATGTGTGTACAATCTTGGAAAAACATGAAAATTTCAGTAAATATAGCCTTAAAAATAAACTCTTGGAGGAAGCAGATAATTATTCCTTAAATTTCTTTACATAATGATAAGTACCATTTAATCATGAAATCTAAAAGTTAAAAGGCTCATTAGAAATTGTATAGTCCCATATCTATCCAGTATAGATGGGTAACCTCTCTAAAACCCTTCTGATGCACCTACTGCTTGAACAATTGTAATGTCATATGTGTATATATATATATATATATGTATATATATATATATATACATACATACATACATACATACATACATACATACATACATACAGTTGGTTCTTCTTCAAAGTCCAGTTGCAGAATTTTATTTATTTTAATTTCATCTTGCTGGTTTTAGGCCATCCTTCTGGCCTATCAATATCACTTCAGATCTTGAGTTTGTCATCCAATGTATCCCTCCCATCTTAGTGATATCACAAATATGATAAATATAGCCTCTCTACCAAGTTATGACCAACTTAGTTATAAAGATGGTTCTTCAGTCCCATCCATGAATCAAATACTTCATGTTATGCTTTGTGTGGGCCTAGACACTCGCACCTATTGAAATCAAGCAATCTGTATATAGATAAGCAACTTTGTATAGTGGACAGAGAGTTGGAGTCAGGAATAATAATAATAATAGCTGTCATTTATATACCACTTTAACATTTATATAGTACTATATGTATGTTTCTCATTTGATCTTCGTAACAACCTTAGGAGGTAGGTGCTATTACTATCCCCACTTTACATATGAGGAAACTGAAGCAAATAGAGGTTAAGTTACTTGCCCAGGGTTACATTCTAGTTTGTGTCTGAGGTAACATTTGAAATCAGGTCTTGCTGACTTTAAACCTAGTGTTCTTATCTATTGCTTTACCTAAGAAAACCTGGACTCAGTTCCTGAATCTGATATATATACTGGCTGTGTGATCATGGGCAGTCATTTAACTTTCTAGCATCTTTTGGCAAATCTCCATGACTATAAGGTGTAAATTGTTCCTAACATCATAGCTCTGCTAAAAAAAAAATGATACTACATTACTATCTACTCTCCATTTGAGGATTCAGTTCTCTCTTAAGGCTAACTCTCTCCTTATCAGTTTAAAAATCACTTTCCTGGACAGACAAGATAGAAGTGAAAAAGACATTCACTAGCTCTGCCTTGTTTTCCTTTTTCCTATCAGCTGTTAGACTGGTCAATTTGGCACCAGCTGGCGTGGACTCAAATCCCATGCTCTGCTGCTTTCTGTCCTCCTGCTGGTGCCATCTTGGTCAGGTCATTTAACATGCCTAAATTTCAGTTTCTTCATCTGTAAAATGATGGGGTTGGGTTGGATTTCATTTCATTTCTAAAGCCTTGACACTTTTGTAGCCTTGAAAGGTTCCATAACTGGCGGAGTCCTTTGGACTGTGATATTACATCCACTTAAAGTTCAGTACTCAGTAATGTGGCTTATGCTGAATTCAGTTCTGGGAGTTATGTTCACTGTTTTCATCCTCTACAGATCTTTCAATCCCCCATCCCAAGATCCCAGGGACAATCTTAATTATTGGTTTATGTTTAGGGCATCTCCAAAAAGGAGGGGTAAAAATAATAAACAGTTCTCAATGAATATAGAATATGAATCAGGTATGGGACAACTAATTTATTCCTACACACAAAAGGAATGCTAACATAGGATTCTCATAAAAGTGGATTTGAGAAAACAAGCAAAAAAACTCTAAAGTAGGATTCAGTAGCTTCATTTATAACTGCTGTTATGGTCTCTTGGGAGGCTAATACTTAAACTTCATCTGAACATAAAGCAGTTTATAGCACATAGTGATAATAAGATGTTTTAGGTTTCACGTTAAGCATTCCACTGTCCAAGCTACTCCCGGTATGTGTCTGCTAGTGGAACAAGTAGGTAGACTTGGGTGAGCTAGAAGTTGCCTGCTCTTTTAAATGACACATGCTGTCACATTCAGCCCTTTCAGCACTGGATCACTCAGTCAATAACCATTTATTAAGCACCTACTATGTGCCCATCAGTCTGCTAAGTACTGGGTATACAAAAAGAGAAAAAAATCATAGTTTCTGTCTTTGAGGAGCTCACCTGAACAAACAAGACCAAACTCTGAGCTTGCTGGAAGGGTATGACACACAATACCTACTATATTCTGGTAACACCCTGGGTAATGAATCTATCCTCTTTCTTTTTTTTTTCTTTTAAACTTGATTTACCCTCAGGACTGTATATTTAAAGTAAGATGCTAAAATGTTTTAAAGTTACACAAAAATTAATGTTTTAAAGTTACACAATATAGTTATTATGCCCAAAGCCAAAAGGGAAAATAATGTTTAGATGTGTAGCCTACTTGGATCACTGTTTCTGGTGAAACCTAATCTCTTTTTACAATATCACATTCTGGTGAAGTACATCATGTTATTTAAAAACAAAAGGAGAGAGAGAGAGAGAGAGAGAGAGAGAGAGAGAGAGAGAGAGAACAAAAGAAAGCAATGAATTTAACTCTCTCTAAACCATCTTCAAGGTAATTCTAGTATTGATATAGCATTTAAAGTCATCTTTCAGCTTATATAGTTTGCTAGATGAAGTTAAATTAGACTAGGTTACCCAGAAGCCAATTACTCTTTAAATCACTTGTAAAGTACTTTATTTTTTTTAAAATGTCTAGAAATTTACATGTGAATGGGTTTAAATTCATTAGCATTTCACAGACTTGCCTTTTTGCAGGCATATCAAACCAGCATCACTTTTCTGGTTGAAGTAGGAATTTCTCTCTCTTCATTAGCATCCTTGAGTAAGTAATCTGCTTTGCTACTCAGGAATTCTTCTCCTTCCCTGCTCTTTTTCTCAAGAAGTCATACTCTGTGGTTTTTGCTAATGAGGGGAACAAAGCTTCTCTGCTGTATAAGGAATTTGTGCCTTTCCCTCAGGGGGACATTCTGGAGGCAGCAGAACAGTGAGTTTAATACTCACGAGCGGCAACACGGGCTTGCAGGTCCCTTCTGCTTAATGGCAGTGTAGGGAGGCCTGTTTTGCTTTGCTCCTGGGGTGGTCTTTGAGAAGTTGTGACAATTTAGGGAGATAAGATGCCTTCATAAGGAATTGTGTACTGGGTCCAGACTTTTTAGCATGTTGTTGTATATAGGGTCTGTTTTAAGCTTAAACAAAAATGGCAGTTTGAGGTGTAATATAAGGACTGTCAGGGAAGGTGCACTCCTCAGAATATTGGCCCCACAAACCTGCTGACTTGTTTATTCCTAGGTTCTAGCATTAGCATTCATTCGTGATGAAAACATTGCCCCTCATTAAAATAGAAATTATGATCTTATGATTCTAATAAACCTTTAGAATATTATGTTATCAACTATCAGCATCTTGGAATAAATGAGTTTATTAGATACTGTGATATTTGAGGCCAGCATCTTAGAAAATTAGGCCTGGGTGAAGTTCTTGGGCAGATAAGGAGACTATATATAATGGTATTAGATACATGGGTAGAAGGAGAGACTAAGATTTTTATGTAGAGAGGAGTGAAAGGCACTAAAGATAAACTTCAATTTATTCAGGCTTCCCTGGATTTAAATTGGAAATTCTAATCTTTGACCTTGTAGTAGGTTCGGCTAGCAGTTCGCCTAACTTTAGGTACTTAGGTGATATAAATGATTGTCATGACACCAGCTAGGGGATCATAAAAAAAAATAGTATACAGTTGTCAAGGAGAGCTAAATGCTGCAGTGAATAGAGTGCCGGGCCTAGAGTCAGGAAAACTCATCTTGCTGACTTCAGATCTGGCCTCAGACACTTTTACTATCTGTGTGACTATGGGCAAGTCACTTAACCCTGTGTCTCAGTTTCCTCAACTGTAAAATGGGCTGATGAAAAAAATTGGCAAACTGCTCCAGTATCTTTGCCAAGAAAAACACAAATAAGGTCAGGAAGAGTTGAAAAACAACTGAATAACAGAAACTATAGTTGCCAGACGTGGAAGAATGATATGTATCCAGTTCTGGTTCAGATGAGTCCCAAGGCCTTTCTGTTTCTTTCTGCTGAGACCATGTTCAGATGATGGCAAATGCAGCCAGTGTGGAAATGCAGGATTTCACTAGGGGGGACACCAGAAAAGAATTGCCTTGGTGGAGGACTTTTATAATGCTAAAAGGAATGCCAGGGATCACATTCCTAGTGCTAAAGGCTCTGTTATGCATGGAACAATGAAACTTAAAAGTTCTAGGTGCCCATCTGACTCAGGCTACTGGCCAGCATCATTCTTTAATTCCCATGAGTATATGATACTTTTTTTCTCCACAGCCTAGGAATTTCAACCTTGAAATTCTAGCTATTACCATCTCAGGGAGAGGTAAGAGTAGGGATAGAATTTGGAACTCAAAACTTTAATAAAAATGTTAAAAAAAAATTCTAGCTATCAAAAGTCCTGCTCAACACTAGGTAATGGGAAAAAGCCTGGCTATGATCTATCACATGCTCTTCCATTTAACCTTTCTTCACACATTTACCACTCCTTCCTTCCCCCTCCCAGAAATCATCCTTTTCTATGAACTCTCAGAGATGCTCTCAGGCACCTTCAAACTCTACTTTGTATTATAAACCTTAAACCAGAGGCTCTATCATAACACAATGGAAAGTGACCTGATATCATGTAGGGAATTAGTTTCCTCATTCTCCTGGCTTTAGACTCAACCCTAGAAAAGTGGAAATATATATGCAGCTTTGAGCAGTATACTAAAACCTGTTCAAAACATAGGAAAAACATCACTAAAAGAATAATACAATAACAGAATTTGGAGCTGGAAGGGCCCTTGGTAGTTATCTTGTCCAAACCCCTAATCTTTAATGAAATTGAGGCCCAAAGGGGTTAAAAAAACTGCCCCACTTCACATGGATTGGAGCGCCAAGTTTTGAACCAAGATCAAATGCCTATAAATCCAACAGTATTTCCACTGCCAGCAGTGAAAACCAAAACCAAAAACAAAAAATCCAGCCTCATTCTTTTTCTCCAAATTCAGAATTCTTTTATTTAATGTAAATAATATTTTATTTTTTTCCAATTACACATAAAGACTATTTTTAACATTCACTTTAATTTTTTATTTTTTATTTTTAGGCAATTGGGGTTAAGTGACTTGCCCAGGGTCACACAGCTAATAAGTGTCAAGTGTTTGGTCTAAGGCCAGATTTGAACTCAGGTCCTCCTGACTTCAGGGCTGGTGCTCTATCCACTGTGCCACCTAGCTGCCCCAACATTCACTTTTTATAAGATTTGGGGTTCCAAATTTTACTCCCTCCCTCCTTCCCTTCTTTCCTCCCCAAGACTGCAAACAATCTGATATGATACAGGTTACACATGTGCAAACATGTAAGACATTTCCACATTAGTCATGTTGTGAAAAAGGCAACAGAAACAAAGAACCAACTCAAAGCACATTTTCATGGGACTTTCCTCATTAGTAAAGATTGATTATTCAATGTTCTGTGACTGAATGAGGAGAAAACTTTGTGAGAGTGAAAGCTCTGGAGAAGAGAGATCCTAGTCTACTGCCTTGCAGCTTTAAGAGAGAAGGCCCATCCAGACTCTTTTTAGGTCCTTGAAGAAGGAGAAAGACTCTAGTAAGAAGCAGATACGGGAGGAGTCAGTCCTTTGATCATATCCCTATATTCAGCTTACTACACTAAAGAATTCACCAAATTTTTCCATAGGTAGAACCTAGGACTTTCTCTCTTGGTTGAGTTGAGATATCTTGCACCCAGTGGGAAAGCTCATTTACTCTGTGTATTGTCTGCTATAAATTCTCATTGTATAACTTCTCTGATTTCTGTTTGCTATTAGCTTAGATAAATAGGTTTATTTGCTATTTGCTATGTGTGTTCACTGTGAAACTAGCATTTGGTGGGAAGTCGAGCTTTGAAGATGTAGCTTGGGGGCACTCCTTCCCCATTGAGGGATAACAATTAGGAACTCAGCTTGAGTCTAAAAAATATTTCCACTAGACTAACAATATTTGAGGGGTCAGATAGGTATAATTCTAGTATGGAAGCCCTGCTGTCTAAGGAGAGCAGAGTGGACAGCTGCTGCCACCAACCTCCTGCTTCCCCTCCTGGCAGGAATCAAAGTCTGCTTTGGAGAAGGTCGGGTGGAGGAGACTCTAGAAATATGTCCTCATGCCTCTCTATGAGTCATACTTAGTCAGACCCTTGTGGATACATGTAATCTATTTGGGCAACACAAACCTCAAGTCCTACTAATGATCATCTATAACCCCATACAATTTGACTCCCCACTTACTTCAGATGACTCCCTTCAATTTACTCTCCACTCTGCTTAAGCTAGCTTATTATAAGTACCCTAAGGTCACTTATCTTCCACTTTTGCTGTCTGTCCCTCCTCATCTCCTCTTAGAATCCTTATTCCTCCTTCCAAGGACAGCTTAAATACATGTCATCTCTACACAAGTTGCTTTTGAACCCTGTCTCACCAATTGTTAATACTCTCATCCTTTCGGAATTATTTGGTCTCACTTGGTGTTTACTTTTCTCTGTGTCCAGTTGAATGTAACTCTTTTGAATTTTTGTAATTTTAGTACCTAACATGGTACCTCGCAGATAGTGGATGCCTAATAATTGTTTCTTGAATTGAGTTATATTACATGCTCCCCCATCAACAACCCTACATTCCCTTTCTTCTCTGCAGTCTCTCCTCCTTATGTGTCCCATCTTTTAGTGTGTATACCTAAGCCAAACACACTTTACTTTTTCAAGTTACTTCAATAGGAGAAGATTACAGAGGCAAATACCCAAGTATTCCATGCATTATACTTTTGCACACATCTTATTTTCTCGAGAAAAAAATATGCCTTACTCATTACTGTATTCCCAGTACCTAGTACAGTGCTTAGTACTTTGTAGGCACTTAAAAGGTATTTATTGAGTAAATGGTTAGAATTACATGTATTTGATTAGAAACATTTTTTCGATGTTTGATCTCAGTTCAAAATAAAACATATGCTTTTGTGGTATGTTAATTTTTGCATCTTCAGAAGTATTCTCCATGAAGGAAAAAAAAAACATTGGAACCCCTATATGAAATTGTTCCACCACTAAGCAATAAAATGTGATAAATATGTTATACACAATAATAAATGTTAGAATTAATAAGCTGAAATGTTGATATATTACTGTTTGTATACTCAACATCTAATAATTGCTTCATTTATCATCTAAATCTGGCAATCTTAAATAGAGAGCATTTATAATTAATTTTCTTCCTCTGGAAAGTCCAATTCATTCCACATTCGAAAAGAATCAGTGTTAATTTCTTTTCTATCAGCCACAGGCCACAAGTTAATGTATTAAAAATCAGAACATTTACAATAACTGACTAATTAAATTATTTCCTCTACTGTTGTAGAAAAACGTATGGCTCTTCTGGAGATAATCACTCACTACAATAAACACCATTTAATTCTCCTTGAAAATCTAGTTCTTCCCATTGGCAATTTTAAACTGTCAAGCAAGTTGAGAAATTCACTGTGCTCTGGTAATAAAGAATATTGACTTTTGCATATCATTATTGTTAACACACTTCAAACGAGAGTGATAGGGAACTCATTAGAAGCAGCATTTTTTCAATAGATGAGTTTCAGTCATCATTCAGCATTGTGAAGCTAATGGGGTTTGGGGAGGGAGAAACTATGGTCTAAAATCTGTGCAAAGCCTCGAACAAATAGTCCGTATAAACTTGCCCTGTCAAATATAATTCAATGACAAGATATTTTTAAAAGTGACATAAGATGAACACATAACGGCTTTAATGCTTTCAGTTTTAAACAAAGGTCTGAGCCACTAACAACAATAATCATTCTAAAAAAAAATACAAAAAAACCAATAATCATTCTAGATGACAAGGGACAAGTACAGATATTTCAGGCTGTGCATCATGGAATACTGCAATCTCTGAAGACTCAAAATTGCATGTACCATCTGACCTCAACTGGGTTATACCTGCTCGACAGCAATCCTTTTATTTATCTTTTATTGAAAACCTATTATAATCCACAAAATGGCTTTTCCAAGACTCTTCTTCATTCCTCAAGTCCCCAACTCTATTCCCTCCCCCAAATGACCTTTGCTTCTATTCTACTAAGAAGATGGAGCCCATTTAACATGAACTCCCTCATTCTTCTGCTCTAAATATCTCAAGGAGTGCACCAATCCTTCTCATTCTGAGAGACAGAGAAATGACCCTCCTCTATGCCAAGGTTAAATACTCTGTCTTAACTCTAAATTTCATCCCCACTGATTTCTTCTGTGATTTTATTCTAACAATTGTCCCTTCTACTCAAGCAATCAGACAGCAAGGTAGTACAGTGGATAGCACACCAAGCCTGAAGTCAGGAAGATACATGTCTCTGAGTTCAAATCTGGCCTCAGATACTTACCAGCTGTGTGACCCTGGGCAAGTCACTTAACCCTGTTTGCCTCAGTTCCCTCATCTGTAAAATGAACTGGGGAAGGAAATGGTAAATTTTTCCAATAGCTTTGCCAAGAAGACCCCAAATGGAGTCACAAAGAATCGGACACAACTGAAAAATGACTGAATTACAACCACCACCACAACAAGGCATACACATTGTACAGAGATAAAATACCATGCTGGAGGTGAGAGAGATGTCAAAGTGACTGAAGACAATTGAGAAGGGAAAGATCACTCATGGTTGGAGGGTTTGGGGAAAGTTTCAAAGAGGAGGTAGCAAACCTGAGCAAAAATTTGAACCAAGATAGGGATAACAATAGCAGCTGGAATTGTGATTTTGTTGCTATAGAGATTTTCCCAGATGGGGTAATCCTCTCTACCAGTGCAGGTTGTTACCTCTTTGGCAACTTATTGTCTTAGAGAGTTGCTTCAAACATTGAAAGATGAAGCAGCTTTCCTAAGGTCCCACAGTCAGGACATGGACTGGAGCAAGAGTGGAACTTGGGGTCTTCCTGGCTCCAAGCTGAACTCCCTGTATGTTATGTAATACTGCCTCTTGAAGGAAGATAAGGATACTAAAGAATGGGGGCAATGAAGGACTATGTTGTAAGCATGGAAGACAACTTTTCGAATATGTAGAGAAAAGAGATGGCATATCAAGTCAGGGGGACAGTTAGTAACCTAATTTGGCTGCAACGTCAAAAAGAAATATGAGATGCCATAAGGCTGGAAAGGGAGAGTGTAGCCAGAGTGTGAGAAACTTAAATGCCACACAGAGTACTTTATCCAGGAGATAATAGGGATTTATTTAAGGTTTGGGGGCAGGAGAAGTCATAGTCAGACCTTCAGAAGATTATTTTTGGCTATTATTGGAAGAATGAATTTGACGCTGGAGAGACTGATGAAGAAAACTCAATTATGAGGTTATTATAATGATCCAGATGACTGGTGATGAAGACCTGAATGAGTGTGGAGACAATGTAAATGGAGGAAAAAAGGATCTAGATATAGTGTGACTTACCCAAGGTCATATGGGTAGCAAGTTGTTATATAGTGAAGTTACTTACCCAAAGTCATATGGGTAGCGAGTTGCAGAAATGAGCTTCAAATTTTAAATCTTCTAACTGGGAATCTACTGAACTTCCCATTACACCATTCAGAAACTATATGCAGAACCATGCAGTCCTTAGTAAATAATGCATGACAATAATACATGAAATAATACATAACTTAACTCCACTGTGAAATCTCTGATTCATACCGCTTCTGAATAAGGAATTCATGTCAGGATCCTCACTTCCAACTTTTTAGGCTCTAGTTACATAAACAAATCCATGACAGTGTACTGTAGATTATAGTTAATAGATTTGTTCCTCATATGATCTCATCTGTTTTCAAAAAATATTATAATTTTATGTCCACATCAGGTTATTATCTATTTAAGGGAAGGGACCTTCTATCTAATTTTCATTTAATTTCAGGGGGTTCTGAACACAATAGGTATTCAATAAATATTGATTCAGTGACGGTAATTCTTTATTGAAAGGTAGTCCTGTTCCTGAAATGATATTTTAAAAATTGATAATAAGCAATAGAAGCAGCCTTAGCTTTTTTAATTGTTGTTGTTTTTGTCGTTTACAGAAAGACCTTGCCTTAGGATTTCAAGTCTTCTCAAATGCCATTTCTTCCATTAGGCCTTCTCTGATTCTCCCAGTTAGAAGCAATATCTCCCTCATATGACCTTGTAGCCTTTTCTATTCCTCATATGTGCTTATCATATTATTGTTCCTACCAGATCATAAGCTTGTTCAGGACAGGAATCATGTCATTTATCTTTCAATTCAATTCAATAGAAATTACTTCAAAGGGAATCATCTGCATAGACATGATAGTAGAAGAAGCAAGCCTCAGAATAGCATGGAATTCTATCAATAAGGTTAATGATTTCTCAACACTCCTTGTTAGGCACCTGGGTACAAAGATAGAAATGAAAGAGGCCCCACTTCAAGGGGCTTACAGTCGATGAGGAAAAGGACAATTATAAGCACAGTCGTAATTAAAAGAAGAATGAGATAAGACATTTATTGGCTGTGTGATCCTAGGAAAGTAACAACACTGTTTGCCTCAGTTTCCTCATCTCTAAAATGAAATGAAGAAGGAAATAGCAAACTACTCCATTATCTTTACCAAGAATCCTCCTCCTCCCAAATAACTGAACAAACAACAATGACAAAATAAGTACAAAGGGTATATCCAGGAAAAGTACTGTGAGGAATTTACATAGGGCTTGCCTCAATATGGGGCAAGAAGTATAAGAGAAAGCTTAATGTACGAGAGGTCATTTGAATTGAAGCTAAGGAGATTGCTCAGAAATTAATGGGAGCTATGTGTGAACAAAGACAGGAGTAGAGTGGTACCAATGTGGTGAAAAGCAGTCTAGTATGGCTAGAATGTAAAATATGTTAAAGAGTGAAATAATATGAGGTAAAGCTGGGTGGGTAGGTTAGAACCAAGGCAGGTAGATGGCTCAGTGGGTAAAGCACTGGGCCTGGAATCAGGAAAACCTGAGTTCAAATCCAGCTTCAGATACTTACTAGCTGTGACCCTGGGCAAGTCACTTAACCTCTATTTGCCTTAATCCACTGGAGAAGAAAATGGCAAACCACTCTAGTTTCTTTGCCAAGAAAATGCGATTGGACAATATGAAAAGTTGGACATGACTGAATGACTGAATGACAGCAAGGTTAAAACTAAAGGACGGCAGAATGCAAGACGAGGTGTTCATACATTATCTGGTAGGCAATTGGGAGCCACTGAAAGCTTCTCAAAAAGAGAGTAACAAGATTGTAATTAGGATTATTACTGGGGTACCTATATGAGGAATGGATTAGAGAGCTTATAAAGTATAGGTAAGAAGACCAGTTTAAGAAGTTGTTATAACAGTTTAAGTAGACGTAGATGCAGAACTGAATAAAAGTAGCTGAAAGGAGAATGAAGAAGAGGGGACAGATATGTAAAACATAAGAGTGAGAGGAATGTGAGAGGTGAGGGAAAGAAAGGCTAGAAAGATGACTTCTAGTTTAAAAACAACCTAGGTGACTGGGAAGAAGGAGATGTCATTAGTAAGTTAAGGAAAATGATAGGCTTTGGGGAAAAGTTAGTAAGCTCAGTGTGAGATACCATTGGGAGATTGAGGTTGATATAGTCATCAGGCATCTGGAAATATAGGAATAGAGCAATGGGGAGAGAATGGAGATGGAGATAGAGACTTGAGGGTCATCTGCATGGCCATGATAGTAAAAAAAATCAAGCCCCAGAATGTCATAGAACTCTATCAATAAGGTATATGATTATTCAAAGGAGACCAACCTAACACTCTATATGGGGAAAAACTCAATGGATAAAAAATGCTTACTGTCCAAAGTGTGCTTTTGAGTTAATATATTGGGACATAAATCTAAGGTAAGAGCTATAGATGGATAGTGAATTGAGTAGAAGGAAAAAATCATATTGGATTGCACTTGGGAAACTGTTCAGTGCTCTCATGAAGGTCAGGTTGGTGTACTGGACAAAGTACTACATTTAGAGTCAGGGAGGTCCGAATTCAAATCACATCTCACTTGCTAGTTGGGTCACCCTATGCAAATCACTTAATCTCTTTCAGCCTCAGTTTCATCAACCATAAAATAGACATAATCATAGCAAATACCTCACAGGATTGTTGTGAGGATCAAATGAGAAAATTCCTTGAAAATCTAAAAGCATTGTAGAACTACTAGCTGCTAGTACTAATGTTAGTACCACTGCTATTGCTACTACCATTACTGCTACCTTTGCTGCTTCTGCTAAAGCCACCGGCACTGCCATTGCTATTGCTGCTATGCCTACTAAGTTACCAATCTGTTCCTTGAAGGAAAAAATGTACATTTCATATACATGTAAATATATTTAGGAATTTATATCTATATGTGTATGTTTACATGGGGTTTTTTTTGTTCAGTCTTTTCAGTTGTGATCAACTCTTTGTGACCCCATTTGGGGTTTTCTTGGCAAAGATACTGGTTTGGTTTGCCATTTCCTTCTCCAGCTCATTTTACAGATGGCTGAACTGAGGCAAACAGGATTAAGTGACTTGCCCAGGGTCACACAGCTACTAAGGGTCTAAGCCTGAATTTGAACTCAGTAAGATGAGTTTTCCTGACTCCAGGCCTGGGCACTCTATCCATTGTGCCACTTAGCTGCCCCCTATACATTTGTGTATATATATATATATATATACACACACATATATATATATATACACACACATATATATACACACACACACACACACACATATATATATGTATATATATATATATATATATATACATATATATATATATATATGTGAAAATATGTGATGCTCTGTGTTTATAAATTATGGAATACCACATAACATGGAAGATGGTCAAGAGTAGTGATAATAAACTCAATTCCCTACCCCAAATGACCTTCACTCCTATTCTGCTCTAAATATCTCAAGGAATGCACCAATCTTTCCCATTCTGAGAGAGAAATGACCCTTCTCTACACCAAGGTTGAACACTCTGCCTTAACTCTAAATTTCATCCCCACTGTTGTGGTGTGGGACTTAGGAAATCACAAATTAACATTATCTATATTGTTCTGTGTTTGTGTAATATATTTGTGTGTGTGTACTGTGGGTGTGTGTGTGTCTACCCTTTAAAACATATTGATGTTTTTAGAGATTTATTCCTCTGAGGGCAAAGAGAAAGGTTTTTTTCCTATCTAGCTATGCGAGTTTCTGAAAGATGTCATCCATATATGTATATATGTATGTGTATGTATGATGTATGTATATGTATGTGTGGTATATGTGTGTATACATACACACCATATACACACACATTTCTCAGTTATATTTTAATCCATTCAGGTCATGGCTAGCTGGCCCAAGTTTGATGGAAAGACTCATGGTAGGTATAAGCATTCATTCGTTCAATAAGAATATGTTAAATATCTACTGTGTTTCAGGCATGGTGCTAGGTGCTAAGAATATAACGACAAACATAAAATAGTCTCTGCCCTCAAAGAGCTTACATCCCATAGAGGGGAGGTAAGGACAACATGTACCAAGGTAAATAAAGACATAATATAAGGATATGACTTGACCTACAATTTCATTGATCTATTGATATAACTTCCAGAGGATAGGGGCAGCTAGGTGGCACAGTGGATAGAGCACTGGCCCTGAAGTCAGGAGGACATAAGTTCAAATCCGGCCTCAGACCAAAACACTTGACACTTACTAGCTGTGTGACCCTGGGCAAGTCACTCAACCCCAATTGCCTACAAAAAAAAAAAAACTTCCAGAGGAGGAAACACCTTCTCCCAATTTAAGTTGGTACTGTCTTAGAGAGTTGTCTAGAACACTGAGAGGTGAAGTTACTTCCAGTATTTGAAACCAGTTCTTCCTGGCTTTGAGGTAAGTATTATTCCATGTTGCCTATCTCCCCCCTCTTCCTCTTCTCTTTTTCTCTCTCTCTCTTGCATATATTTTCTCTCTTGCTATCTCACTTTGCACATTTTTTTAAAGTATTAAAGCACTTTTTTTATTATTAATTAATTTATTTTTAGTTTTCAGCATTTACTTCCACAAGATTTTGAGTTCCAAATTTTCTCCCCATCTTTCCCCTTCTCCCCACCCCATGACAATGTGCATTCTGAATACCTCTTCCCCTAATCTGTACTCCCTTCTATAACTGCCCCCTTTCTCTTATCTCCTTCCCCTTCTATTTTCCTGTAGGGTAGGTTACATTTCTATACCCCACTGCCTGAATATCTTATTTCCCAGTTGCATGTAAAAACAAATTTTAACATTCATTTTTAAAACTTTGAGTTCCAAACTCTCTCCTTTCCTCCCTCGCCCCCACCCTCATTGAGAAGGCAAGCGATTCAATATAGGTTGTACATGTGTAGTCATGCAAAATGCTTCCATAATAGTCATGTTGTGAAAGACTAACTATATTTCCCTCCATCCTATCCCACCCCCTATTTATTCTATTCTGTCCTTTGACCCTGTCCTTCCTCAAAAGTGTTTGCTTGATTACTCCCTCCCCCAATCTGCTCTCCCTTCTATCATCCTCCCCCTCTCTTATCCCCTTCTCCCCTATTTTCCTGTAAGGTAAGATAGATTTCCAAACCCCATTGAGTGTGTATATTATTCCCACCTTAAGCCATCCAATGAGAGTAAGATTCACTCATTTCCTCTCACCTCCCCCTCTTCACCTCCACTGTAAAAGCTTTTTATTGCCTCTTTTACTTGAGATAATTTATCCCATTCTCCTTCTCCCTTTCTCCTTCTCCCAGTACAATCCTCTCTCACCCCTTAATTTTATTTTTTAGATATCATCCCTTCATATTCAACTCACCCTGTGCCCTCTGTCTATACATACATACATACATACATACATACATACATACATACATACATACATATATATATATATATATATATATACATATATATATATATATATATATATATATATATTCCCTCCAACTACCCTAATACTGAGAAAGGTCTCATGAGTTACAAATGTCATTTTTCCATATAGTAATATAAACAGTTCAACTTTAATAAGTCCCTTATAATTTCTTTTTTGTTTACCTTTTCATGATTCTCTTGAGTCTTGTATTTGAAAGTCAAATTTTCTATTCAGCTCTGGTTTTTTCATCAAGAATGCTTGAAAGTCCTCTATCTCATTGAATATTCATTTTATCCCCTGAAAAACTATATTCAGTTTTGCTAAGTAGGTGATCCTTGGTTTTAATCCTAGCTCCTTTGACCTCCAGAATATCATATTCCAAGCCCTCTAATCCCTTAATGTACAAGCTGCTACTTGAATTATTTCTTTCTGGCTGCTTGCAATATTTTCTCCTTGAACTGGGAACTCTGGAATTTGTTTATAATATTTCTATGAGTTTTCCTTTGGGGATCTTGTACAGGAGGTGATTGGTAGATTCTTTCAATTTCTATTTTACCTTCTGGTTCTAGAATATCAGGACAATTTCCCTTGACAATTTCTTGAAAGATAATGTCTAGGCTTTTTTTTTTATGGCATTCATATAGTCCAATAATTTTTAAATGATCTCTCCTGGATCTATTTTCCAGGTCAGTTGTTGTTCCAATGAAATATTTCACATTTTCTTCTATTTTTTCCATTTTTTTGGTTTTCTCTTACGATTTCTTGATTTCTCGTAGAGTCATTAGCTTCCATTTGCTACATTCTAATTTTTAAGAAATTATTTCCTTCAGTGAGCTTTTGAACCTCCTTTTCCATTTGGCCAATTCTAGTTTTTAAGGCATTCTTCTCCTCATCGACTTTTTGGGCCTCTTTTGCTATTTGGCCTAGTCTTTTTTTTGAGGTATTATTTTCTTCAATATTTTTCTGTGTCTCCTTTAGAAAGCTGTTGACTTGTTTTTCATGATTTTCTTGCATCACTCTCATTTCTCTTCCCAATTTTTCCTCTATATCTCTTACTTGATTTTCAAAGTCCTTTTTGAGTTCTTCCATGGCCTGAGACCAATTCATATTTTTCTTGGAGGCTTTGAATGTAGGAGCTTTGACTTTGTTGTCTTCTTCTGATTATATGTTTTGATCCTCTTTGTCACCAAAGTAAGATTCTATAGTCTGAGTTTTTTTTCTGCTGTTTGTTCATGTTTCCAGACAATTACTTTACTTTTTAACTCTTTGCTAAGGTAGGGCTCTACTTCCAGTGTGGAGGGTGTACTATCCCAAGTTTCAGGGATTTTGTGCAGTTGTTTTCAGATGCACTTCTAGAGACCTGTAAATTTTCAGTTCTTTTTTTACTCCTTTCCTGGCCTGTGCTCTGGTCTATGAGTGACCACAAGCACTGTCTTCTACCTTGGAACTGTGAAGAAAATTCCTTCTCCACCACTGCCATAAGCTCAGCCATACCAATGATCCTCCTCACCCCAGCACCACCACCCAGGACTGCAATTCAGATCCAAACATGGGCAAAGCAAGAGAATCCTGCCTCAGTGCCAAGAAAGAGATCCTTGCAATCTCTCTCTGATCAGCTGCTTGATCCCTCTGTCCTCTGTGGGCCACCACCGCTCTGGGGCTATGATAGGGCCAGGACTGGACCACAATTCTCTGTCACCCAAGTTTGACAGATATTTCCCACTGACCTTCTAAATTCTCTTTGGTGTTTGTGGGTTGAGAAGTCTGGAAACTGCTGAAGTTGGGAAATGTCAAATCATGGAAACTGTCCATTATTCAGTCCCCTGAGGCTTGCCCTGGATTTTGTCTTTGCCTTTAATGCACTTTTCAACAGAGAAAAGAGTAAACAGAATATGCAACTGTATTAAATGGTAAGAGTTCCCTGAGTGGCTCCCTTAACCATCTATCCACCCCATGTGCCATTGAGTGAAGAACGGACTATCAGCTATTAACCCCATTACTGCCAGGGTAGAGAAAGGGCCCAGTCAAGGACCATAGAAGCCCTGATCATCCTTCTATTATTCTTCTGTTCCAGCTTAATTGTCATCACATGCTGTCTCCAGTGCAGAAAACATGCTAAACTTGCTTGCTCTATTCAGGCTCCAAACGTCCAGAGTCATAGGTAACAATAAAGTGGGAGGCTGATGATCCTGGGCTAAATCAACATGGCGTGTTTCTTCAAAATTAACAAAACATTCCCAATGTGGTTTTGGAACTACAGTAAGACAGATGGTTTGGGTAACACTTGAAAGATCTAAGTGACTACTAAAAACAGGGAGGGGACATGGGAAAGGAAAATTAGCATAAAGTAAATAAAAATAAGCATAGCTTATAAAAATAAAAATAATCATAGCTTGTAATTCTTGGGTGTGGCTTTAAGTATATGTTTTGAATACAAGGTAAGACTATAAAAACAAGTTGCTTTAACACTGCATGGGGCTTGAGTACATAGTCTCATTATTTCATAGTCATGACTCTCCATTGCACAAAGCAGAGAGGCTCTAAACAGAATGATTTAGGTAGGATCACTACCCCAAAGGAACCTCAATCAAAGCTTCTCCTTCAGAAGGGGTCTGTCTCTATGAAATGGACTGACATCTGATGCTGGAACATCATCTAAGCTGACATTCACCTGAACTGGCATTCTGCCATACTTTATTGAAATTGGATTACACAATCTTAAACCTGAGCCAATTCCAGGATGGCTTTTGACAAAAGAAGGTAGAATGCTTCTCCTATTTTGATTTCTTTTTTTTCAGTAATAACTTATATAGATTCATCTAAGGCACAAAATGTTAAGCCATCAGCATACATTTTAAGGAAAGAATGATTATAGCATGGAATGAAACAAGCTCAAAGAAACTTCCATTGACTTATCACTCTTCTTTTTCAGACTTGGTTTTGGAATAAGAAATTTAATAATTTAACTCCTGCTGCTTAAAGCAGCCTGAGAGGAGAGTTAATTTATCTTCAAAGTATTTTTTTTCCTTTTTTGTGTTTTATACTGTATTAAGTGATTTATCCTTTCCCTAAATTGGAGCTGTTCAGTTGACACATGTGGATTGAGAGAGATTGTAATTTGCCACTTCCATACATATTCCTTAACTGATAAAAGTTAAACAGGCTATTTTCAGCTCATGATAACAATTGATTTTAAATAATAATCATAACTCTAATAGGCTTGCCCTTGACTTCAGGAAGGAAGTGATTTCAAGTATCTCATGTGTAGCTAAATACATTTTCCTCTTAAACTTATAAATCTCTGGTGTTGCTAAAATGGGAATATGAGTTATATGTTGTATTTTGTTCTATAACTGTAACCAATAAACCATTTACACAAAGCCCATAACTGCGCAAGTTTTAAGTTATTACTAGTTGTAAACTTGTGAATGACTTCTAATCGTTAATATCTGCCATTCCCTTGAAAATCTACTGGAATGTGATAACTCTGGCTAAAGTCACAAATGTTCTTCCTGTGCCTAAGGAATTTATTATGGCATGGGCTGAAAGGCAATAAACCTTAATGAGCTTCAAAGGCTCAACTGCAGCATATAGGGAGGTGTGGAAATTGATATTAATCACCTTCTTAATTCCATCTACACTTCTGGGAAAGTAACAAACCTGGGGAGTAAGTAGAAGACAAAGTTTTAAAACATATCGAGGTTTCGGGATACTTATTCTTCTGAGAGTAAAGAGAATGTTCTCCCTACCTATCTATATGAGTTTGTGAAAGATGTCATCCCAAATAGAAGGCACTGTTTCCTTTTATTCTGGGAAAGAGGGAGAGAGAGAGAGAGAGACAGACAGACAGACAGACAGACAGAAAGAGAAAGTGTGTAGAGTGTATAAGGATAAGGATAAGAGTGTAGAGACCGGTAGGCTAAGCACTGGAATGGTATGGTAACCATGAGGTTAATGTCAGAGCTCTACATCCTTCAACTGTCCACAGTATTAACAACCAAAATGGCCCTGTAGAAGGCATTGAGGAAAGAGTGACTGAGCTTTGGGTGGCTACTGATATTCCATTCAGAAAAATCAGTGTTAACAGTGAAGTGGCCACTTCCTCCCTACCCCCTTCTTTTTGTTACCTGAGGTTGAAGAAATGCATTTTAAAATTATCTTGTTCTTTAAGTTTCTTTATAATTCCTAACTTAATTAGCACTTTAATACCAGCTTACTCTAGATAAAAAAGATGATCAACCATAACTTCTTTTGATTTGTGTTTCATTATTTGTGCATAGTGGGTTGTAAAAAATGGAAACAATGATAGGTCTTGGTATACATGCTAAAACGAATCATCTATAAAGTTGGATACTGATTGGGCATTGTGAGATAAATAATGTTTCAAAGTAAACAGAGCTTGATCCAGGGCTTTTGAACGCAAGTGAAAGCAGGTTAGTTGCCCTTGCTAGCTGGTAGGAACTAGGCTGGCAAGTCATGCTTTCTTTTTCATTGTTTCCCCACTTTCATACGTGAACAGAGAAATCTTGTTGGAGGGATGGAATCAAGAGCAATGACAAAAGAGTAGGTCATGCCAGGGAGTAGCATGGAGACAGTTCAAAGGCTACATGAGATCAAGATGAAGTAGGTTATTAGAGAACACAAGGTTTAAAAAGTTGTTAAATTCCGGAAGCTTGATTGGTCAATAAGTTAGAATAGCCTCGGAATAGCTGCTGACTGCTTTTGAACAATAGCAATGGACAGAGTTATGTAGCCCTGGACAAATGGAGAGAGAATGACTCATTTTAATTAAAGGTGTCTTACGGCCTCTGAGTCAAAGAGTCAGAGCTGCAGTGGAAGACCCTATAAAGAATTGGCTCACCAAAGAATTATGTGGGTATTTATCTCGGAAAGTGACATAGTGGTTCATAGAAGCAGTAACACTGTTAGCAACTTTATACACATGCAGACAGTGTATTTATATATAAATGTATGCATATATGCAATAAATAGCCAGAATATTTTTTAACATATAGTTCAATGAACACATATTCATAGATTATGTTGATTCGTTATTATAAATAACCATTATGGCTACTAGAGCAAAATGCTTTACAAACTCTTTAATATACCCTTAGTGCTGGTTATTCTATATCATTCCCTTCACTGGAAAAAAAATTAAATATATTTTTCTGGGATATTCTGCAATATTTCCACATAATTGAGCATTTTTATTACCCTTTCATTAAAGAATTGGCTTGAAAAGGGTAGCACATATTGAGGTCAATGAGGTGTAATAAAGTTCTAAAATATAATAATCTCTGCTGCTTTGGGGAAGATATATCAAAATTTTCATTTTTTCTATAAAATACACTATCATAAAACTGGTGCCAACATAGGTAGGTGCTGCATATTGTTCAACTTATGAGATGATAATTTACTTTTAAGATCATTTCACTAATATGTAATAGGTAAGAGCAAGGTAAAGTAATTAAGAGATGAGACTGCTGATTGATAAATGACAGAAAAGAAAAATGATTTAGGACTGTGAATAGCACAAGTGTCTCAGCTACAAAAAAAAAGATTTATTTTATTAGAATATATGAAATGGTCATTTTTACATTTTACTACTATGACCCATAACGTAGCACCAACCTTCTGGGCCAGTTTCAATTTTAAGGGCTCCCCTCTAAAATAATCTGTTTTTGGCTTGTATCTACACACAGGGTTTCCTCTGGGAAATTCAGAAGTTGGTCCATGCCTCGATCTCCAAAACAAAAAGAAAAGTTCCCATGTGAGCCCTCAGGCAAAGAATATATCAACTATAGCACAGGATTTATTAACTCTGACCAAAGGAAGAAAAAAAAGCAAAGAGATGAACCTAAGCCCATAAATGGTCAAACTAATTCTCCTTTCCTCTCTGATTGTCCTCCACATTCTAGAGACCTATTTACCTATTCAGTCCTCCAGACTTATAGTCAGTACAGAGGTGTGTGAATTAGTTGGGATAAACATAATTTTGATATGGTTTCATTTTGTGATTGCAGTTGTCATCTCTGTGTTCTGCTACTGATACTTGCTGACTCAGAAAGTCTGTCCTCTACTAGATGAAACTGAATTGAGCTGGTTTCCTCACCTTTAGCTAGTTTTCCTGTCAGTTGAATGCTGGACTTTTTTTTCCATTTGTAGGTCTCTCATTGATTTCTTTTGTTGTGTTTAGTTGTGGTTTAATGGAATGGATTTTTTAAATGGTTTCACACATTTATGTTCATCAGTTGACCATATTTTAGTCACCATAATATCTTGTCTCCAAGGGTAATTTGTGTCAATGAAGTTCTTTTTTTTTTCTTCCAGAGTTAATGCTTAACAAAACAGTTTTTGTAAGAAGTCCAGGTTAGCTTGTAAGATCTGGGCATCTTTATTAAACTGAAAGATTTTCATACTTTTAATAGTCCTGGAAGTTTTGTCTTCAATGAAGGAATGCAGAATCATTAACATATCAAGAAGGACAATTTTTTCTGGAATAACAGAAATTTCCAAATGGCAATAGACTAATGCAGTATGATCCTGTACCATGTCACTTCACAAAAGCTTGAGAAATATATCCAAGAAATATAAGTAAATATAATTAAATATGCGTTAGTGGTCTTGGAACTATCCTTGCTTAAAGCCCACTAAAAAGATACGGGTTATAATCAAGGTGAGATTTGGAAAAATGGACTATTCATCAAAGACATTTCATATCCAATATTAAAAAAAGATTCTTCATGATGAAGCATTAATGAATACTGTCAAAATCTTGTAAACTCAATGCCAAATTATGTTAAACCAGTGACTGTAGCAAAAGGACATACTGTATTTTAGACATTTTCCAAAGAAGTAAGAATTTGTAAGGTTTTTAAGCTGGTAAATTTATTTTATTCTGTCCCAGTTAATTTTCACACCATTGTACTACCCAAGTTGAACTTATTCAGAATGGATAAGTATTTGAGGGGGTTAGAGAGTAAAGGAAACTTACCCTCTGTTGGTCCCCAGGTGCTCCAGGGGGCATATAGAGTTCTATAGACATATAATATCCTGTTAATGTTGAGCTTCCACCCACTTCCAACAAATAGAAAAAGAAACTGGGGGTTGCAAGTGATTCAGCTACTGTTTCCTCAGACCTGCACAGTGCATATATAAGGGCAAGGTAAGAGTTTGCTCCTCTGTGCAGACACATTATCTCTTATTGATCCTTTGCTCTAACTCCCATTTGGGAAAAGAAGTCAGAATTATCTAGAAACTCCTCCTGTGCACTCACAGGCAGTTTTGTCATTTCCATTGCTCTGATGCCATTTGCTGCCTCTGTTGTTCCTCCTCTCCTGAGGCCATGGGGTTCTTTGATGTGCATAGTTCCATAGAAGGGCCACCTGGTTATGTTGGCTTCCTTCCAGGGAACTGTATGTCACACCATCTTCCCTCAGTCCATTTCAGCTCTGTTTCTCATCTTGTAAAAGAACAAGTCCAAGGTTTTAGCTCAGATATTCATTTCTTCAGCAATGAGGTGTTAAATGGGTGATAATTACCAATGTATTTTATCATTGAAATGGGGTTTACCTTAGAGATAGCCAGGGGAAGGGGGTTCAAAAGAGTTCAAGGTGAGGTCAAGACAAGTTCACACCTTTTCAAAGAGAAATGCCAGTGCTAGAATAAAGATATCAATAACAAAGAGTTAACCTTGTCAAAGGAATTTCACTTCTTTAATGTAATAAAAGGGGAATCCAGGAGGGCTTCAACAGGTTTCTCCCAGGTTGACACCATACATTTCACTGCATTTTTTTTTATTAAAAGATTCTTTGTTTTGTGGGAGAGTCAGAAATTAAATTTTTGTGAAATGGTTTCATCTGTATAGGGAAATATCGCTCTATAGCAAAACTGTGTCCATTTAAAGCTGTACTTCAATTTTTCACTGTTTAAGCTCAATAAATCTGAGTTCCAGGTCTCCAGATCTGTAATGGCTGTTTCAGAATGCGAGCAGTGATTTCCAATTGAATAGAGACTAGGTAAGAGGCCAATTGTACAAAAAATTCTGTCTTTGAACAATTTTCCTGGTCTTCTGAGATTCACTGAAAGAGTATTTCACAGCCCCAGGAATGATATCATTTACATTATGCAGTTCAAAAAAATACAACTATAGAGTTTTCCCATGTGATGTATTCTTAAAGCAGAGATTATTGAATTTCCATAGATAATTTACTTTCATCCTGCAACAAAATCAAGCACTTAACATGGGTGCAGTTAGAAAAGCACTCATCTGCTGCTCCTGGAAATGTTATTCCTTAACTCTTCAGGGAAAGAATAATAAATCAATCCTGGCGTCCGTTTGTATTGAGTTTGAATGTGTGGTGTCATCTCTGCATGTCATCTTTCCATTCGCAATCTTACTTTTTAAAAATTTTCTATCTTCTTGAGGCTGAAAGCCCTATCTCCTCTTCAGGATCTGATTCATCACATCTCCTATTTCTTCTGCTCAGTGCTATCCCCTAGAAGAGTGTGGTACACAATCATTCCTAGAATGGGAGTGGCACCAATGTTAAATTACATAGTATGCCGCTCCATTCCTCCAAACTGTAGAGAGGCCAGAAAAAGAGCAGACTGTAAATGTTTACTGGGGGACAACATGGGACAATATGGGCCTTTTCATTTTTTTTCAACCACCCTAACTTTATAATTTGCATAGGACAAAGAAGTATGATGGATTAGGTTAAAAGATTAAACTTTCCAGTTTCTGATACTTACTATCTGTGTTACTTCAGGCTGGAAAGTTTAATTTTTTAACCTAACCCATCACACTTCTTTGTATTATGTGAAGTATAAGTCTCTATGAGACTCAGTTTCCTTATATGTAAAATGAGGAAGTTGAATACATGGCCTTGGAGATCCCTTCCAGCTGTAAATTTATGATTCTCTTATCTTCACTACATTTCTCATTTTCTTTTCCACTTATGGAAGTGAGCTCTGGTGATATTTGCTGTAGTAGAAAAATGGGATAAATAATAATAACCAAAGTAAATTTCTAACTGCATAATGTAAGAACTGAAATGAGAGATTCAGAAGGAGAGTTCAAAGAGCAGACATGACTTTTTTAAAGCTTTTATTTAGTATTTTATTTTCCCCTAGTTACATGTAAAAACAACTTTTAACATTTGTTTTTAAAACTTTGAGTTCCAAATTCTCTTCCTTTCTCCCTTCCTAGCCCCCCTTCCTCCACTGAGAAGGCAAACAATTCCATATATATATGTAGGTTATACATGTGTAGTCATGTAAAACATATTGATAATAGTCATGTTGTGAAAGAAAACATAGAGAAGAAAAAAATTCAAGAAAAATAAAGAATGTTTAAAAAAAGTATGCTTCAATCTGTATTCAGACACCAATAATTTTTTTGTCTCTGGGGATATAGATAGTATTTTTCATCATAAGCACTTCAGAGATGTCTTGGATCATTGTATTGCTGAGAATAGCTAAGTCATTCATGGCTGATAATCTTATAATATTGCTGTTATTTTGTACACAGTACATTTCACTTTGCATCAGCTTATGCAAGTCTTTCCTGTTTTTTTCTGAGAGCATCCTACTCATCATTTCTTATAGTACAATAGTATTCCATCATAATCACATACCACAATTTGTTCAACCATTCTCCAATTGATGGGCATCCCCTCCAGAAAAGAGCTGCTGTAAATATTTTTGTACATATAGGTCCTTTTTCTTTTTGTTTGTTATCTCTTTTGGGATACAGACCTAGCAGTGGTATTGCTAGGTCAAAGGATACGCATAGTTTTATAGCCCTTTGGGCATAGTTCCAAATTGCTTTACAGAATTCACAACTCCAACAGTGCATTAAAGTCTCATTTTTCCCACATCACTTCCAACATTTGTCATTTACCTTTTCTGTCCTATTACCCAATCTAAGAGGTATAAGGTAGTACCTCAGAATTATTTTAGTTTACATTTTTCAATCAATAGTGAGTTAGAGTATTTTTTCATATGGCTATGGATAACTCTGATTACTTCATCTGAAAACTGATCATATCTTTTGATCATGTATCTATTGGGGAATGGCTCTTATTTTAAATTTTCGACTCAGTTCTCTATATGCTTGAGAAATGAGGCCTTTACTAGAGAAATCTGCTTCAAAATTTTTTTCACAAAATTTTTTATTGCTAATTTTATCTCCCTCCATCCTATCTCCCCCATTTATCCAATTGTCTCTCTCTTCTTTCACTATGTCCGTTCTCAAAAGTGTTTTGCTTCTGACTGCTCCCTCCCCCAATCTGCTCTCTCTTTGATAACCTCTCCCCACCTTCTCTTATCCCCTTCCCCTCCTACTTTCCTGTATGGTAAGTAAAGTAGATTTCTATATCCAATTGAGTGTGTATTATATTCTCTCTTTGAGCCAATTTTGATGAGAGAAAAGTTCACTTACTTCCTCCTCACCTCCCACCTCTTATCTCCCACTGCAAAAGCTTTTTCTTGCCTCTTTTATGTAAAATAATTTACCCCATTCTTCCTTTCCCTTTCTTTTTCTCCCAGGACATTCCCCTCTCACCCCTTAATTTATTCTTTAGACATCATCCCTTCATATTCAACTCACACCTGTGCGTCTCTATATATATGCTCCTTCTAACTACCCTAATGATGAGAAAGGTCTTATGAGTTATAAATATCATCTTCCCATGTAGGAATGTAAACAGTTTAAACTTATTAAGTCAAACCCACATAAATCATTGGTGTTTCTATATATTACCAACAAAGCTCAATAGCAAGAGATAGAAAGAGAAATTCCATTTAAACTTACTGTAGACATTATAAAATATTTAGGAATCTACCTCCTGAAACAAACCCAGGAACTATATGAACACAATTACAAAACACTTTTCACACAAATAAAGTCAGATCTAAATAATTGGAAAAATATCAGCTGCTCATGGGTAGGCTGAGCTAATAAAATAAAAATGACAGTTCTACCTAAGCTCATTTACTTATTCAGTACCATATCAATGAAACTACCAAAAAAAATATTTTATAGAGTTAGAAAAAATAATAACAAGATTCATTTGGAAGAACAAAAGGTCTAGAATATCAAGAGAACTAATGAAAAGAAATTCAGGGGAAGGTGGCCTAGCCATTCCAGATCTTAAATTGTATTATAAAACAGCAATTATCAAAATTGCTTGGTACTGGCTAAGAAGCAGAGTGGTGGATCAGTGGAATAGGTTAAGTATGCAAGACACAGTAGTCAATGACTATAGCAATCTATTATTTGATAAACTCAAAGACCCCAGCTTCTGGGATAAGAACCCAGTCTTTGAAAAAAACTGCTGGGAAAACTAGAAAACAGTATGGCAGAAACTAAGCATAGATCAAAATCTCACACTATATACCAAAATAAAGTCAAAATGTGTTCGTGATTAAACTTATTAAGTCCTTTATGATTTCCCTTTCTTGTTTACCTTTTTATACTTCTCTTGAGTCTCATATGTCAAAGTCAGATTTTCTAGTCAGATCGAGTCTTTTCATCAAGAATGCTTGAAAGTCTTCTATCCCATTGAATATCAATTTTTCCCCCCCTAAAGGATTATACTCAGTTTTGCTGGGTACGTGATTCTTGGTTTTAATCCTAGGTCCTTTGACCTCTAGAATATCACATTCCAAACCCTCCAATCCCTTAATGTAGAAGCTGTTAAATCTTGGGTTATCCTGACTGTGGCTCCACAGTATTTGAATTGTTTCTTTCTGGCTGCTTGCAATATTTTCTCCTTGAACTGGGAACTCTGGAAGTTGGCTATAATATTCCTGGCAGCTTTCATTTTGGGACATCTTTCAAGAGGTGATAGTGGATTCTTTCAATTTCTATTTTACCTTCTGGTTCTAAAATAGTGGGACAGTTTTCTTTGATAATTTTTTGAAAGATGATATCTAGAGTTTTTTTTTTATCATGGCTTTCAGGTAGTCCAATAATTTTTAGATTATCTATCTGGATCTTTTTTCAAGCTCAGTTGTTTTCCCAATGAGATATTTCACATTGTCTTCTATTTTTTTTTTCATTATTGAGGTTTTATTGTTTCTTGATTTCTCATAAAGTCATTAGCTTCCATTTGCTCCATTCCAATTTTCAAGAAATTATTTTCTTCAGTGAGCTTTTGAACCTCCTATTCCATTTGGCCAATTCTGCTTTTTAAGGCCTTCTTCTCCTCACTGGCTTTTTGAACATCTTTTACCATTTGGCCTAGTCTGTTTTTTAAGGTGTTATTTTCATCAGTATTTTTTTTGTGTTTCCTTTAGTAATCTGTTGACTTATTTTTTTTTATGATTTTCTTGTATCATTCTCATTTCTCCTCACAATTTTTCCTCTATGTCTCTTACTTGATTTTCATAATCCTTTTTCAGCTCTTCCATGGCCTGAGACCAATTCATGTTTTTCTTGGAGGCTTTGGATGTAGGAGCATTGACTTTGTTGTCTTCTTCTGAGTGTATGTGTTGATCTTCCTTGTCACCATAGTAACTTTCAATAGTCAGAATTTTTTTCTGTTATTTGCTCATTTTCCTGCTCATTAGTTGACTTTTTAACTCTATTAAAGTAGGGCTCTGTTTCCAGGGTGGAGGGCACACCATCCCAAGTTTCAGGGGTTTTGTGCAGTTATTTTCAGAGATACTTCTAGGGATCTGTAGGTTTTCAGTTCTTCCAAGGTGGTATGATCTAAGGAGAGGTGTTTACTCCTTCCCAGGCCTGTGCTCTGGTCTGTGACAGACCACAAATACTCTTTTCTGCCCTGGAACTGTGATAAGGGTTCCCCCTCCACTGTGGCTGCAAGCTCTGTTATGCTAGTGCTCCTCCTCACCCTGAGATTGCCACCGAGGACCTGGATCTGAGTATGGTCAAAGCAACAGAATCCAGCCTCAGCAAAAAGACCTCTGTAATCTCCTTCTGACCCCCTTACCATCTGTAGCCTGAAAGCTCCAGAAGCAGCCACTGCTGCTGCTGATTGATTCACTCCCAAGGCCGCCTCCTAGTTTGCTGGGGCCAGGGCTATGCTTGTGCAACCTGCACTGGGTTGTGCTCTACTCTCACCCAGGTATGATAGACCTCTCCTACTGACCTTCTAAGTTGTTTTTTGTGTCTGTGGGCTAGAGGTCTGGAAACCACCATTGCTTCAAGTGATTCAGTTGCCCTGAGGCCTGCTCTGGCTTTGCTGGGGTCTGGTCTGTGCTGACACGGCCTGTGCTAGACTGTACTCCTCTTTTAGCCTGGAGCAACAGACCTTTCCTGCCAATCTTCCAAGTTGTCTTGGTCTGGAAATTTGTTTCACTCTGTGTTTTTGTGGGTTCTGCTGCTCTAGAACTTGTTTAGAGTGATTTTTAAGGGTATTTAGAGGGGTTTGGGGTAGAGCTCAGGTGAGTCCCTGTTTTTACTCTTCCATCTTGGCTCCACCTAGCAGATATGACTTTAGCCTGAGTATCCCTTACCTTCTATGACAAAATTGATTGAGAGGAATAATTTCCTAACTGTTGCTAAAAGAGAATTTCACAGTCTTTGTCTGAAAGAACTGAAAGCTGATAGAACTTTAGAATCGTTGGTTCAATGAGTTGACTGAGAATTACAGCTTTCTCCTGAAGAAGAGAGGCTTGCTAAGCACAGCACCATCAGTATCACTAGAGGACAAGGTATTAGGTAACCTTTATGATAGCTGAGTAGCTTAACAATCACCTGGAGTAGAGATACAATATCTAGTAGGGCACAAGAGAGACATGAGTCCTAGAGAAGAGCAGGCACCAAAAAAGCAGTGAGATGACATCAGAAGAAATCAGCTCTAAAGTATGTGAAGTATAAGTTGATAATCCATGTATGTGCCTTGCCACATTCATTTCTTGTGCATTCACTTTTCCATGAGAGTGCTCTGGGTGCATATGTTCCTTACATATATGTCCCATATGCAATTTCTATGCCACATGCCCACTTTTCCACTGAGTATGAATATATATTAGTAACAAGGCATCAGTGAGGAACTTTAGAAGTGAAAAACAAAGGGAAAATATCAGTGAAAATGAATAATGCAGGAAAGGTTTTCTATATTATAAAGTATATTTCTTTTAGAGCTATCAATCATTTGTTAGATGTCTCTAGACTGGAACCCGAATTTTGGATGATCATTCTTTTCTCCAAATCCTTCAGTTTTCTGATTAGATGATCACCAAGTAAGATGTATTTTGTTAGGTTTGTTTGATAACAGAGAACAGAAAGATAATTGAATATTAATTCTGGAAATTTTATGCTATTGGTCAACACAGATGCATTGACAAATGGGCTCATAAAATTTCAGAGCTGGAAAAGAACTCAGAGGTCAACCCAGTGTCCTCTGGGTGTGTAGTGCTTGTCCTTGGTTTTCTGAATGTAATTGGAAATTAGAAAGTTTCCTTATATTTCTCCCTTTGTAAAGATCCTTGCCCTCCCCCCCCAAAAAAATCTTCATTTGAATCAGAGTTGAAAGGGACCCTGAGACATCATCTGGTCCAGCCTCCCTGACTTCAGGCATCATTGCTGATAATATTTTTCATTGTTATATAAAACTGGCTAACCTTGAATATAGGTATGTTGTTATGCCAACGTTACAAACTATCATAATTGAAAACTAATTAAGCTGATTTCTGTGGGCTTTGTGTACTCATCAAAACAAATGTGATCATTATGTTTTGTGAAGAGGGAAAAATATGAGATTACCTTGAATTAAAATTTTCTCTACTAGCTTATACCTTAAGGGAAAGACACTGTAGCATCAGTGAAAGAGTGCTGGAAGAGGTGGAGCTAAGATGGGAGAGTAAAGGCAGGGACTCGCCTGAGCTCTCCTCCCAACTCCTCCATATACTTTTAAATGACTCTAAACAAATTCTAGAGGAGCAGAACCCACAAAAAGATGGAGTGAAACATTTTTCTAGCTCAAGGCAACTTACGTGGTCGGCAGGAAAGTCCATTGCACCAGGGTAAGAGAGAAGTACAGTTCAGCGTAGGACTCCAACACAGACAGGGCCCCAGCAAACCAGAAGCAGGTCTGAAGGTGACTAAATCAGTGGAAACAGTGGTGGTTTCCAGACCGCTCAGCCCATAGATGGTAAGGGGATTGGACAACCATTCAGAAGGACATTTACAGGGGTCCTTTTGCTGGCACCAGGGGTAAGACTCAGTTACATTGCCTATACTTGGATCTGGGTCTTAGTCCTGGATGCAAGGAGGAACACCAGCACACCACAGCTTGCTCCTGCAGGGGAGCAGGGACCCCAGTCACAGTTCCAGTGTTGAAAAAAGTATTTATGGTCACTCAGAAACCAGGACAGAAGAGTAGTAAACACACCTCTCCCTGTATCATACCTTGGAACAGCCAAGAACTTAAAGGTCCCCAGAATTACCTCTGAAAACAGCTGCACAAAAAACCTGAAGCTTGGGACAGTGTCCCCTTTACTTGGGAAGCATAGTCCCACTTTAGCATAGAGTTAAAAGTCAAGAAATAGGCTAGAAAATGAGCAGACAACAGAAAAAATTCTGACCATAGAAAGTTACTAGGGTGACAAGAAAGATTAAAATATACTCAGAAGAAGACAACAAAGTCAAAATTCCTGCATTCAAAGCCTCAAAGACAAATATGAATTGGTCTCAGACCATGGAATAGCTCAAAAAGGATAATAAAAATCAAGTAAGAGAAGAAGAGGAAAAATTAGGAAGAGAAATGAAAATGATGTGAGAAATTGTGGAAAAAAGGGTTAATAGCTTGGTAAAGGAGGCACAAAAAATTTTGAAGAAAATAACACCTTAAAAAACAGAGTAGACCAAATGGTAAAAGAGGCACAAAAATCTAATGAAGAGAATGCCTTAAAAGGTAGACTTGGCCAAATGGTAAAAGGGATACAAAAATTCACTGAAGAGAACTCCTTAAAAAGTAAAATTGGCAAAATGGTAAAAGAGGTACAAAAGCTCACTGAAGAAAATAGTTTTTTTTTTAAAGTTCCACTTGGATAAATGGAAGCTAATGACTCTGTGAAATATCAAGAAATAATCAAGCAAAATAAAAAGAATGAAAAAAATAGAAGAAAATGTGAAATATCTCAGTGTAAAAAACAACTGACCTGGAAAATAGATCCAGGAGAGATAACTGAAGAGTGACTAGACTACCTGAAAATCATGATCAAAAAAAGCCTAGACATCTTTCAAGAAATTATCAAGGAAAACTCCCCTGATATAGAAAAATATATCAGAGGGTAAAATAGAAATCTAAAGAATCCACCAATCACCTCCTGAAAGAGATCCCAGAATGAAAATTCCCGTGCATATTATAGCCAAATTCTAGAGTTCCCAGGTCAAGGAGAAAATATTGCAAGCAGTCAGAAAGAAACAATTCAAGTACCATGGAGACACAGCCAGGATAACATAAGATTTAGCACCTTCTACATTAAGGGATCAGAGGGCTTAGAATATAATATTATGGAGGGCTAGGATTGCAACCTAGAATTACCTACCCAGCAAAACTGAGTATAATCCTTTAGTGGGAAAATAGACATTCAGTGAAATAAAGGACTTTCAAGGAGGCTTGATGAAAAGACCACAACTGGATAGAAAATTTGACTTTCAAATACAAGATGCAAAAGAAGCCATCTAGCCCAACCTCATCATTTTACAGATGTGGCAACTGAGTTCCAGAGTGATTTACTAAGTATCTGAGGTATAATTAGAATCCAGGACCTCCTTAATCTGTCCATGCCTGAACCCAGGTTGCCTCCCTCATCTAGAAGACAAGCGATTTGACATAGATCATACATGTGTAGTCATGCAAAACACATTTCCATGTAAGTTATTCTGTGAAAGAAAACACAGACTCCCCCCAAAAAAAGAACAAAAAAAAAGTAAAGAAAAATATCTTTGATCTGCATTCAGGCTGTACTACTTCTTCTTTGGAGATGGACAGCACCTTTCATCACAAGTCCTCCAGAACTGTCTCATATCATTGGTTTGCTGAGAATAGCTAAATCATTCAAGGCTGACAATCTTACAATATTGCTGTTACTTTGTACACAGTGCATTTCACTTTGCATCAGCTGGGGCAAGTCTTCCAGATTTTTCTGAGAGGATTCTGATCATCATTTCTTAAAGCACAATAGTATTCCATCAGAATCATATATAACACGTGTGAGGAACAGCAAGGAGACCATTGCCACTAGATCACGGAGTATGTGGAAGGGACATAAGACACAAGAAGAACGGAAAGGTAGAAAATAATCAGGTTACAAACAGTTTTAAAAGCCAGTGGATTTTATATTTGACACTAGAGGTGATGAAGAGGCATTGGAGTTTATTGAATTGGGGGGGAAGGGAAAACATGGTCAGAGAGATATGGGCAATTTGTAGGCAGTAAGGAAGCAGGCAGTGGACTCCTAATGGGGATAACAGAAGGGACAATCTACTGGAGAACACAGGGCAGAATGGGATCACTTGGGCATGTAGAAGTGTTTGCCTTGGCAAGGAGATGAGTCACTTTTTCATGTGAGACAAGGGTAGAGGAGAAGATAGTAGCAGAAGACATCTGAGTGATATGGGATGAAGAAGAGCAGAGAAGAGCAAGTTCTTAGCAAATGGCTTCAATTTTTCTAGGAAAAAGTCACAACCTCTCTGAATCTCCAGTTCTTTATCAGTAAAATGGAGATAACAATTCTCACAGTATCTACCTCCCAGGCTTGTAAGGATCAAATAAAATATGTGTGTAAAGTGAATTGCAAACCTCAAAACCATATACATATCAATTATTAATAACACATTTGCATTTAATTATTATTAGAATATCTATTCTAGAAATTGATGAAAAATGCCAAATATATTCATTATTTAGTAGTCCACATGTAGTTCACACTTTCCTCCTTAGAAAGTTATGAATAATGTCATAGGGTACTATATTGCATTACAGATTGTAATCCATCTATTCTTTCTGATCTGTGCTATTCTTGTCCATTTCCCCCACCATAATCCTCCAGAGCAGAGATTCTTATCTCTTTTTGTGTCTTGGATCCCTTTGGCAGTTTGTTAAAGCCTTTTGTCCCCATCTCAGAACAATATTTTAAAATTTATATATATATATATATATATATATATATATATATATATGTATATATATATATGTATATATATATATACATATATATGTATGTATATATGTATATATGTATGTATATATATATGTATATATATATACACACACACACATACACATATATATACACACACGTATATGTACATGTATGCATGTGTGTATGTATGTATGTATATACAATAAGGATACTAATTATATAGAAATATGGCTATCAACATATTTTTAAATGTTCATGAACCCCAGATTAGTTACCCCTGCATCACAGGGTATTCCCTCAGCATGCTAGGGGCCTTTAACATCATGTGTGGCCCCCAGGGTATTTGTGTATTTTTCTTCATTCTCACTATATGACTGGTCCATCCCATTTTCTGGTCATATTTGGATGGTATTTTTCCAACATTTCTTAAATAGAAAGCATTGCTAGTGATAAGATGCAGGCCATTCATGCCTATGCTATATCTATTTCTCCATTGCCTTCTAGGTGACCTGAAATTTTGATTCTTCAGAAAATGTAGCGTTTCATTATTCTCAGTTGTGTAACAATGCCTGGAGAATATTTGTTTTAAAAGATTTTTTTTCATTTTAGGTGGAATCTTGAAATTAATGAAAGTGCTGCCTTAATTTCCCAAGTGCAATGCAGGCCATTCTCTTCTTTCTATTTCATTCTGTGTTTTTCCTTAGCGTATGTGCCAACATATGATCAAACCAACAACAACAATGGGCTATGCACCCGAAGATATATCATAGACTGGCTGACCGTCATTCTTTACCCACCTGGTTTTTCTCTTGTGAATTGCTGTGCAAAACATTTTTGAAATCATTGTGAATCTCACTTTGGAGGACCCATAGTATATGAGTTGATACCATCAAAAAAAAATGTAATTCTCAAATAGGATTTTTTGGATGACATTGGTATCTATGGGAACTCTGTGTTTCATTTGAACCCTGCATTAGATATCCTTTGTGTTAATGACAATTAATACAATTAATTAATGACAATTTGTGTTAATGACCTTTGGAAGTCATATATTGTTGGACACAATTATCTCTGTTGTATCTGTCAAGGCATCTTACATGTTCTTATTATGTGCATAGGAGACCGTACTGGGAAAAAAAAAACCCTTTATGGCTTATATTTCATTCTACCAAATCAAAAAATACTTTATAGTCAACAAATAATAAATCCCTTGTGATCTTGTATTCTCTGATATTTTAAGTCAATTACGTGGTGGTTAATATGTGGTTTGTTGTGCAATTTTATTATGAAAGTCTCATATATTCCTAAAGTATACCTTTGATACATGTGAAGAACATTTATACATACTTTATGGTAATAAAAATCAAGCATATTGTTCCATATTTATTGATGTCACCTCAAATGTCTTTTTTGGGTAACAATACCATCTGTCATTTTTTAAATCGTTAAATGCTTTTTCTTTTGAAAATTAGTCTTTTGAAAATTTTGCAAATTCATTCCTCAAAGCCATAAATATTGTGTTACTTTCAGGATGGACCTCTTCTACCTACATTCATTTTGGTCTTCTCACTCTTTCCATCTTTACTTTCTTTTGTGTCATTTCTAATCATATTGGGAACTGATTTGTTAGAGTCTCAGTATGATGAATCCAGTGTTATTGATGAGAAAAATAAATTATAGTAATGTGATCCATGGTACAGTGCCTCACCTTTTTTGTTTTTGTGGTCTGATCTGAGAGACAGACTCCCAAATCACTCTTTTGATTCATCTTGCCCTCAACCTGAATTTACTCTGGGAAATCTCAGAATGTAGTTGGTTTCTCTCCACAGAAATGAGTGAAAGTCTCCCAGAAGTTATATAAGTAATAAAGGTAGCAATGCATATGTTGGATACAGAGCAGCCTTTATTTCATCTCACAGAAAATATAGAAAATTCAAAGGACTCACAGGAACCTATAAACAAATCCAGAAAACACATAAAAGTTCACAATAGAACATAAACAATTAGGACAGTTTTCCAGTTCCTCCAGTGAATCCAACTTTCCATTGCAGCCTGAAGTTCAGATTCAATGCAATCTTTTTGCATTGGTTGGAACTCCCTTCAGAAAAATATACTTGAAGTTGATAGCCCCACTACATCTCAGAGAATTGTACTTTCTGAAGGGATACAAAGCACTCCCCCTCCCAGATTCAATGTTACCATACAGTTTTGACTCATACCCTCTCCTGGAAACACACTTTGGGGCTGCTAGACATGAGATATCCCTTTCAGTCAGAGCCATAGCATCCCAAAAAAGTCACTTTAGTAGTGAAATTAAAAATCTAGGTCCCTTGTACTTCAAATAGTGACCTTAGTCCCCTCCAGAACTGATAGCCACATGCATGAAAGGGCATCAGGAAAATGACCTTCTCCCTTCACCCCTAAAATAAGTCCAGATCCCCCAATGATCAAACTCGGTGCTGTCCCTGAGGACTCTCTACACTCCACCAACATCCTCACTGCTGCCATCTCTTGGGCCAAGAAACTCCAGTCTCTGACAAATGATCAGAAAAAAAAAATTAAGAGAAGCTAAAGGATAGCAAAGAACTTGATGTCCAGAAACTCTATTCTTAGGCTATAAGGGCACATACAAATTCAGCTACCCATGGGATTTTCCCTAAAGCCACCTTTAATACTAGTATAAATACAACCCATTGGTAGGGATGAGAGGACACCCTCCCCAACCCCCCATCACTTTCTTCTTATATTCTTGGGATATCTCTGAATGAAAGGTTGAAAATAATTCTGATAAAAAAAAGAAGCATAAGTTGTCTGAATAGACCAATGTGGATTCACAGAGAACTTAGCAACTAACTTAGATTTTTAAAAAAGTTATGTACAGAAGATGGAAGCTGAGAAAAGCAACAGAGAATGAATACAAAAGTGTGGCATGAGCCTAAAAGAATAGTTTCCGGGATACTAAAGCTAAAAGTGAGCTGAAGTGGGTGAGGAAAGCTAGGAACAAGAACAACAAAAAAGGTTGGGTTGTTAGGTTTTTAAAACTATATTGGGGGAGAGAGAAGAGAATCAAAGAAGGATCAGGACAACTGTTCTGGGTGAATGGGATGGTGATATGTGGCAATATAGAAAAGGCAGATTTTCTTGGTTGTTATTTTGCCTCTATTTCCTCTACCAAGGAGAATGGCTTTTGGAATATTTTACACACACACACACACACAACACACACACACACACACACACACGGATTATAGAATTGATATCCAAGATATGGTTTGGTCTAGTATATGTGAATATACTGGCATAAGGAACTGCCAGTGAGGAAAACCCTTCTATCAAACCTAGACTGGGATGTATTCTGCAATTTATAGTTTTAGAAAGTTGCCTGGGGTTCTGAGAAGTTAAGGGACTAAACCTATTAGACTGTAAACTCCCTGAGGGCAGGGACTGTCTTTTGCCTCTTTTTTCATTCTCTGCATTTAGCACACTGCTTGACAATAGTTTAGCTATTTTTTTTTAATAGTATCTGTCTCTTCATGACCCCATTTGGGGTTTTCTTGGCAAAGATACTGGAGTGGTTTGCCATTTCCTTCTCCAGTGGATTAAGGCAAATGGAAGTTAAATGACTTGCCCAGGGTCACCCAGCTAGTAAGTATCTGAGACCAGATTTGAGCTCATGTCTTTCTGACTCCAGTCCCAGCGGTCCATCTACTAAGCTATTGAGCTACCTCATAGAGGATTGAGGACTTCACAAATAATCCTTCACCTTGCACCTCCAAACCTATGCCTAGATTACACAAGTAACATTAATGCACATAGCACTCATATCTCACATTTCCCAGTGCTTGATACCCCTAATCCCCCAAATTACTCAGGCTATGACTGCAGACATTCAGTTCCCTCTAGCCACTTAAAGAGAAACAAAACAGGTATTCACCCAGCACATTGTATATAATAGACAGGAGAATTGATTCAGCTTCCTATTGATGTCATACAGGAACTTTGAGCTCCTTGTTAGGCTCCCACAAGAACTGTGGTGTACTAGGTTTGTTTGGTAGCAGCCCTGCACAAAAGTGATTGTGGTTCTACTTCTGGTCTCCAGTTTTCTTATGTTTTGTTAGTCAGTCAGTCAGTCAGTCATCAAGCATTCGTGAAGCATTTCCTATGTGCCAGGCACTGTACTAAGCACTTTGGATACAAAGAAAGGCAACACCCCCCCCCCAAATAAATAATCACAATAGAAAACCAAACCCACAGACCCTGTCCATGATGGGTATAGATTCTAATGGGGAGAGACAACAATAACAAAATAACTAGGTAGGATATAAAAAAGTAACTGGAAGGCAATCTGAAAGAGGAAGGCCTAAATGGATGCTGGGGGGACTGGGAAATATCTCCTGCAGAAGGTGAGATTTGAGCTCTGTTGAAGGAAGCTACGAAAAGTAAGAAGCAGAGGTGAGAAAAAAGAGCATTCAGGCATGAGAGATAGCCCTACAAAGCAATGTAGTAGAGAGATGGATTGCCACGTCTGAGGCAAGTAGGCCAACAACATGCCTGGATCATAGAGTGTATTGAATTTAGTAAAGTATAAAATGACTGGAAAGTGAAGAAGAGGCCAGATTGTGAAAAAGTTTTAAATGGAAAATAGGGAAGTTTATATTTGATTCTGGATATTATAGGGAGCCATGAGAGTAGGAAGGTGACTTGGTTAAACCTAAGCTTTAGCCACATCATCTTGACAACTGAGCAAAGGATAGACTGGTATTTGGAGAGACATGAGTGACAGAAACCAGTTAGGAAGTTATAGTGATAGTTTAGGTGAACAGTGATGAAAGCCTGAATTAAGATGGTGACTGTGTGAGTGGAAAGAATGGGTCATATATGAATGATGTTTCATGAATGGAAATAGCAAGATTTGGAAAAGGATTAGATATGTGGAGACAATTATAGTGAGGATTAGAAAATAATACCAAGTTTGTTTGTTTTGGATGACATAGAGAATGGTCATATCTTAATGGTAACAAGAAAGTTCAGAAGGGAGGAAGGTTTTGGAGGAAAGAATATGAGTTTTATATTGGACATGTTGAATTTGAGGTGCTTATGGGACATCCAGTTTGAAATATCTAAAACAGCAGTGATTCAGGAGTGGAACATAGGACAAAGAGTAGGGACAAATACATAAATCTGGGAGTTTTCTGTAAAGAAATCGTCATTGAGCCCATGGGATCTGATGAATCATCAAGTCAGGTAAATAAGGATTTATTGAGTGCCTACTATGTGCTAGTGAAAATGCCCAGATTAAGGAGATGGAGTATCTTGTGCGAGAAACAGCAAAGGTGTCAGAATCACTGTATCAGAATGCAGAGTGTGTGTCAGGGATGGGAGAAATAAGGTATAAAAAGACTACGGGGAGTGGGGATGGAGGTAGGGTGGGAACCAGGTTATGAAGGGATTTGAATGCCAAACAGAGGATTTTATATTTGATCCTGGAGGTGATAGGAAGCCGTTGGAGTTTTTTGAACAAGGTGATAGGAATATCAATTTGACATTTGATTGGAGAATGAAATGACTTTCAGAGAGACTTGTGGCAGGGATACCAACCAGAAGGCTATTGCTGGGATAGTAGCAGATTAGATATTGGGAGGGAGGGGTGTTGAAGATGAGAGAGGAGTTGAGCATGATACCTATATTGTGAGTGTAGGTGACTGGGAGGATAGAGGTTCCCTTGAGATTATCTGTCAGTCAATTAAAAGAGTGTCTACCCCAAGCACGTGAAGACTTTCCCTGGCAGAATGGGCAGATGAGAACAATTTGTTCCAGCAGCCACAAAGGTGGCTTAAGCAGGTCATTTGGAGCACTTACAGCTCTTCTTGACATTTGTCTTGCCTCTAGACTTCAATGACTCTGGAACAGAGGGCAAGGCTGATGACTTTGTTCAACTCTGCCTCACTTAAATCCAATTCATAAACGGGTCAAGAGATCACCCTATGATGTCACTGGTTCTTTTTGAAAATGAAGGACAAATGTGGGCAGCTATGTGGCACAATGAATAGAGAACCAGCCCTGGAATCAGAAGGACCTGAGTTTAAATCTGACCTCGGCACTTACTAGCTGTGTGACCCTGGGCAAGTCACTTAACCCCAATTGCCTTACCAAAAAAAAAAAAATGAAGGACAAACAATAACAAACAAGCATACAATAGGAACATTAGGAAGAAGGGAGGGCTTAGGAGAACATGTCTCTTAGGGTCACATATTTCTTCTGAAAAATGCTGCTGCCGTTGGGGAAGGAAGAAAGGGAACTCTCCTCTCCCTCCTCCCTCTACCCTTGCTATACAACAGGCACAACAGAAAGGTAGAGGTGTTCTTGAGAGTTCAGTTCTTCCTCCAGAGCTGAAATCCTGAGTTCACTGTCTGTAGAACTGGGCCAGTGTGATTTTTAAAGGCTTGAGAGGTATGGCTTGTCCTACACCAACCAGTCAGTAGAAATTCCTTATCTCCCATCAGTGTCCTTCATCCAAAAGCCAATGTTTTATAACATATTCCAATTTTTAGGTAAAGCCCTTTGCACTCTGGTATTTTGTTGTTTAGGAAAACTACAATTTGAACAAGAATTGCTATGATCCATCTCTTCTAAACACTTAAGAAGAAACTTGTGGTGGGAAAGATGGGAACAAGTTTTCAACACTTTTTTTTAAACTCTATTTATAGTTAGAATGACTATTCTATCTCTTCCCTCCATCTAAAATCGCCCTTGAAGAAGTCTAGAACATGCCAGATTTTTAAACTGTTTGAAAGAATCAATATACCTCTCCAAAATGAGTAATTCATTTTCTTCTTCAAGCTTTGTAAGTTGTGAGGCCAAGCAAACATGGGCAGATACCCTGCAAACATGATGCATCGATTGGTTCCATGAATGATATGAGTAGGTCATCAGAGGCGTGGCAAAATGGGTAGACTTCTGGATGTAGATTTGCAGGCCTTGGGGTCAAATTCCATCTCTTATCAGCTGTATGCACATTGGCAAGTCACTTTACCTCTCTGAGGTTTAGTTTTCTCATCTTTTTAATGCTAGTACCTTCTTGCCTCTGTGATCATTTCCAATTTATTTAGCATATAAATTGATTGGGCAGCTAGGAGAGGCACAGTGGAGAGAGTGCTGGGCCTGGAGTCAGGAAGACCTGAGTTCAAATGTGACCTCAGACGTTTACCAGCTGTGTGACCCTGGGCAAGTCACTTAACTATGCTTGTCTTAGTTTCCTCATCTGTAAATGAACTGGAGAAGGATATGGCAAACTACTTCAGTATCTTTGCCAAGAAAACCCCCTAAAATAGGGTCAGGACGAGTCAGATATGACTGAATAACAAAAATAAACCGTTTCTACATAGTTTGCTGTTTCCTCCATTAAAGTCTGAGTTCCTTGAGAGAAAGGATTGTTTTTCTCCCCTTTCTTTGTATCCCCAGCGTTTAACGCAGTGTGTGGCATATAGTAGGTGCTTAATAAATGCTTGTTGACATGACTTGTAAAATGGAAATAATAGCACTCTACACCATAAGGTTGTCCTGAAGATCAAATGTGTTAATGTACAGAATAGGAATGTAGATATTAATGCACATAATGTATATACATTTTATGTACATAATAATGTACATAAAATGAATTGCAAACTTTTGAGCATTTAATAGATATGATCAATCAATATTAATTAAACTACAAAGATCATATCTGCTATTTTGCGTCTGAGGACAGTCCTCGTAGGAAGGCAGAACTTACTTAGGCGTTTTGATATACTTTGGGGAAAGAACAATGTCCATTTTAGACTTAGGACCAAACAGACTTTGTAATGATCTATGTAACTGATAATGTTTCTGGGCAGGCTCTGACTAGACCTTCCAGACTACTTATAATTCCTAGGGACCGATCTTCAATTCCATCCTTCCCCTCCCTTTGAGAATCTTCACAGAATCACAGAATGTTAGACTCATACCTACAGAAAATCACAGGAAGTTAGAGCCAAAAGAAATTTTGGCTGTCTAGCGTTGATTCTGAACCAAAGTAGTTTTTAGAGTTGGTTAGGAAAGAATAGGATTGTGTTTGTCTGATAGTATTCATATTAAGGCACTAAATTAATAAGGCTAGATACATGGTATTTCTAAGAAAAAAATAGAATATAACTTCTTAAAAGAAACTTTCCTTTTGTTACACCTCATTTTAGTTATCTGACAGGCATAAGACTGAAGCCTTTATGGTGCCAAAAACTAGAGAAAGAATTAGAAAGAGAAGAAACTTAATCCATTCTTATTATATTCAATTGTATTCTCATAGTCACCTGTCAGATCACATGCTAACTTTCTATATGAAATAAGGAAGTCAAATCAATGAAGTAAATTGATGATACTTTTCTAAACCCATACACTTCAAAAGTAATGGAACTATAAAACTAAATAAAATAATGCTGTTTTAATGCCAGGGAGTCAGAAACTACAATAGTTACTATATATAATGGATAATAATAATAGGGTTATTAGCTTTAAACTCACTAGTAATTGCTTTTGCTAATTTATCTTTAATCATTATCAGCAGGGTGAATGGCACTGAATCCATGCTGAATTCCTGAAGAAAACCATAAAACATTTGGTTATAGGAAGTACAGAAAATATGTAAGGAAATCAGGTATAATTCAATTCAGCAGGATTCTTAAAGCTCTTTATACAAATGAATTATATTTTAAAAATCCAAAACAATTTAGAATACGTGGAGTTCATACCCTTTTCTGGAACTTAAGGAACATGAGAAGTTATTTCTCAAGAAGTTCAAAATGGAACTTCCTTCCACCTGCTTCCCCCACCCTCTTTTTACATTACTAATCAGTAGTTGGTAGGACAATTATTTAGTTCTATAATGCTTTCTAATGAGGCATGTAGCCCCCATGCAAGGCATCATTCTTTTCTGGAATTTAATATAATGAAAAGGATATTGAATGTGGGAATGAGGATAGTCCCATGCCTGAAATAATGAAGTGTCTGAAATGTCTGAAGAAGGGAACCTGTCTGAAAAAAGGGCTGTGGTCCAAATTATAAATAAACAAAATTTAGTGCTGAGTCAAGCCAGAATTCATAGGTTAAATAAATTGAGAAAACTAAGCAATAGTTGTGAAGATATTAGAGCAACAGTCTCAGGCTTAGGGGCAGATCAGGTCAGGGTGGCTCAGGAAAAACACTCATGAAATACACAAACTAGGTCATTTTAGGGTGGCACTTACTCCTCGATCAGCTGTCTAAGCTATCTCATGGGTTTGGACTTAGTAGAAGAACAGGGAACTGAATTTGACTTGGAAATGTGAGTAAGCCTGAGTTAAGAAATTAGCATTTCTTTCTGAAAATTGAAGGAAGTTCAAGATATGAGGTTAGCGAAAGGGAAATTTGAGTAATCTTTTAAATTGCAATAATAGGTAGAACATCCCTATAAGGGTTATTGCTTTGCCATTGTATCAAATGAAACTCTGCGATGGTTGCTCAAAAGAAAATGTTACCTAAAGAATGAACAGAAAAGGAATTAAAATATCACAGTGAAATTTTCTCCTGTATTGATCCATAAAAAAATAAGATCATGAACGTGTGTGTGTGCATTGAGTGGGTAAAGTAATTCACCTAAAAGAATAATTCATCTAGATTCCACACTAAGGAAAAATGTATCCAGGGGCACAGAGTTTGATTCTATAAAGGGGCTACCATCTGTAGATTACCCAGAACTTATCTTGAAGCCTGGGGGTGGTAGCAATTAGAGCTTTCAAAAACCCTTTCTAAGTACTGCAAGGATGGGTGGGGGAGAGAGAGAGAGAGAGAGACAGAGAGAGAGACAGAGAGACAGAGAGTGACAGAGAGAGAGAGACAGAGACAGAGAGATATGGATGGATAGATAAGGTAGCACATACATTTTATATCTCTATCTATAGTATTTATTACTATTAGGGCTCTTTCTCATCCCCAGTGCCCTGTATTTAGGAAACACTTGTTCGGTCGTTTGCAGTCACGTCTGACTCTTTGTGACCCCTTTTGGGGTTTTCTTGGCAAAAATTGAAGTGGTTTACCATTTCCTTCTCTAGCTCATTTTACAGATGAGTTAGACAGGGTTAAGTGACTTGCCCAGGATCACATAGTAAGTTTCTGAGGCCAGATTTGAACTTAGGAAGGTGAGTCTTCTTGATTTCAGGCCTGACACTCTATCATTCCACCTAGCTGCCCCAAGGAAACCCTAGGCTTGTATTATCACTGGTATATCCCTTCCTTGGTAAGAAAACTTCCTCTATCAATGCTAGGCACCATCTCTTCAACAACTCGTCTCAGAGAGTTATCTTGATCACTGAGGTGAAGAGACTTCCCTGGAGTCACATATCCCATATGTGTCAGAGTCAGGACTTGAACCCAGATCTTTCTGACACCAAGTCAAATTTCTTGTTTTGTTTTTTTGTTTTTTGGCTAGGCAAGGGGGTTAAGTGACTTTCCCAGGGTCACACAGCTAGTAAGTGTTATGTGTCTCAGTCCGGATTTGAACTCGGGTCCTCCTAAATCCAGGGCTGATGCTCTATCCACTGCACCACCTAGCTGTCCCCCCAAGGCAAACGTTTTATTCACTATTATTCTGCCTTGTATGCAGCACACACTTAATAGATGTTTATTGAATTGAATTTTGGGGAGAGGAGAATGGAGATGGGGAAGCTTTGGATGATCTGAGAAGTAACTTTAAAAAATCAACTGGCTCCGTAAATACTTTATTTAATTGCAGATTATCCCCATGTATATTTCTTCGCCCATCCCAGTTTTGAGGGAGAAATAACAGACTTTCTTCTTCATAATTTTAACCAATGGGCTAAAATAATCATCAATAGTTTTTTTTCAACCTCTAAAGCTGTGGAGGGAGTAACTGAAGGTATGTGAATTGTGTTTACTTATATTTTATGTTGTAGAAAGTAAATCCACAGGGAATCCATAGGTCTTACAATTCCCTTTTTATTTGCAGCTGCCTCATTTCACCTTACTACTAACTGCTAATAACTGTTGAGAGTTCTTTAGCTATCTTGAACAAGCCTTCTAGAGCCTCCACTCTATTATTTTCTTCTAAAACCTTTGCAATATGGCTTTTGACCTCATCGTTGAACTGGAACTGCTTTCTCCAGGTACCAGTGATCTCTCAATTGCCAAGTCTAATGGCCTTTTCTCAATCCTCATTCTTTGTGACCTTTTTGAAGCATTTGATACTGTTGTTCACCTTCTCGTAGATATTCTTGGGTTTTACACTTCTCTCTCTCTCTCTCTCTCTCTCTCTCTCTCTCTCTCTCTCTCTCTCTCTCTCTGTCTCTCTGTCTCTGTCTCTCTGTATCTCTCTGTGTGTCTCCCTGTCTCTCTCTCTGTCTTTGTCTCTGTCTCTCTCTGTCTTTGTGTCTTTCTCCCCTGCTGTGCCTGATCCATGGTTATAAAGCTATTGAAGGAAGACATTAGGGCAAATCTATATTTCTAATAGTACCGCTTCTGTATATAATCATAGAGCACCCTACTTAGTCTTCTTTGCTGTATCTTTATTAATGTCATGCCTACTAAATGTAAGTGTACCCCCAAGGTTTGGTCTTTGACTCTCTACTCTTTTCTCTCTTAACTTTTTCCTTCAGTGAGCTGATCAGCTCCTATAAGTCCAATTACATCTCTTTGCAGATGACTTCCAGAGGTATAACTCTGGTCCTAGTCTCTTTTACAGAGCTCTAGTCCCACATTACCAATTGCCCATTAAAGATTACAAATTGGTTGCCCCAGGGTCATAGCAAAGTCAACATGCACAAAACTGAGTTCATAATCTAGTATTCCTCAGCCTTCTTTCCTTTTGAACTTTCCTATTTTTTTATAGGATACTGTAATCCTTCCACTCACTTAGCTTCTCACCTTCAGAGTTAGCCTTGTCTTATCACTATCACTCATAGCACTGATCTAATCAGTTGCAAAATCTTATTGTTTCTATTTTTATGACATTTTTCATATACTTTCCTTTATCTCCTCTCGAATAGCCACAAACCCAGGCCATTATTACCTTTTAGCCTACAATATTACAATAGATTTTCTCACCTCAAGTCTCTCACTCAATTCAATTCATCCTTCATGTGGTTGCCAAAAGAATTTTCTTAAAGTGTAGGTCTGACCTTGTCAAAAAATTCAATACTGACTTTACTAAGTAAACTCCAGTGGCTCCCTGTAATCTTAGTATAACAAATAAGATGTTTGTCATTTAATAGGTTTGTTCATTCCCAGCCCTAAGTGGTGGTCAAAAGAGAGAGTATCTGAACTCACCCAAAGGAAAATTTGCTAAAATCAGGTGCAGTGGATAGAATGCCAGGCCTGCAGCCAGGAAGACTCATCTTCCTGAGTTCGAATCTGGCCTTAGACACTTACTAGCCATAAGACCCTGGGCAAGTCACTTAACATGTTTGCCTCAGTTTCCTTATCTGCAAAATGAGTTGGAGAAGGAAATGGCAAACCACTTCAATATGTTTTCCAAGAAAATCCCAGATGGAGTCACAGAGAGTTAGAAATGACTGAAAAATGACTGAAACAACAAAAACAGGGACACAATCAAGGTGCCAGATTCTTTAAATGTGACTCCTCCCATGAGTTACTCTCTTCTCTCCCTTTAAGGGTATCTTCCTGGAGAGAATACAGAACTGCATTTCTTTCTTGAACCTGAAAGCCAGTCCTAAAGCACTAAATAATCAGTCTCTACCAAGGAGGAGAATCTTGTGTAAATAACCTTTGAGTCACAGGTTACGTATCTTATTAGGTTTTTTTTCTCTTTCTTTCTTTCTTTCTTTCTTTCTTTCTTTCTTTCTTTCTTTCTTTCTTTCTTTCTTTCTTTCTTTCTCTCTCTCTCTCTCTCTCTCTCTCTCTCTCTCTCTCTCTCTCTCTCTCTCTCTCTCTTTCTTTTTAACAAATGATTAACCTCCAGATACTCCATGATTCAGTCACACTGGCCTACTCCCAGCTCCTCTAAAATTACACACCATTTCCCAACACCATGCCTTTGCACTAGATATCGCCTATCCCCTAGGACTAGAATTCTCTTTCTTCTCACTGTTGCCTCTTAGAATCCTATGCTTCCTATAAGACCCCAGCTCAAACATCACTTTTTACAGGAGACTTTTCCTGGTATTCCAACTCGCTAGTTCCTTACCTTCCTATGTTACTTTATATCTATTCTTTATATATTGCATGTATCTTTTTATATACATGCTGTCTCCACCAATAGAATATAAGCCGATTGAAAGCAAAAACGTTTTTCTCCTTATCTTTGTATTCCCAGCACTTGACTCAGTGACAGACACATGACATAGTAAGAGCTTAATAATTGCTTCATGAATGACCAGCTGTGTTGAAGAATATTGCTCCTTGTGATAACCACAGAAGCTTATTACAGAAAAATCATACTCTGGGCTAGAGGTGTCAAACACATAGCAGATGTGGCTGTATTATCACCTACAAAATTCCAGAGTCCTGCCTGGACCAGATTAAAATATACTTGGGAAATATTTAACAAAATAAATAAAAAATACAATAGAACATGCGGGGATTAAAAATATCCAACCTATAATAAGAGAAACTGAGGTAGATCTCTGAGCCAATGGCTCAAAGTGTCCATGGTCCCCTCTAATGAAGTAGACCTCAGATTTTCCTCATGATCTGAGATGCCCCCTCCTTCCAGGGCCCTATTTTTATAGGACTAGATATCTAAATATTCAAGAACAGCTGTAGCAGATACAGAATAATCCCACTGGCTGACATATGATACATAAGCAAAAAGAAGCAAAAATGATCTGTCAGCAGGGTTATGAGTTGGGTGAAGCAAGGAATATCTCCACTGACTAGGTGGTCATAAGATGGTCATAAGAGGAATACCTGTTCATGTTGGACAAGACAGAATGGTCCAGAGGTATGAAAATAATTTGGGGGAGCTTTTCATGTAGTTGAGTCACCTCTACCACACTGGGCTTGGTCACCATGACAAGGAAAAACAATAGTGGAGAGCCTCTAGCTAGCTTCCTATGATTATACAAGTGATTTTACCATCTGCAGCTCACAGCTCTGGGGTTAAATATACAGAATTTATAATAACTACCCCTATCATATCAGCTTGATTAATACTAGTTGGAATAGAGTAGGTATCCTCAATGAATGAACTTTCTCAAACATAGATAACATTAATATGTGCTTTTCTAAATCAATGTACAGTTTGCAGGAATCCTTATGTAGCATTTAGTGCTCCCTCCTTTTCAATTCGAGTTTGACACCCCAAATCTCACTATAGTGAAATTTTCTAGTTAATCATTGTCAGAACTAGGGCATTCTACACTAACATTGGTATAGGGACCACGGGTACACTGGAGTTGACTCCTACTTCTCCATAAGAGTCTATTGTTCATTTTCAGTGAGTGCATTTATATCTTAGAAACTGGTAAATACTACAAATCAGGACTTGATTTACTGTAATTATCTAGACTTAAGAAAATGTTAATAATGCAGATGGAACTTAAAACTATGCTATGTGTACATATTTTTAGTGGTGGTTGGGGGAGAGGGCAGAGATGAATGTTAAATATTTACCAGACCCCTCAGTAGGATAATAGCTCTAGAGATGGAAGAACTCAGAGACAATCTAGTCCAGTCCCCCGTTTTTGCAAACAAAGGAAATAAGAAAGTAAACAAGCATTAGTTAAGTGATTATGGTGTGCCAGAAACGGTAAGATACTAAATTCCAGGATGATACATTGACTTCTTTATTTCCACTCAGGAAACTAATTTCATGGGAGATACAATGACTCCCCCAAGGCCACTGTACAGGTAGCAAGTTCCAGAGTCAAAGCCCTCCAGAGCACAAAGAGTCAGAGCTATGTCCATAGCACCAAGCTGCCACTTTACCAGTCTCATTGCTGCACCTGCCGTTATAATTCCATTCCTTTGAGTCCTGACACTTTCAGTCTTTTAGTTCCCAATTTAAATGTACATACCCTCGATGCAGTTAGCCTTTACCGTCTAAAAGCTTAGTTATCAAAAAACACCTTAGTACAGATTAGCAGGACACAGGATAAGCAGCCTGGCATTGGACAGCTTAGAAGACAAAATTCATCTTCCAAATTTGGCCTGAGGCTGAGCTTTCTCAGCATAAGGATGAGACTGAATTTCTCTCTTTCTCTTACCCTCATATCCATGAGGGGAAAGGAGAGAATTATAGGAGGAAATGAAGTAGTAGCAGCAATAATGGATGAAACAATAGCCTTTTACTGGGTCTGTGTGAAAATGATCTCACATTCTATGTAGTTAAAAGTCTTTTGTGACTATGAAGGACAGAGCAGCAGTCAGGAATGATGATTGGTTTTGTTTTGGTTTGGGTGGCATCAATTTCTTAGAAATAAAGGTTTGCTCCAGTGTTTTCCTTCATCAGCCTTATAGCCAGGGGTGCTCAGCTCAGCTCAGCATGGGGGGATGGAGCTCATGGAGCTTGACAAGTGTGGATACATCTACAAGCAGTTTCTCCCCTGGGGATGGTACATAATGGAAGACCTGGCTTCTGGAGATGAAAATTTAAAAATGAAAAGCAAATCTAGCCTTGGCTTTTCTTCAGCAGCACTGTATAGATCTGAGAAGTGTGAGCAGGAAAAGGGAGATAAAGCTCTCCCATAATATGTGAAAGAAGTGGGAATTTTGGGAAATTGAAGTTTCCCCACCATGATAGTGACCAGGGTCTCCATTATCCTCAACAAGCATTAGTTGCCCTAGGGACAACAACTTGTTGCCCAGACCTGATTGGCTTCTGCCTCCTTTATTGCAGCTTCTTCTTTTTCTAATAGCATAAAAAAGTCCTACCAATGTGGAATCAGTCCCTCCTATCACTGGGTAGATGTCTGAAGAACCCTCTGCCCTATTTCCATATGGACATGACAGGGACAAAGCCCATAGAAGGGAAGGGCCATTATATCCTTGGGCATATCCTTGCTATGTTAGGACTAAGTAGATTACCTTTTGGGGCAGCAGTGGGTAGAGTGCTATGTCTAGAGTCAGAAAGACTTATATTCATGAGTTCAAATCTGACCTTAGATACTTACTGTGTGACCCTAGTTTGCCTCAGTTTCCTCATCTGGAAAATGAGGTGGAGAAGGAAATGAAAACCCTCCAGTATCTTTGCCTTCAGAGCCCCAAATGGGGTCAAAGAGTTGGATAGGGCTGAACAACAAAAACAAAGACTTCATTTTATTAACTGTTCAGTGATTTCCGAGTAGTTCATTTTGCCCCCAAATTGATTCTGAACTAAAAGGATGATGCTCTCAAGACCTTCCTGTAATACCCACCCTCATGCATGTATATTTTCTGTGCCTCTATTCGACTTATTCAGATGCCTGGAGGACGGGTCCATATGGCAACCCAGGGCACTGATGCTCACCAAAAGTAGTCTACCTATAACATTAGTGTCCATATTCTGGGCACTCTGGTATTTGTGTGAAGGTGTTCTGACTAAGGCATAATCTTTTCACTAGGTGAGTTATTACAAAAGGGGAATCCTTGCCCCAATCAGTCTTGTTATTACAGGGCTGTCATCTCTATTTCTATATGCATTTTGACATTGAACTACTATACTAAAATTTAAAAAAAAATCCAAGAAGATATATCTTTCCTTATCTTAGAATTCTGAGGTCTTCCCCATCTAAAAATATTATTTTACATGCCACCGTGCTATATTCTTTCCTATTTGCTTTTCTCAAAAATGAAATATCTTTTAATTCAAAATTCTCCTAGCTGATTTCGCGGCATGTAAAAGCAACAAAAATAACAAAACCTAGCTAAATAATCACATGTAATTATGGACACTAAGGCACCAAGCAAAGTCATCAGTCCTAAGCTACAAATAAGCAGTGTTCTCCATCACCTAGTGTGCATCGGACTCTAAGACTTAATTATGATCATTTAACACACTGAGCAAAGTAGATATCACCCTGTTATCTTCAGCTGCTCCTGATTTAACAAACCGTAATACAGCTCACAGAGCAGCAGAGCAATGTCTGATTAAGATTTTCAAAAAATTCTTGAATCTTGTAAGATGTAGGAGCCCATAATCCATTCTCAGTATTTTAAGGTGCAACCATTTAAACTATTTTTAGCTGAGATAAATTCCTGCTGCCAGTGTTAAAGCAAAGGGCTATAATCTCATGACAAAGTAGTCTGGCCTCATTAAAGAAAATCTCTCACCCTGCTCTCAAAATTTCATTCTTTTAAGGATAGGTGTTGCATACCAATAACACAGTTTGGGATTTGCTGTTTTCCTCAATATTGGGTTTCAGGTTTTTCCTCTATCTCAGAATGAGAGTAGATAGATTTAGTTATGGTGATTTTCAGGAATTTAATACACAAATAGATTTCTTTTTACTAGACCTGTCATTTCACTGTATAGAGAATTTCTGATGAGGAATCTGTGCTTGTCAGCAATCGATCATCCCAGAAAATTGCTTAGGGCATAGAGATGCAAAGAGATCAAGTGACTTGCCCAGAGTCAAGCAGCTGGTATGTGTCTGAGGTGGAACTTGAACCCAGGTCTTTATGACTTTGAGAACAGGCCACTATTCACCACAGCACACTTCCTTTCTCCTTCATCCTTTCCATTGTCTTTTTCACCTTTTTCTCATCATTATCTTCTCTTCCCAAGTGTTCTTACCTAATGAGGAGTCAAACTGTGAAGGCTTTCTAATTTGTTATTTTGATTTGAAATCAGCACATTCTGCTTTTACCAGGCATCTTTTTACATGCTTCTATGCACATGGCTGATTTTAAAATTTGTGTTATTGCAACCAGCTTTTGCTGCTAAATCCCACAAATACCTACAATATTTAAGTATAAGTGTCATCTCCCCAAAGTAATGCCTCAGTAGGCATCCCTTAGTCAATAAGCTCCCTAAGAAGAGAATGGGAGAACTTAATTTGCTGGGTTTAGTACCTAATCAAACTGATTAGAATTTGAATTGAATCTGGCCTCTGGTGAGTGGAGTGGGAGTTTATTCACCCTTTGTGAATAGCTATTTTCTCTGCTAAGGACAAAAAAGCAAGGGTACCACATATCCTTTGGTTCTCACTTGGACTGTGGAGGAAGTATTTTCAGCAAATGAGTAGAAAAATTCATAATTAGGTATCCCAACTTCAATCAATCAATCTATAAGCATTTATTAAGCCTTAAAGCTTACTATGGAATAGCTAGTAATTCACTGGCTAGATCACTGGGCCTGGATTCAGAAAGTTAGAGTTCAAATATGACCCCAGACACTCACTAGCTGTGTGACTCTGGGCAAGTCACTTAAACCCTGCCTAAAACTGGGGGAGGAAATGGCAAACCACTGTAGTATCTTTGCCAAGAAAACCCCATGGACAGTTGGTCCATGTGTTGGGGTGTGGGGTGCTAGGAACCCTGAAATGTAAGGGTGTAAGTGGGTCTGCCTCTAAAAAACTTGACCACATAAGCCTTCTTTCAGGCAAAATAACAGGGTTATTGTGACCCCAATAGAAGTGGACAGCTAATTAAGTAATTAAGACAGGCTGGGGTGGACCATGAGCCTTAGGAGAGACATCAGTGATTTGGGCAACTGAAAATGTATGGGAGAGTTCAGGGCCTGGGTTGCTTTGAAAGACATGGTCTTTTCCTTTTAGGGCTCCAGGTCCCATCACCCCATCACATGAGGTCATGATTCAGAAATGACTGAATGACTGAACAGCAACAAAGCTTACTGTACTCCAGGGACTACGCAGGAGATAAAAAGAAAGGGAAAAAAAATCGCATTGTGTAGGAGACCACATTCTCATGGAGGAGGAAATACAAAAACAACTTACGTACATACCAGGTAATCTCAAAGGGAAGGCACTAGCAGCTATAGAAGTGGGAAAATCTTCCTGCAAAAGGTAGGATATTAGCCAGAGAAGCCAGGAGGTGTATATGAAGAGAGACAGCATTACAAGCATGGAGTACAGTCAGTGCAAAAGAGACAGAGTCCAGAGATAGGATGTTGTGGGTAAGAAATAACAGGAAGACCAGTGTCACTGGATCATGACCAATTTAAAAACATGACATAAAAGCCTCCTATTAAATTCTTTACCAAATAATATTTGCTCCCCAAAAAGGACGCAGGGTATGGATCTCACACAACTATAAAATACTCTGGGGTAGGCTGAAGCTTCCATGGAATGAATTCCTTGGAGGAAGACAGGAAACAAACATGACGCTTATTGTTTCCAGAATCCAGTCCCACTAGCTGCTCTAACCTTATGATGAATGATTCAAATGCAAAAAGAGAAGGCTCAGTCGTAAGATTCCTTTACATACAGAACATGCTTTGACTGATAAAAACTCAATTTACACTCCAATTTTCAGAAGCATCTCTATCACACAAAGTAACTTTTAAGGGCCAAAAATTCAGTTTCTGTGTGTACCTGGCTGTCTTTGGATGCAATTGTTTAATACCTAACTTGTTTGGAGAGCTAGGCTTTCTCCATGAGGCAATGATGTTTCCTCAGCCGGCGGTGACCTAGTTTCAGCATAAAGAACAACCAACAGTGAAATTCATACTTGTTATTTAGGAAAAGATCTTTAAAGCTAATTGATAGAGTTATCTTTAAAAAGATTTTGTGAAGCAACGGAAAATTTTACCTTGCCATAGTGGACTGACTTTTCAATGCCACTTTTTTGTGTTAACATAAGAAAGCAGAATAAAAGAGAACACAATTAGAATTCTCCTTTACTCCTTCATCCTTAGAGTATTACATTTATCCAAGGCTGGGCCTAGGTAGGTATTCCCCAAGGCTTTGTCTTGGGCCCCCTTTCCTTTTCTCTCTATACGATTTCTCTTGGATACTGTATCAGCTCCCATGGATTTAATTATCATCTCTATGCCAATGACTATTGGATCTATAGATTCAGCCTCTGAGCTTTAATACCAATTGCCTATTTAACATCTCAAATTGGATGTCTCAGACATCTAAAACTCAACATGTACAAAATAGAATTCATTATTTACCCCCCATATCCATGTCTCTGCTAATCTTTTCTATTTCTGCCCAAGGTATCACCATCCTCCCAGTCACCTAGGTTCACAACCTGACGTTATTGTCAACTCTTGACTCTCCCTTGCCACATACGTGTAATCTGTTGCCAAATCTTCCTAAGTCTTTTAAATTGCCACAACATCTCCACATACGGTGTATTCTCTCTACTTGTAGAGCTATCACCTTAGTTGAGGCCCTCCTCACCTCTAACTTGGTCTATTGCAATGGCCTTCTCTTTTGAATCTCAGTCAATCCTCCACACTGTTGCTAAAACGATTTTCGTTAAGTAGAGATCTAGCCATTTCACTCCCTCACTCAGTAAACTCTGGGGGCTCCCTATTGCCTCTGGATTCAAGGGTAGACTCTATTTAGTTTTTAAAGCCCCTCTCAACCTGCTCCCAACCTATTTTCTCAGATGTATACTTGTGGCCCTCTCACAATCTGAGATCCAGCCACAGTGGCTTTCTCTCTGTTCTTCATACAGCCCTTACTTCCCTTCTCATGCTTCTGCACTGGCTGTCTGCTATGCCTTCAATTTGCCCCCTCTGTTATTCATAACATTTTTCTCTTCCTTCAAGATACAGACAAATACTATCTTCTACATAAAGCTTTTTGTGATCCCCTCAACTGTTAATACCTTCTCTCTCAAACTACATTATACTTAAGTATTTTTTGCTAATTCTCTTTACCTCTATTCTACATTTATTTATGTATCTATTTATCTTCCTTCATTAGAATATAAATTTCTTTCCAGTAAGGGTTGCTTCCTCCATTGTAATTGTTGACGCAGCTCTTAGCATAGTGCATGGCATCATAGGGCATCTAGGAGGTGTAGTGGATAGAGTGCTGGGCCTGGGAGTCAAGAAGGATCATTCCTGTTCAAATCTGGCCTCAGACACTTACCAGCTATATGATCTTGGACAAGTCACTTAACCCTATTTGTTTCAGTTTCTTATTTGTCAAAGGAACTGGAAAAGGACCACTTCAGGATCTTTAACTAGATAACCCCCAAAAGGGTCACAAAGTCAAACATAACTGAAAAATGACTGAACACTTTATACACATTGCAATGTATCTAATAGGTATATATGATGATATAGCTAGAACCTTAATTATTTTCTTAAAGACTTTGGAGATGACTAAAGTTATAGGTGATATATTCCAGATATTTATGTATAGTAGCATATTAATTAGAATTTTGATAATGATATTTTACAACCCATATGGTACCATTGAGAGAGGTTCTAAAATTTTGCTGTGGCAACACATTATAATTGGTCACCATAATTTGAACAATTACATGTAAGTTACATGATTGATTCTCTTCCAAAAATGAAATTATACTAACCTACCTGAATCATTGTGACTTGATAAAATTAATGCGCCAACTGGAGGCTGCCAAAATTTTTTTCAATGACCTTTCAAATAATAAATTTGAAGAGAAATTCTTTAAGATAAATTCTTGACCTTATACAAGTGAAAAGTGTATGTGTGTGTATGTGTGTGTAAAGTGATCAAATTTTGCTGTCTGAATACATAAGCTATACCTTGAAACCTCCCCAAACAAGCACTTTGGGGTACATGAAGTATGGTATAAGGAAGAATGCCCATCTTACAGGCAGAGAACCTGAGTTCAAACTCTGACTCTGCCACTTATACCTATATATTATTATCAATGGCACCATCCTCCCAGTTACCCAGGCTTTGGTGTCATCTTTGACTCCTTATCCCACAAATCCAATTTGTTGTCAAATATTGTCATTAATTTGTTCCCAACTTCTTTGTTATATACCTCTTCTTTACTCACACAGCTACCACCCTGCTTAGGTCCTCATCACCTCTTATCAGGACTATTTCAGTATCCTTCAAATTGATGGACCTAGAGACAGGTAGGTGGCGCAGTGAATAGAGCTCTGTCTTGGGGTCAGGAGGACCTGAGTTTGAATCCAGCCTCAGACACTTAACACTTATTAGCTGTGTGACCCTGGGCAAGTCACTTAACCCCGATCACTTCACTGGAAAAAACAAAAGAAGCAAATTGGTGGACCTGCCTCATGTATCTCCCTTCTTTGATTCATCTTCTACTTAACTACCAAAATTATTTTTCAAAATTTCATTCCATAAAAATTCCTTGCTAGAACTTGCTATAACTTTCAAGGTAATGCTAAGTAATATAGGAATTTTACCCTGATATCTTGGTAAAATTTCTCATACTGATCTTCTGTCTAAATTCCTCATCTTTCCATTCCTTGAAAATCAGGATAGGTCCAAAGTCCTGGATGTCTCAGGTATCAGTTTTATACTCAGTAGAATATAAACACCTTTGAGGAATGTATTGGTAATCATTTTATCTTTGAATCCCTAATGAGTACCATAGTTTCTTGCATAGAGAAGATGCTTTGTTGGATCAGAAAGGAGTTTATATTGAGGTCCCTAGAGGGAAGAAAACAAGGAGATACATAAAATCATTGTTTCCAAATGCAATTCAAACTTCATCTATATTAACCACTAAAATGAGGGAAAAATCTATATCTCTATACCAAATGACAATTTGATCTTAAAAATATTAGAGAAGATATAAAAAAGATTAGAGAAGAAGAAGAAGAAGAAAGAGCTTGGTTGATATTCAGTTGATGGACTATGTGATATGATTTTTGTGGCATGTTGTGAAGCTTCTGTTCCCCTACAGTATCTTCCCTAGCAATATGTCATACTGCCTGAAATCTCATTATTAAAGATTTAGTCAATCAATTATAGAGTCACAAAATATTTGCTTTAAAAAGGACCTTAAAAATCTACCCCAACCCCAGAAGGTACAGTGCCTTGCCTAAGGTCAGCTAGCCAATTAGTGTCAAGACACAACTGTGCCTCATCTCACATTTAAAGTGTCTACTAGGTGCAAGGTTCTGCTATACATGCATCTTAGGCAATAAGTTCCTCATCAGCAGAGGGGTCCAAACAGACATCCCTGACATTACAGTTAGTATACTCATGCTGACAAGCTTAATTCTATAAAACTATTTTGCTATTAAATGATGAAAATATCCAGCAATGCTTGTCTTTTGTAGAAGAAAAGCACAGCAGAAATGGTATACTTTGTGGTATTATGGTATAGTGGCTTTGTTCTCAAAATAGTTATACTATAGATTATATGTAAGTTATTTTATGTCAGGTGAACACATACATCATGTAGTTAATCAGGCAACAATTAAAGAAGAATACTAGAGCTTCCTATTTTCTATTTATTTTCACTCAAACATTTGATGTTTATATTTTATCCCAGTTAATCCTCACATCAACTTTGGAAAGTGGGTGCTATAGTTATCCCCATTTTACAGATATGGAAACTGAGCCTGAGAGAAACAAAATGATTTGTCCAGGGTTGTAGTATCTGAGGTAAGACTTAAACTGAGATCTTTCTGATTCCAAGTTCAAAACTCTATGTGCTGTACACGTTAGCTATCATTAAGTATTTGAAGGCCTGTGTTACCTAAATGCCTAGAATGTAGAATTCTATAAAGCAGGGGTTCCATAAAACATTTGATAGATTCAAGGTTGAAAACAATTCTAAAATGAAATCTCTAAATTTATAACAATCTCTAATAAGTGATGACTATTTTAAAAAGCACTCAGAGTGTTCACAAATTCTCATTTTGACATTTGGCTTTAGTATTAGTATGGCCCAATGGGTATGAGTCATTGGCCTGATGTTATCTTCTTTGATCAGATTGTCAAGATCTTGTTTCATTATTCCACGAGAATAAAAAGGTACATTTCTACCTTTCGGATGAAATGGTATAATGACCAGATCCAGATGGAATGACATCAACTCCCCTTTGCAATTGCTCAGAGATCACGTGGAGACAACTATATCATGGTATCTGGTTTAGCAAGACAGGTGATGAGACTCCTGGGCAAGTGCTTTCTAAATGGGTGATTTTGTAGTAAGTCATTGACCATTCTAGAAGGATGCCAGAATTACAATCATTCTTTAACATTACAGTGACCGTACACTGAAAGCTTCATGGCCTTCTCATAGAAAGCCTTCTACTGGTCATTCTGATGACTTTGAAGGAATCAGAATGAGAGGCATTTCATACTAGTAGAAGAGCCCAAGTACTGTACAGAAAGTTGTCAATGGCTGCATGCAAATATTCTATGCAATTAAGTATTTCCTCAGAAACGAAATCATTTGTCCGTTGGGAACCACAAGGATGAGACAAGGCCTCAAGTATGATGCTTGATAAAATTCTTTAGTTAATTTTGGTACTTGCAAAAAGTGCTCTCAAATGATCATGGATGTGAGATGGAAGTTAACTCGTACTATTGCAAAATACAATAAATGTAACTTCTATAGATTTTTAGACAAATACCATTGCGAGATCTTATATTTTTCATTTCTACTGATCAATTTCACAGCTATGAAGATATAGAAAATGTTGTAGGAAATGGTTTTGAGACTCTCCCTTTACTTGCCCATTTCCTTTTCACATTTTTATCAGTGATATATATATATATATATATATATATATATATATATAAAATATATATATATATATATATATATATATAAAATTCTTCCATATGTGTATGTGTGTATTCTTCTAAAGATTTTGTAGAGATGAGAAAGGAGGCACATAGGTTGGTAGTTACTATTCTTTTATTCTTATTTTTTTAAACTATAAAACTACACTAATCTAATGCTATGCAAACTGCAGGATCTCCCAAGGAGCAAAAAAATATCTGATTTGACATTGAACCATAAAACTACCTGGCATACATATGTGAAATTATTATGAAAAAAAATCACCACTTAACATCATTAATTTCTGTGTTCATGTAAATTTACATATGTCCAATACCTAAAGCAAATGGGCTTAAAAGAAATACAATGTAAAGAACTGTCAGTCAAAACTTCTGATTTACTTTTCCATGGAAGCCTGTGCTGATATAGCATTTTCTATTTCTAGTTCTTTGTGTCATTTTAGTTAACAAGGAGTTGAGGGATTGAGTTATCAAGAAACGAAGGAAGACAGGTGGCACTGGTAAATGCGAGCAAAGAAAAGGCATATTTGTCAGGCTGTTGATTTTAGGGGGACATTTATCTGCAAGACTGGTAGATTTTGTTACTTCTATGGATTACACATAACAGACACACAGCAATGAGACCTTATTTGAAAGGAATATGACTGTGAATCTACGAAATACCTTATTTGTAGAAGACATTTGTTTGTGTGTGTGTGTGTGTGTGTGTGTGTGTGGTTTGTTGTAGTTTGTTGTTACTAAGGGGCCCATTCGTGTTGTTGTAATAAGTAATTTCAGCTGTGTCTGACTCTTTGTGATCCAGTTGGGGTTTTCTTGGCAAAGATACTGGGGGTGGTTTGCTATTTCCTTCTCCAACTCATTTTACAGATGAGACAACTGAGGCAAACAGGGTTATGTAACTTGTTCAAGCTCACACAGCTAGTAAGTGTCTGAGACCAGATTTGAACTCAGGAAAATGAGCCTTCCTGACTCTAGGCCTGGCGTGCTCTCTCTCTCTCTCTCTCTCTCTCTCTCTCTCTCTCTCTCTCTATCCTAAGAGGTTCCATATGTTTAGAGATTTCTTCAATAAACACATAAGAATCTACAGATTATTCATTAGTAATCTAATGTGCCTGGCCACATGGTAAACAACAGATATTGTCTCATAGATGGAATTCATAATTTAACACAGACCTGCACAACTTGGCAGTAGGTAGGGGCCAAAATTAAAACAGGCTAAACTTTGGGCCACAGGTAGGTTTTTAGCAGCTCACTTTCCAAGCAAAGGTATAATTAATGATTAAACTATTTCTCAAAAACACTTTATTATCAGGACATAATCCAGAAACTTCAATCAGCACAAACTTCTTCATGAAGTCACTTTCAATAAAAGACTTCTCGGCAGCAGCAATTCTTTTAGAAATCTGAAAACTAACCTTTGTAGCCCTCTCATTTTCTGAGTTTACTTTCTTGAAAAACCATTGTTCTCCACTGAGATTTTTCAACAATTTGGACATTTTAATCTGTTTTCCATTGGTGTCCAATTTGCTTAAGTCAGGACATTTTGATTCAAAATGGTGACAAAGATTGCATTTCTTAGGAATGGCTATTACTTCTTGGCAAACAAGGCACAATATTTTGTCTCTCATGTAAGTAAACAAGCATCTATTTGTCTGCTCCAGATTAAACACTCTGTGTTCTGCTTCGATCTTCCATTTCTTTTTATCACCCTTTTTACAAAGTCACCCCAAAAACTTTAATGTTAGAACCAAAAAATCTCCACAGCAACTGCTCACATACCAAGAAATACTGAACTGAGTGTCTGACCTTGGAGAGAGCACCAGACACTCATGTAACTTGGAGGGTGGCCACGTAATGCGGGAGGGGAAGAAGCCCTTACCAACTTACCAATTGTTGCCAGTTATTGCATACTGGGCATGAGTTGCATTGGCGTGTGGCTGTACTCACTTTGTCATTGTTCGATGCTAGCAACAACTGAAAACACAGCAAAAAGATATGACTCTCGCTCCTCTCAGACTAGAGACAGACTGAGGGTGGTTGGTTGCCCTGGGTCACGTGACAAACAGCAGAATGAGCAGTAACACCCCAACAGCCAATTACATGATGGGCATAATAGTGACTAGTGGAAGGCCGGCTAAGTGAGACACAGACAAAGCACTCCTAAGCACTCCTTACATTTTTGCTTTGTTTTACATCCTCTACATTTTTTTGTGGGCTGCCTGAAATCCTTTGGTGGACCGTTTGTGGCCCACAGGCAGTATGTTGTACAGGCCTGACTTCAAGGTAAAAGTAGTCCTTGAAAGACTTGGTGATAACATTGAAAAGACATTCTATTTTAGTGCCATGCTACTTTTGCCAAATGACTTTAGGTTAATTTGAGGTCCATAGGAAATAAGTGAAAAGGGAAATTGATCAGATTCCTGCGTCCATACTCTTTCTTGCATTTATTACACTTTAAATGAGTGATCTTATGATAAACTAACTACCACACTCAGGGAAGAAACACAAGTCACATACAGGATTTATATTTATTCTTTGCAGCCTGTATAGATCTTGTGAAGGCTGGAGACAGGCTGGGCCTGTGTTATGTACAGGCTTGGGAACTCAGATCAGCTAGTGAGGGAGGGGCAGCACTCACCTAGGCAGGTCAGGTACCAGCACCCCAGATGTGATACAACACCAAAGTAGCTCCCCAGCTTTTCCTTCTTATATAAAAAATCCCATCTCTAATGCAGTCCAGGGATGTTTCTGATTTCCATTTCCTGGGGATTCTTGGCTAAATAGGATGGCAGGCATAGAATTAGAATATTCTCACAATGTAGAAACCTGTTGTCTATAATACCAGGAACTAGGGTGCTATAAAAAGCTTCCTAATTGGGACTGAGATCAGCATTATCATAATTTTTGGAAACAGGGAGAAATCTCAATAGATTAGGGGTAAACTAGTGACAGGCAACAGATTGCATAATTACCTATGCAGGGGAATAGCCATTAGGATGAATTCCTTAGGATACTCCTCTGTTATTTCTGATTAGCTTGACCATGGCTAAAATGCATGGCTTTGATGAACAGAAAATAGAACCTATGCTTTAAAGAGTTATAGCTTTCCTTTGAGATTTCTGCATATGAACATCAACCAAGATTTTAGGAGAGAAAATTTCCATGAGAGCTGATCAGCAATCAATGCTCATTTGTTAAATGCCTACTGTGTGCTGGGGACATCAAGATTAGAGTGAAATTCTTGTCCGTAAGGAAAGTCTACTGTGGGATACAACAAGTATCTGTAAAATATGTAGATACTAAAAATACATGTTTACATAATAAACATATATTTAAAATACACATTTATATTATATATTTATTTTATATATATAATCAGTACCAGGTTATTTATTTATTGAGAAGGGGAGGGAGGAAGTGATAGTTGGGAAACAGGAAAGGCTTTATGTAGAAGGCAGTACTGCCGCTGAATTTTGACTGAAACTAGAGATTCTAAGAGGCACAGGTGAGGAGGAAGTATATTTCAGGCAGGGGGGACAGTGGAACAAAAGCACTGACTGGAGACAAAAAGCCCTAGGAAAGGAAGAGTAAGAAAGCTAGGTCTCAGTATTAGGGAGATGTTGCTCCATCATTTTCTGTCATGACCCCATTTGGGATTTTCTTGGTAGAAATACTGGAGTGATTTGACATTTCCTTCTTTGGCTCATTTTACATTTGAGGAAACTGAGGCAAACAGGGCTAAGTGATTTGCTCAGGGTCACACACATAGTAATTATCTGAGGCCAGATTTGAACTCAAGAAGAGGAGTCTTCCTGACTCTAGGTTTGGCACTGTATCCACTGTGCCACCTAGCTTCCCAATATTAGAGAGAAGGGTCCTTAAATGATCAATATAGGATAACAAAAGCAATAGGGATGGGACTTATGCTTTTATTGGCAAAGTGAACTCCTTTTACCATTGCAGGTTGGCATCTTCTCTGTAACTTACAATTTTCAAGAGTTGCCTAGGGGGCAGGTAGGTGGCACAGTGGAAAGAACACCTGCCCTGGAGTCAGGACTTGAATTCAAATCTGGCCTCAGGCACTTACTAGCTATGTCACCTTGGGCAAGTCACTTAACCCTGATTGCCTCCAAAAAGACGAAGAAGAAGAAGAAGAAGAAGAAGAAGAAGAAGAAGAAGAAGAAGAAGAAGAAGAAGAAGAAGAAGAAGAAGAAGATGATGATGATGATGATGATGATTTGCCTAGAACATTAGGAGATTAAGTGACTAGCCCAGGGTCTCATGGCCAGTATTTGTCAGACGAAGCTGGGACTTGAACCCTTCTTGGCTTAAAGACCTGCTCTCTCTCTGCAATGGCATAGTACAGCTCAGTTTATCACTCCAGTTATGTATATGTATGTGTATCTGTGTATTCATTTCTTAGCAAACAATATCAATTTGTTCAAAAGTATAACATTTGCAACGCAAAACTTCTTAAATCACAGACATATCATATATATGATCTGAGGAGATTTAAGAACTACAAACCAGACATTATGGAATGCATTGAAGCAGTCAAAGTCTAGCTGGCACTAACACAGACCTCTAGCCCCTAACACCTAGTCAATTGCTTGGCAAGACAGAACTCTTTCTAAAAGCAATGGTAGTTAAAGCCTGCTCTGAAAGCATGGTGATATTGAGTGTAGTTCAGCTGAAATAAAACGAGATGGAGAAATGACTCACTTGAATACTTCAAGGGTCTATGATTTCATCAATGTGGGTACCTCCTTCCAACCCTGCAGATCATAACCCCTCCATACCTCAGTAGATTTCCTTCATGAATTGCTCTGCCTGCCGAAATTCATCATATGGAGGAAACCCTCAGGGATGAAATGACTGCCAGTGCGAAATATGAGTTTAGTTTCTCCTCACCATCTCTGCAAAAGAACAGAAATGCAGTGGAAATGGTTTGCTCTGTGGTTTGGTAAGTCCTTTATTTATTTTAGATTGAGAGAATACATGGAAATTACACCGGCCTGAGAGCAATCAATCAATTTATCAATCAATAAGCATTTATTAAGCACTACTTCCTGCCAGCAATGATGACAGGTCCTGGCAATATAAAGCAAAAAAGAGGAAAAGGAAAATGCAAATCCTTTAGGCAAGCAAAGAAGAACAAGGAAACCAATGCCTGCTATCCAGGTTTATATCTTCCAGGGAGATGAGTTTGAAAAATGATGCCAGGAACATAATTATGGTTCTTAGAAATGCCTTGGCCACAAGGAGGCTTTTCTACAAATATACATTACATGTGTGTGTACATATACATATGCATGTATTTATATGTACATATAGACTATATATATATGCATGTACATGTATGCATGTATGTTGAACCTGATCAACTGAAGGTGCTAAAAGGTCTTGTTCAAGACCACCAGTCTGTAGAAGTTAGCCTTCTAGGAATAAAGTGATTATGTGGTTACTTGATGGCTTTGTATGTGAGTGCATTATATTTTTATACTTGGCAATCTGTACAATATATAGTACCTTTAAGGTGTACAAACCATAACACATTATACCAGAAAGGAGCAGCAGAGCCGGCAAACGACTGTAGGTTTTTATCTGTGTGTCCTGCTGCCAACAAAGAGCTGAAAGGAGGAAGGGAAGGGAGGGAGGGAGGGAGCATCTTGATTTGCAGGTCATTCCTTTGAAGCAGCTAGCTTTGCATTATTTTGCTGACTACAGACCTGATGAAAATCTGATGAATGTGATAAAATATGACCCCTTGTCCATTATGGCACCAGGATGAGAGCAACCCGCATTTGGCTTCTGGGAGCTGTGCAGTCAGTGTACTGCATTTAATATAAAAATATGAAGTGTTCAGAAACTTGGATGGAGTAGCAATCTCTGCTTTTAGAAATATAGCCCTGGGCTTTCAATACTTACAGTGCCATCATCAGGGCACAGTAGGTCAATGCAGAAGCTGAAAAGCAAATGCTCAGGAACTTTTGTCTGGCCACTGGGAGAGAATACATAACCCAATGATGATGAAGGAGCCAATATGTGGTGACTAAATGCCAGAGTTGCATTAGAGTATATATACTTAGGAAGAGTAATTCATGGATCACATGGAAATCAAAGTCTAAGGAACAAAATAATGGTCCTCACTACAGAAAGCCATTCATTCCATAAGCATTTATGTGTGGGGGCCAGCCTGTTAGGTCATAGGAAAGTTGTAAAACTACAAACTACAGTAAAGTGTTAAAACACAGCTATGACACATAGAATAAACATAAACAGCTATAATATGTAGAATGTTAATAATGAAATAAAATATAGAAGAGATAAGGATATTTAAGGCGCACTTTATAAGGTAGCATAACTTTAATACATAATAGCCTACATAGTTACAATATGGTGTTAAGGCACAAATTTCTGTAAGATAACAGCTTTAATATGTAAAATTTTTATATATGAAATAAGATAGAGAATAGATAAGATAATATTTAAAATGTAATTATCATATAACTATAACATATAGTATTCTACACAGTTACAATAAAGTATTAAGAGAAAATTGCTATATATAGCTATATTACCTTGTATAGAGAGACATGTGTAAGATAATAGTTATAATACATAGAATTTTTATACAATATAAAATATAGAAGAGATAAGATAGTATTTAAGGTTCACTTATAAGGTAACATAACTATAATATGTAATATCCTATTTAAGTACATTAGAGAGGTGCAAAAAATAGTGTCACATGAAGCTCAAAGGGGAAGTTGATTACCAGCAGGGGTGAGGTCGGGGATGAAGGAAAAATTAATGGAGGAGGATTTAGCAGGAGGAGGACATTATAGGCATAGGAATATACTAAAACAGAGACATAAAGGAGGAAAAGCAAAAAGCATGTTAAGAAGCTAGAAAAATAGCTCATTTTGGTGGGAGCATGGAGTGCAAGGGTGGAAGCAGTATGAGCCAAGTATGAAAAGGTACAGTGGTATCAAATTTTACAAGGTCCCGAATGCTAGCAAAAGAGTTTGGACTTTATTCCGTTTGGTATATGGATCCTATTGAAGAGTTTTGAGCGGAGGATTGGCATGACCAGGTCTATGCATAGAGGTTAGTCTGATAGCAACATGAAGGGTGGACTCTGGGGAGAGAGTGGAGGTCATAAGATCTGTTAGGAAGAGGCATCAGGAAAGGTTTATGGAGGATTCCATTTCAGGAAAAACAAAAACCAAAAACAAGCAAACTGAGAATGAAAATGACAGTAACACAACCTTCCAATTGACAGGTTCATCAGAGTTGGAACTGGAAGGGAATTAGGAGGTTATTTAGTCCAAAGATGGATCCTTTCTACAATGACAGTGACAAGAAATAGCCTACAGCTAAAAAGTTCCAATAGTAAGAAATCATTATCTTTTAGAACAGCCCACTCTATCTTCAATAACTCCTGATTGTTAGGAACTTCTTTTATTTTGTAAGTCAAAGTTTTCTTCTTTTTTACTTACATTCATTTGTCTTAGTTATATCCCTAGTTGGCAAACAGAGTAAGTCTAATCATTAGATTTCACAGGAACATAGGCTATCTAGTACACTGCACCCCCCCCCCAATTTTATGAATGAGGCAATTGAGTCCCAGAGAGTTGAAGAGGAAGAATTTGGATTCTACTAAAGTCACACATCTCTTAATCTAGGCTCTATGCTGACCTAGTCTTCCTGAAAATGGCTCTGTAAATTTGAAAGTCCAGTGTTGGCTTTCGGAAGCTAGAGATTACACTTCATCCAAGTGTACTCCACCCATGCCTTATTCCAAATCCAGTGTTCTTTCCACTATATTATAAAACCCTATAGAAATCATATAATCCTATATAAGTTTAAGATAGAAAATCATATCAAGGGATGCCTTCCATATCAAGGGAAACATCATGATACAATGGAAGGATCATAAGCTCTACAGTTGGGTGTTCTGGGTTTAAATTCCACTTTTGACAATTATGACGTGTGTGACTTTTGCCAAGTCACATAATCCCCTTCTTCCTGGGGTCTCAGTTTCTTCATCTGTAAAATAAGAGGGTGGGATTAAATGGCCTTTAAAGTCTCTTCCAGCTCTAGAACTGTGATACTATTTCCCTTCCTGAGTCTTCTCTTCTCTAGAATGAACAATTCCCAGTTCATTGAATAAATATGAATAGCACATGGTTTTGAGTCCTCTCACCATCCTAGCTGCCTAACTTTAAATGTATCATTGGTACCAGAAGAAGCTACAACACTGCCCATGTGTTATGATCAGAACAGAGTGCAGTGAGACTATTCAATCTATTGATCTGGACATTATATTTATATTCATGTAGCTCAAGGTCACTTTGATTTTTTTTTTGTTTTCTATATCATATTTTTGACTCCCATTAAACTTGAATTTCTAGCAAAACTGCCATGATTTTTTTCACTTGAACTGTTATCTAGATATGATCTTGCATTTATTCTGTTGATTATTTGATTCCAAGTGAAGAATTTTAAATTTATACTTATCAAATTGTGTTATATTACCTTCAGCCCACTTTTTTATCTCTTGAAATCTTTTTTATTGTTATTGATAATTTGATTACTCAAACTATTCCTTAGTTTTCCCTTCTTTGTGTGGCTTGCAATTTGAGAAACATGCCATCTTTTGTTTTCATTCCAATCATTGTTTAAAATGTTGAATGGAACACAGCACTTCCTTTGAGACCTCCCTACAGAATGATATTCATCCGTTTAATCAGTGTTCTTTTATTGTAGCTGTTTAATCAGCTCTGAATCCTTGTAACTATAAATTTAACCCCCACCTTCATCTTGTCCACAAAAATAAGGTAAAATACTTTTTCAAATACCTTGCTAAAATCTAGGTGTCCCGTGCCTTCAGACTTTCCAAAATCTAGGTTTTTTATATATTTGACATTTCCCATAATCCCGTCCCAAAATGAATGAGGTTGGTTTGGCATGAACTGAATCAATAATAGCTCTTCGTCTTACTCCCTCTTGCTTTCACATAGCTTACAAGTCATACCTCAAAAACCATTCTAGACAGTTTCCAGCTTGTTGTTTTCAGAATTTATTTTCCTCTTTGTTTGGAAAATTGGACAAATGCTTCTCTCCATTTCTGTGAGACTTCTCCTATGCCCATATTTCAAAGATAACAACTTAGTAATCTCTGACAGAAACTCAGTGATCACGTCTCTAACGTGTTCCAGTTTTTTTTTTTTTGCTTTTTTGCGGGTGGTTAGTGCTTTCAAAGCACTTTTATATATGTGATATCATTTAGTCTTAAAACAAATGTGTGAGGTAAGTGAGTCTGATATCATAATGCTCATCTGACAAAAGAGGCAACTAAATAAACCTCAGTGACTTTGAGTGGTTTGCCTGGTTGCCAGGGCTTGTCATGCAACGTCAAGGCTGTTAAAATCTCCACCCCTGCTTGCTAAGCACAGGAAGTAAGCCTATACATTGAAATTTTACAATAAGACAGGAAAGAAGGGATACCATAAATAGAAAGAATGAGGAGAGAAAGGATCAAGGAAAAGAGAAAGATGAAGAAACAGGTTTCTGGATATAAACTGACCTACCCACCTCCACTCTCTGACTTCAAAGTAAAATGATTGTGAGTTTCCAAGTACTTCACAACTTTATCTCCTACATCAAGGAAAGGCCTTCTCCTGAGTGGTTCTAAAATAAGCAGAAAATATTTTGAAAAAAGAATTGTGGGGTACTTTTAGTCCCCTGCATCCTTTAGCAACAAGAATGCATGCCCTTTATGTTAGATTCAATTTGGTGAGCTCTTCAGAACCATTCACTTTACCATTATTTGATGTCATTGATTAATTAATTTAATGATTTCATTTCCTCTGTTTTCTTTTTATGCTATTCATGGCACAGCTGATTGATAGTGGATATAGTAGCTATATAAAGCTGCTGAAAGGGCTACCAAGAGGAAACCAAGGAGCGCTTATTTCATATGCATGTAAACACAATATTAAAAATAAATGGTATTGACAACCATTTAAGTCACAAAACTAAGCATAGATTGCATTTTCTGATCCAAGCATCTGTGTCCATTGTCAATATTAGTTTTGAAGCTTTTACGTCATTGGAAAGAACCTGCTGCAGCTACTTGCATGCGCCAGAAACTAGAAAATGGAAACACTGCCACCTGGTGGTGGATAGTAGAAGATATCAAAGCAGCCACAAGAGAAAATTACAATCCTGGAGATTTCTAGTCATTTCCATTTGTTCTTTTGAACCTTTCCTGTTCTGCTGAAGATAGACTGGCTAAGTGGACTTATCCCTTTACTTTAGCTGTATGTTTCATTGTATGCATCATCAAATAAGGATATATAGCCAAGGAGAAGAATCTCTCTTCAATTTTAACCTTTATTTAGTAAAACCTATAGATAAAATTAAAATGAAGCAGTTAGTTTTATTATCTCTATTCAATTTCCCTTTTTATGTGGCCCCCGGCACTTTGGACAGATAAGGCTTGGCATATTTACGAGAGAATACAGGCAATAATTGCACTGGCAGGGCAGGCATGGAAAAATCATGATCAACATTGTTTAATACAGCAGTCCTCAAACATTTTCGCTCTTATTATTTCCTCAATATCACTCTTTACCCTGAAGAATACTGACACACAAACTACTGGAGTGTCAGGACATACAGCCTTGAACATGTGATTGCAAGGGTAGGTTCCTTAGAATTCATAGTAGATTTCACGGAGAGTCATTGCACTTATCAGATTAGAGGATTTAAGGGAATACCCATGTAGATGAGATCATAGATAGATTGGATTGTCTCTATTCAAATAATCATTCACCATCCTAAGGCACTCTTCTGGGAACAGAGATAGTCTTGCCTGGGTTTTTTAACTTTTTGTTGCTGTTCAGTCATTTTCAATCCTGTCTGATTCTTTGTGACCCCATTCGGGGTTTTCTTGACAAAGATACTGAAGCGGTTTGCCATTTTCCTCTCCACCTTATTTTACAGATGAGGAAATGGAGGTCAGGTGACTTGCCCAAGGTCACACGTATGATGTGTCTGAGGCCAGATTCGAACTCAGAAAGATGAGTTCCTGACTCCAGGCTGGTCGCTGTATTCACTGTGCCACCTAGCTGCCCTGTTATCTTTCCTGCCCTCTGTAATAATTTCTTATTTAGCTTGAAAAAACCTATACACTGAGTTAATCTAATGAGATAAAGTTAAACATATTTTGAATGTAATTATTGTTTTAATTTAATAGGCTATTTAGGTTTGGAAAGTTATTCTTTAGAACTTAATTTCGTAAATGAAAAGACGAATGTGGCTCTTGGTTTCACTTATTTGAATCCTTGCCTTCATTGTTTGGCACCCCCTAGTGGCCACTTGGGAATGTGATGGTGAAAGACCTCTTATGTCTTAGCTGGAAATTCAGGCAATCTTATAGAAGCACCTGACAAAGTTTTTTTAAGATAAACTGAGGAGTGCTTATTTCCTAACGATGCGAGGTCATTTATAGAAGTTATTCGCAAGGTTATTGCCCAGATAATTTAAGAACACCCAAAAACGTAGCCTTGAAAGATCTTTAAGGGTGTACGATCTAAGACTGTGCTCTTGCTAGAAAACAGGAGAGTTATAAATGGATGGGACCTATCTGTAACTCCTTCCTGGTAGAAGAACTTGGGACTCTTAGGTCAGTACATCTGTATTGCTTCCAAGATGTTATGTGATTCAATTCAGTTTAAAAGGTGATATGGACATATAGCCATAGTACCACTGTCTTTTAAGTATGAATTTTACAGATGGTATAGGCATCTTCATTGAAAACAAATTTTACCTTTTCAATTATTTTCATGATACATTCTTTGAGAGTCTGAGAGGGGGTCGGGAAGATATCTGTTAATAGATTTAGTTGAAAACTCTGTAAGAAAGGAGTCAAGATGATAACCAGACCTTTGGTATCTCAGTCATTAATGAGCACCAGCAATTTCATGAATGGAGAAATTATAATCCTTTTGTAGCAGGGCATTAGAGATCAGTTCCTGCTGGCAAAAGTAAATTCCAGTTCCATCCTTCCCTGTGGATATGACTTTTCTTTAAGTCAATGACTTCACTCTACCCTCTGCTCAGGAGTGGATAAGCCCATTTAACCTGGGGAAAAGCAATTGGAAAGCAAAATCGATCAAAGCTACTGCTTCTGATGGAAGTAACGGCTGCTTCTTATTCAGCAACTCTCCTTTGGTGTCTTAAATCTGCTTTCTCATGGTTCAGTCTTTAATCTAAAGAAAATCTTGGATTCGGCTTTTGCTCTACTTTGGGAAGCTATGGAATAAAAAACCAATAAGATTCTTTTTCATTTAGTCCTGGAGCCCCCATCTGGGACAGAATTTCAACATTCCTGACAGAGAATTTGTGTTTTTTTATCCCTTTCTCTTTCTTTTCTCATGCCACGCCCATTAATCCCTTTTCTCAACTCCTTCCTAGTAATGAAAGGCATTCAAATCAGGAGCTGCTACGATGGATCAAAATTTATCTTGGCTTGTCATGCAGTACTAATTAAACAAAAATGAAAACAAACTTTAAAGAGCAAAGAAAAGCTGTGGAGCTTATTATATCATATCGTTATCATAGTATATGATCTCTCCCAAGGGGAACAGCCAAATCACCATCTTCAGAAGTCAGAGTTCAGTAGAAATACAGAATTATTGATATAGAATTGGAAGGGATCTCAGGGGTAATTTAGTTTACCTCCCTCATTTTGTGGAAGAGATAAAAGAAGCCCAGTGTAGATATTGCCCAAGGTCACCCAGGTGGTCGATGATGCTCTCCTCAGAACCTCATACTACCCCAGATGCTATGGCAGCACAGAGGTCCAGAGACTGTTCAGTGTAAGCTGGACACCAACGGCTGTGTCCCTCAAGTCCCCAGATCCAGTCTTCTTTGTCTGTGGAGGGTGATAATTGACCCAAATACTAGCTGTGTCAGCTGCCTCTTGTCCCACCCCACACTCTTGCTTGCTTGCTGGAATCATGCACTGAAGAGGAACGTTTTTTAAACCTTTTGTCCCTTTTCTCATTTCTCAGGAAATTTCCACTTTTCCCTTCTTTCAGGATGAGAGGTAAGAGAACTATCCTCCTCTCCCCCCAGGATAAATTACAGCCTTACTGTTCCTAGGGGCTTACATAAACAGGTATTGGGGATTGTTCTTCCAGCAGAACTGATCTCCCATACTCCATTATGTAGCCATCCATTTTTACTTCGTGTTCTTTGGCCTCTTTTTGTATCTCCAGTACTTAGCATAGGGCCTTACACAGTGTAGGCACTTAATAAATGTTGGCTGATTAATTGATTCTACCAGTGACTACACACCAACTGCCACTCCTAACTCCTCATAATCTCTCTCAACACCTCCAACCTAAGTTGTAAGAATTATTTGGATTTTCCCAAACTCTATATTCACAGGTCAGAACTCCTCATTTTGTCTAGTTATTTGGGTTTAGAACAGCAGGACCATAATATAACATTTTCCCACTATCTGCTGTTTATCTAATTCTCTGGCCTGAAAAAAATCTATAAATTAAAGTTTTTCAGTGTATAAGAACAAACTTCTATACTTTTTGAGCTTGGTAATTTGCAAATTTACTGTGTAAAGTGAATTTCTGTTGACAACTGCTTCCATTCTCTATAATAAATGTGCATAATTTAATATTGAACATGGAACTCAATTTTTCATAAAAGTCATGGTGCAGATGAAGAGACAAAAGCCTGTATTAACATTTGTCTCTAGTCAAGCACATAATCAAAAAACTCCCTCGATGAAAAGCAACAAATAAATAAATAAAAAAGGGCATGCTTATGAACTGTTAGGCAGGGGTGGGGAGCCTGTGGCTTCAAGGCCACATGTGTCCCTTTAGGTCCTCAAGTGCAGCCCTTTGACTGAATTCAAACTTCACAGAAGAAATGCCCTTAATGAAAGGATTTGTTCTGTAAAACTTGGACTTGGTCCAAAGGCCACACCCAAAGACCTAGAAGGCCACATATGCAGGTTCCCCACCCCTGTTGGAGTATCTAATCTGGTCAAACTCATTTATACTTGATTAGGTGCAGGCTGATCTAGGGTCATCTTAGAAGATGCACCTTTTTCTTATTTCTTGATAACATTTAAAGTAGCAAAATACCACTTACTGTGAAAAAGCAAGTGCCACAAATACTTATGATTGTGCAGTCTTGTACCCTTTTCTACTTAGCTTAATAAATGATTATTAGACAAGAAAAAATATAAATAACAGCATATGCAATTAAGGCCCTTTTGTTATGACCCAAGGATTCAAGTGAAGCTGACAAAGAGGGTTTAAGGACAAGAGGAGCTTGTAAAAGCTGTTTGGTTATACAGAGGAGAAGGAAGAAGTGACTAGTAACTGTATTCAACTAAATTCACCCTTTTCTATAGTAGCTATGAACAGCTGCCGTTTGCTTTGGGTCTTTGGCAGGAAGCCTCTAATTGGAAATCCAAGATAGCTGAGCAAGCAAGCCTTGGAAGATTGTTCTAAATACATAAAGATTTCTCAGGAGTCTCAGCTGCTGAGCCCCTACTCCCCACCCCAGAGGCTATAAGCTTTGTCCAATAGGCAATTAGCCTTGGCAGTTAGCTCAATAAGATGGCAGGGAGCTAAGGATCAGTGCTCTGGTTTTCAGCAAACGTGGAGGGCAGGGAAAATTTGTTGTGATCTTCACAGAGTGAATGATATTTAATTTTTGGCCTCAGCACAATAACTGTTACCTGTGCTCAAAGAGCAGGCTAGCTTCTTTTCCACAAAAAAGAAAGCATCAAATACCTCTCAGCTCTTCAGAATATCAGGAAGAATGACTTTTTCTTTGGTTAAGTAGGTTGTGGTGGGGGGATCAAATTGGTGAAATGAATAGGAGAATGGTACAAGACTGAAGTGGGTGGAGAGGAAGTTGAGTGGGATTGTCAATTTATTGAGAGTAGATACATAGTTGGTTATAAATGCTTTATTTAAGCAGATGCTTAGGGTTGAGCCCACCCACAAGGAGTTGTAGTAAAACAAAGCTAAAAATCTCAGCCACTACGATTTAGAGAAAATCTTGCAGTGACTTGTATTAGAGTGTGCCATTATTTTAGTAACTTCTGTGTTCCAAACTATGCCAAACTCTGCTGGTGGAGAAAGTTAAGAGAATTAGAGGATGCCTCTCTACACTTCAGGTTGTTAGGGAGAATGAAGAGTTTCTAAAGGAAACAAAAATAAGTCATCAGAGGGGGGAAAAAAAAGGAATCTGATATGGAAAGAGGGAGATAACCCTTGGAAGAATGTTGGAGAGTGGAAGTGTTTTATACATAGAAGAAAGGAAAGGGAAAGGACTATTATTATACAATGAGAATTTAAAAATAGAGGTGAGACTTTTCCTGAAGAAAATGAGCTGAGTAGTCTGGGGAAGAAAAAGCTGCATGTCCTCTCAAGAATATCATAGAGCCTCATATACTATCAAGTGCAAGATCATCCAGCATATGTCAGAGGAAGAGGAGTAGTAGTAATTGGTGATTCGCTGGTCACCAGGACTGAGGCTGGTATTTATAAGCTAATAGTCTAGAGGTATACTGTCTTGGGGGTGGGGGTGGGGGGCAGAAGGAAAGGCATTTGTCCAGGACAACAGAAGACCTTTCAAGACTTATCAAAACAAACGACAGCTAACACTTCTGGTGACTCATGCAGGCACAAATGACAGCCATAATGAACCTAGGAAAGTATAGCCAATGATTTTGAAGTCAGGCAAAAAAAAAATGAAGATGTAGCAATGATATCATCATTGCTGCTCACTGAAGGCAAGGGAACACAGAAAGAAAAATTTACTTGTAAAGTAGACAGATGCCTAGGAAAGTAAGATCTGGGAATGGGATTTGGATTTACTGTAGAGCACAGCTTAAAATGTAGGGATGACAATTTCCTCACCCGAAAAGTGATAAATAATAATAAATAAAGAAGCCTAATAAAATGCTCATAAGACTGTATTTGTAATATCTTGCAAATATAATTTCAAAAGGCCTTAAATTTAGGGGGCAGCTATGTGGCACAGTGGATAGAGCACCAGCCCTGAATTCAGGAGTACCTGAGTTCAAATCTGGCTTCAGACACATAACACTTACTAGCTGTGTGACTCTGGGCAAGTCACTTAACCGCATTGCCTAGCCAAAGATAAAAAAAATAAAAAAATAAAAAAAATAAAAGGCCTTAAATTTAAAAGTATAGGAGAAGGAAAAGACTGCCCATGTATCCCCCAAGGTAGGCAACAAAGAAAGAATCTACAAAGGTCTTCCTTCTTTACCAGTTGAGACACCTGGATGTTCACAGGGGACAAAATGCAAGAAAAGAGCCAGTAGTTAACCTTGGCCTCAAATGTCTATACACAAATGCCTGAAATTTAGGAAACAGACAGGAAGAATTTACTCAAGTAGGAAAATTTGACCTCTTGGGCATCACCAAAGCTTACTGGGATGAAACCCATGATTGCATTTTATTCAAAAGATATAGGAAAGGTAAAATGAATGGGAAAAGAAAATAACATTAAAAAAGAAAAAAACTTTGAAAGATTTTGGAATTCTGATCAATATCAATACCATGAGGGAGAATACCCAGAGGAGTGAAACTAGAACGTTCAAGTAGGGATGGCAGTAACCTTGAGGGGAATTGACCATCATTCTTCAATTTCATGAGACAGAAAATGATAGAAAAAATAGATGAAACAAATAAACAGGTGAAAGCAGATAAAAGGTCTGCTGGGTAAAACAGATTTCAGACTAGCAGGCTTCCTGGTTGTTTGGTTGGTTGTGTTCTTTGTTCTCAAAGAGGACCAAAATGACATCACTACGTTAGAGTCAAGTTTTAGTGTGTCCCACTGTGGCTGATCAAACCAATAAGAGCTCAAATATTCCACCACAGGCCAGCTACAAATAGTCCATGTGAACATTTGGGGTGGGTTCTCTAAATTTGCACATCTCGCATTTCTTTTGAGCTATTCAATTCTGCTTTGCTTATAGAGTGCAGTATCTTCTTTGATGTGGGCACACCATGCTGGGCAGTCCTGTGCCAGTGTCTCCCATATCGCACAATCAATTCCAAAGCTCTTAAGAGAGATCTTGCGAGCATCCTTGTATTGCTTCTTCTGACCACCAGGTGAGCACTTGCCCTGAGTGAGTTCTCTATAAAACAGTCTTTTCGGCAAGCATACGTTTTGCATTCAGACAATGAGGCCAGTCCCATTGGAGTTGCACTCTCTGAGGTAGAGTTTGAATGCTTGGCAGTTTAGTTTGAGAAAGGTCCTCAGTGTCTGGGATCTTATCCTGCCAAGTGATCTTCAGAATCTTCCTAAGACAATTCAGATGGAAGGGATTCAGTTTCCTGGCATATACTGTCCAGGCTTTACAGGCATACAACAATGAGGTCAGCACAACTGCTCTGTAGACCTTCAGTTTTGTAGTCAGTCTAACACCTCTTCTCTCCCATACTTTCCCTTGGAGTCTCCCAAACACTGAGCTAGCTCAGGTAATGCATGCATCAACCTCATTATCAATGTGTAAATCCCTGGAAAGTACACTACCAAGGTAAGTGAACTTATCCACAGCACTCAAAACTTCTCCATTTGCTGTAACCAATGGTACCATGTATGGTTAGTGTGATGCTGGCTGATGGAACAATCATGTTTTCTTGGTGTTGATTGTTAGGCCAAAATTAGCACAGGCAGCAGAGAATTGATCCATACTTTGCTGGATCTCACCTTCAGGGGCTGCATTGGTGCACAATCATCTTCAAACATAAAATCATGCACTAACACGTCCTACACTTTGGTCTTGGCTTGTAGCCTTTTCAAGTTGAAGAATTTACCATCAGTGTGGTAACTGACCTTGATGCCATGTTCATCTTCATTGAAGACGTTTGATAGCATGGCTGAAAACATCATGCTGAAAAGCATGGGAGCAATCACACAGCCTTGTTTCACTACTTTGGTGACTGGGAAAGCACTAGAGCCTCATCCATTATCCAGAACCAGGGCAAGCATGCTGTCATGACATTGACATACAATGCTGATGAACTTCTCTAGGCAACCAAATTGTGACATAATTTTCCATAAGCCCTCACAACTGACAGTATCAAAGTCCTTGATCATATCTACAAACATTGTGTACAGGCCTCTGTTCTGCTCCTGGAATTTCTCCTGGAGTTATTGGGCAGCAAACACCAAATAAACTGTTCCTCAGCCCTTTCTGAAGCCACACTGGCTCTCAGGTAAATGACCATCTTCCAGGTGAAGAATCAGTCTATTAAGGAGGACGCTGGCAAGAATCTTGTCAGCAATGACTAAGAGAGAGACCCTCCCCTCCCCCATGATTGTCACAGAACAATCTATTTCCTTTACCTTTATGGAGACTGACAATGAACTCCTGGGGGATAATCTTCTCTTGCCATATAACCTGGAAAATTTCAGTCAGCTTTTGTATGAACAATGGACCCCCTACCTTGTAAATCTCAGCTGGAATAGAATCAGCATCAGATGATTTGCCACACAAAAGGAGCCTAATGACATTCAAAATCTCTTCTTAGTTGGAACATCAACTATCAGCATAGAACTGAATTTCATCTGCCTTCTTACTGAACCAAGAATCCTGCATCTCCCTAAGCATCCTTTGCACTTTACTTTTGAAGGCATTACATGCTGTCTTCTTAGAGATGGATCAACTATCCTGCTGGTAAACCCTGTGGAATGTGGTATGGGTAATGTCTTTTGATTCGCATATAAATTGGGTTTAAGTGAGGCAGAGTTGCTGAAGTCGTTAGCCTTCACTCTCTCCTCCAGGGTCATCACAGTCCAGTGGCAGGATGGAATCAAAATGACTGGTGATGGCTCAAGATATAGTGGATAACCTTGGCGTCTTTGGTGGCTAACCAAGCTCCAGGTGTTCCACAGTGCCTGCTTCAGCTGCCTTCATGGCCATTTGAACAATTTGATTCTCATCCTCCCATTCTACCAGGAGAAGTCTTCATATGCTTGGGATAGACACCTCTCTAACTCACCAACAGGTTTGAGACCCCTCAGTTACCCTCAAACTGGCTTATCTCTACCAAAATGGTTCACTGGGGTGTGGCTGCTGCACATGCTACAGCTTCTTGGAGCCACAGGTGAGAGTTCAGGTGGATAGGTAGGCACCAAAGGTAGAAAGCAGCCCTGAAAAGGGCTTGACAGACTTCACACCAGCATTACTAATCTTCCCTGAACACACTCTATACCCCAGAGGGTTTCATAAAGGAGCAATAAGACCCTATGAACCAAAATTCTGAAGGATGAAATTTAGAGGACACAAAAAGAAACAATTCTATTGAGAACTAAAAAGAGAAGTGATCTAAAGAGATCAAGATGAATTCACATGAAATTCTTCGACCAGCTTAAATTTTTTAAAAAGACATATACAGAAAATGGAAGCAAGGGCAGGCAAGAGACTATATATACACAGGTGTGGCACAGTCCTGTTAAGACTAGGGTCAAGAGTCTAAAAGCTCAGAATGAACATAGGCTTTCAAGAATTTTTTTTAAAAAAGCAAAAAAGGGTGGGGTGTGTGTGTGTGTGTGTGTGTGTGTGTGTGTGTGTGTGTGTGTGTGTTTACATAGTTATACTGGGGAAGAAAGAAGGGACAATGAAGAAATAGGGCCCATGCCCAGGGTGGATAAATGGTGCTCTAAAAATTAGAAATGATGGAGAAAGGGTAAAACCACTCTGCTATTTTTATCTTCTCTAGCAAGGAGAATAATTTTTAGACTGGAACAGATGAGGGGCGGGGAAGGCTAATAGGGACCTGATGCCCAAGGTAAGTAAATAGATAATAAGACTTCCTCTTCTGATCTTAATGAGTTAAAATCATTAGTCCCAGCAAATTATATCACAGGTCCCCAAAAGAACAGGCAAATGTGATTGCTGATTTTTGAAAGGTGCAAAGAAATTTTTTGAAGGATAATGAGGAAAGACTGATGTGGCTTAGGTAATGGAATGGTACAGCTAGGTGGATTTGCGAATTATCAGACCTAAAGAGCAATGATTAATTAATTTATATCATTTATATATGTATATATATATATATATATACATATATATAAACTTTATATGTATTATTAATATCATTTATACCATTTTATATATATAATCCTTTCATATCAGTGGAGAACATTGTCTCCAGTGGAGTGACTTAGAGATCTATTCTTGAACCTAAGCTATTTAAGAGTTTTGTTCATGGCTTAAAGGAAGTTATGGATGACATACTTATCAAATATGTGGCTGACATAAATCAGAGAATGATAATAAACATGGGTTGACAGAATCATGATTCAGAAAGATTTTGACAGGCTAGAACTTTGGTTTGCATCTAGTAAAAATAATAACTCAAATTTTTATATCATTTTGTTTTTCAAAGCCCAACAGAACTGGGAGATAGTTATTTCCAGCATTAAAATTATCCCTATTTTACAGAAGTGGAAATTGATGCTCTGAAAGGATAAATGAGCTGTTCATGTCTTCATAGCTACTAAGTATTGGAGGTAAGATTGGAACCCAAATATCCTTACTCCAAATCCAGTGCCTTACCCAATAAACTATACCACCTCTCATATAAAATAAAACTTAACATGAATACATGTAAAGTCACGTATTAAGATTAAAAAAAACCATTATGAGAACAATTCTGGGGAGGTGTGGCTAGACAGCAGTTGATGTGAAAAAGAACTGGAGGGTTTTAGTGGGCTATAAACTCTATGAGTCAACAGTGAGATGTGGTCATCAAAAAAGCAAATGTGACCATAGCCTGAATTAAGAAATTCCCTACCTAATATAGTTAGAGGGGGATTCTGGGAAGATGATATAATAGGTCAGAAAATTCCAAGCTCTCCAGATTTCCTCTGCAAACAAGGCAAATTAGCTCTTCAGGGTGAATGTGGAGCAGCAAAAATAAACAAGCTTTGGGGCAGAGCAGTGGTTGGCCTAGGACAACTAGAGAAGACCCAAAGAAAGATCCCAGGGAGGGAGATTTGGTCTGGGTGAAGTACAAATACCACCAGGTTATCTCCCCTGAAACAATAAATGACAAAGCCTAAGGGCAGCTGGGTTGGAAGGCAGCTCCAGCCTCAGCTACAGGAATTCTCACCTGAAAGACAGTGTGCAGGTCAGACATCTGAGCAGGGGAAGATTGAAGGACCCTCTGTTGCCAAGGGACATCAGGCCCAGCTGTGCTGCCAAGGCATAGTCCTGGGCTGCAGCTGAAGTTGAGAAAGAACCAGCAGGCTTATGTATAGGTGAACAATTTATGAACAAACAAGAGAAAAAGAGTGTTATGAGGTGTAAAATGGATAATTTTGATTACATTAAATTTAAAAAGTTTTTGTGCAAATAAAACAAATGTAGCCAAGATCAAAAGGAAAGCAAAAAACTTGGGAAAAAAATTTATGGACAATTCCTTAGATAAAGGTCTCATATCTAAAATATATAAAGAACTTTGTCAAATCTATAAGAATGTGAGTCATTCTCTAGTTGATAAATGCTCAAATGATATGAACAGCAGTTTTCTGATGAAGAAATCAAAATAATTTGTAGCCATATTAAAAAATGCTCTAAATCATTATTGATTAGAGAAATGCAAATTAAAACAATCTTGAGATGTCATTTTGTGCCTATCAGATTGGCTAAACTGATAGAAGGGGAAAGTGACAAATGTGGGAGTATGTAGACAAATTGGGACCCTAATTCGTTGTTGGTGGGTTTGTGAGCTGATCCAACTGTTTTGGAGAGCGATTTGGAATCATGCCCAAGGAGTTATTAAACTGCCTATAACCTTTGACCCAGCAATACCACTGTTGGGTCTATTTCCCAAGATGATTAAGGAAAATGGTAAAGAACCTACATGTTCTAAAATATTTATAGAATCTCTTTTTGTGGTGGCAAAGAACTGGAAATTGCAGGGATGCCTGTCAACTGGGGAATGGCTAAACAAGTTGCGGTAGATGTTCATGATGGAATATTACTCTGCTGTAAGAAATGATGAACTCAGTGATTTTAGAAAAGCATGGAGAGACCTCCATGAAATAATGAAGAGAGATACAAGCAGAATCAAGAGAACATTGTATACAGTAACAGCAATATTATTTCAAGAACAACTTTGAATAACCAAATCATTCTATTCTAAATACACAAATTAACCACTAAGATCCCATGAAGGAAGATGCTGTTTGAATTCAGAGGAAGAACTGACATACATGCACATATATATGTATATACATACACACACATATATAATATACACATATAAATGTATGTGTATGTATATATATATATGTATGTATGTATATGGGTGTGTGTATATATATGTGTGTGTATGTGTGTGTGTCTGTATATATGATTGTATATATACGCATGCAGATTTGTGTCTAATGGTAGCCGTCTCAAAGTTTGGGGTGGGGGGGAGGGGAAAAAAAGAAAGTTTCATTATAACTTTGTTGTATATTTGAAAGGAATAAAAAGTTGTACACAATGGATCTGCAATTTCAGGAGCAATACTCTGTTTTTCTATCCCACTTTGTTATGGAAATTCTTGATTTATTTCTTAAGTTCTTAATAAAATAAATTAATTAAAAAAAAGAAATTCCTTACCCACCCCCAGCCTATTCTAGTTATATAAAATATCTCAATAAACTCATCGGGGCTGGCATAGCCCTGCCCACCAAACTCCTACCTGGGCAATATTCCTGACATCAATTATTAACTCATAAGGAAGTCATGACCCAGAAAGGTAAATCCAAATAATAGGATGCCTGGGTGAATGGAGACAATGTGCTGTTGGCAGTCTCCATGAAGAGATTAGCTCCAGTTCTTGGAGGAAGTAAAAGTAATTGGAAAAAAAATCACATGCAGCACTGCTGGAATGCTGACTTCAATCAACCACAATAGAGTAATAGAGGAGATTAAAAAAACTGTATAACAAGATTGGCATAAAAATAAAATTTACATAACTAAGAGCAATTCTTAAGAGTCACAGCTATTAATTTATTATTGATGAAAATAAAGCTATATACATTATGTGGCATCTAAAATTAATGTGCTAAAAGTTGGGTCTAGCTCTTTGTAGCTCACCTTGCCTTACCCTAGATTTGTTTTGGGCACTAGAGGTTTGAGACTCTGGGTAACAGCTGCGCAGAAATCCTTACTCTCTTACAACACTTTCTCTGGTCAAGTTTTGGGCTACTTGACTCACCTCGTCCCCCCCAAGCCTCTACAGAAATTTGATATTTATGACTTCCCATCCCTACCTACTACAAAATCACTCAGTTTATTATAGGATACCCTATAGAGGGCCAAGATCCTAGTCTCTAGGAGAATCATGAACATGGGTCCTGTCAACCTTAACCACCTTAACTGTAATGACCTGGTACACACACACATAATGGAACATAACTATTAGACTTTATAAGCTTTTCAACCACATTGAAAATCTGCTCCTGTTTAGCTATTAACTGATAGCCACAAAATTAGTGAGATTGACTTCTCTAAAAAAAAAATCTAAGAAGTTAAGATAAAAGACTATGAATTTAAGCACCCTCAAATGCGGTTGTGTAAAATAATACCAATTTGGGACATATCAAATCCAATTCATCATGTTGTTACAAGTTAGGCTGTGGAAAGGGGAGTTCTCACGCAGTAGAAGGACTTCCCTGTAGCCCACCCTGCTTCAAGTATCTCTCCACTCCACTCTGTCCTGCCAAAGAGTTTTTCCTTAAGTTCATATCTAAGTTACTCTCCTATAGGATTCCTATTGCCTCTAGAATAAAATAAAAACTTCTGTTTGTTTTTTTTAATTTTAAATTCATTTTGAAATTAAATTAAAAAAAGACAAAAAAAAGAACATTTCCATGTTCACAGCATAACATAAAATGAAGATTCAATATAAAACCATGAATTCCCATTTCACACTTTTTCTTTTGAAAAATTATATAATAAATATTACACATTGTTTTCAAAGCTATCCTGCTTTTCTGTCCTTCCTTCCAAGTTTTTTTTGTTCTCTGCTGTGCACTTTTTCCCTCCCTCCCTCCCCACTCCACCCTACAGAAGGTTACCATTAGACACAAATATGTATATATATGAAAAAGCATGCTATACATACTTCTATTTGGCTTTTAAAGTCCTTCATAGCTTCACCCCAACCTAGCTTTCTAAACTCATATATTACTGCCCTTCCTATCCTCTACTATCCAGCCAAATATTGCTTTGATTCCATCATGGTCCTGTTGGATGTCCCTTTTGCTTGGAATACACTCCCGCCTATAGCTATATCATAGAATCCTTCTCTTCCTTCAAGACACAGATCCAAGTAATGCATTTTACATAAATTCATCCCTGAACCTCCTAATTGCCAGGCTCCCTCCTTATCTACCCTGAATTTAACAACCTTCTATTTATGTTGTATTTATTCCATATTCTCCTTTCCAATAGAATGCAAGCTCCTTGAGAATAGGTATTATTTAATTTCCTTTTCCTTGTATCCTTGGCACCTAGCACAGTGCCCAGCACATAGTAGATGCTTGGGAAATTGATTCGCAGGTAGGGAGTAAACAAGCACTTATTAAGTGTATACTATATGCTAGGCACTGTGCTAAATGCTTAACAAATATTATCTTATTTTATCCTTACAGTAGGAAATAGGTACTATTGCTAGCATCTATTTTATTGTTGAGGAAACTGAGGCAGACAGAAGTTAGGTGACTTGTTCAAGGTCACTCAGCCAGTAAGTGTCTGAGGCCGGATTAGATCTCAGGTCTTCCTGACTTGAGATCCAGAGCTATGTTCACTGTACCACCTGCTATTAGTTGATTGAATATGATACAATAAAGTCAAAGTTAGCTTTTTGTTGTTTATGTCCTGAAGTGTGCATTGTTCACAATTCCCTAGATTCTGAAGGATAAGTCAGATACTATCCTACCACTTGCTAATGTCCTCCTTCATCCCTCAATTGCGTTGGTTTTACTTTGTTTTAATTTTCTGTTTATACTTGAACACACTCTCCCACCAACAGGATAGGAGTCCTTTGAGGTTAGGGACTATCACCTTTTGCGCTTGTTATCCCTATGACCTAGCACATAGACCCTATGCACTGGCCATAGAGAATGATTGAATAAACCAAATTCTTATTTTATAATGAGCAGGAAGGGAACCATATGTAAGATGACATTTTGTCTCAATACAAAATGAAGTTTACCTCTGACAACATTTTCAAATTTAAAAAAATTATTACTCTACCCTTTATTATGATTTACACTCTTTCCTTTGGTTTGAATAACATTTTCTGTTAATTAACAGTTTTGACCAAATCTGCCATCAGATACTTTGCATATTCATCTTATTCATGATGCACTGATTTTAATCTTGGTTAACATTTATAATAATAATAATAATAATAATAATAACTTAACATTTACATATCACTCATCTGAAGTAACTAAGGAAGGCAGAAATTAAGTGACTTGCCCAGGGTCATACTCTCAGGTGTCTGACACTGGATTTGAACCTGTTCTACTATCCTGTGCACCATGCAGCTGCCTAAATACAAGTATGAGGAAATAAAAAAGTTGGGATTTTTCCTGTCTTTCAAAATGTTCAGCTGTTCAACTATCTCCAGAGTATGTTCCTTGTTTGAAAATGTTAATGTTTAATCACAAAAAAGATGATAAATTTAACTCTGTCCTTTTTGGTCTATTGATTTAGAAAGAGATATGAGTTGGAGGCAGCCAGGTAGTGCAACGGATAGAGCACCAGCCCTGGAGTCAAGAGAACCTGAGTTCAAATCTGGCCTCAGATATTTGATAGCTGTGTGACCCTAGGCAAATCATTTAACTTTATTTGCCTCAGTTTCCTTACCTATAAAATGATCTGGAGGAGGAAATGATAAACCACTCTAATATCTTTGCCAAGAAAACCTCAGACGCGATCATGAAGAGTTGGGCATTATTAATTAACTAAACAACAACAGAATAGTTGGAATCTGATCGTATCAGATACCTCATTCATCTTTCAGATGCTACTCTATAACTGCCTAGCTTGGGAAAAAAGTTTTTACATTGAGTTTCTCTGGCAAAGGCCTCATTTCTCAAATATGTAGGGAAATGAGCCAAATTTATAAAAATAAGAGCTATTACCCAGTTGATACATGGTCAAAAGATATAAATAGGCAGTTTTCAGAAGAAATTAAAGCAATTAATAGTCACATATAAAATGCTCTAAATCACTACTGATGAGAGAAATGCAAATTAAAATAACTATGAGATACCACATCATACCTATCAGATTGGCTAACATGACAGAAAAAGAAAATGACGAACGCTGGAGGGGGTATGGAAAAATGGGGACCATAATGCATTGCTGGTGGAGTTGTGAGCTAAGGCTAACCATTCTGGAGAATCACTTGGAACTATGCCCAAAGGGCTATCAAGCTGTGCATACCCTTTCTACTCAGCAATACCATTAACAGGTCTATATCCCAAAGGGATTTGAAAAAGAAAAGAAAAGGGAAAAAGAACCTATTTGGTACAAACATATTTGTAGTAGCTCTTTTTGTGGTGGCAAAGAAATGGAAATTGAGGGGATGATCATCAATCGGGGAATGGCCAAACAAGTTGTGATCTATGAATGGGATGGAATACTATTGTGCTATAAGAAATGATGATCTCATGGTTTCAGAAAAACCTGAGAAGACTTACGTGAACTCGTGCAAAGTTAAGTAAGCAGAACCAGAAGAACATTGTACACAGTAATAGTAATATGCTAATGATAATTATCTTTGAAGGACTTAGCTACTCAATCAACACAGTGATCCAAGTCAAATCCAAAGGATCCATGATGAAAAATTATTGGCTTTTTTTTGTCTGTGTTTTCTTTTGCAACATGTGTAGTACAGAATTTTTTTTTAAATGCCTCTTTACTGACCAAAAAAAAAGAATCTTCCTAGCTGGATCCAAAATGACTCATAGTCATGATCATGAACTCCTTCCCCTTGATGTCTCCCCTTTGAATAAGTCAGAATTTATCATACACAAAATGTATTAAACATGTAAAAAAATTAAAATGTAAAACAGTACATATTAAACAAATGCATTAATAGCAAGTACTCCAAGTACCTATGCTCTGTTAAAAAAAAAAAAACAACAACCACAAAAAACATAGCACTCCCAGACCCACAGGAGAAATATGATTTCAGTCTGGCCTTGGTTTTGCAGCTCAGCCCTAGCCGCCAAGATCAGACAAAGAGAATAGGACGTGATGGATTAATCACGGGGCCCATGGATGTTCATGGAAGGCTTCCTGACTCATCATATCTGTTCATCTTGTGCATTGTTTAATGATTAGGAACCAACTGCTACTGTTGTCATCATGGAGGAAGTGATCTCTGCCTAAGATCTGGAAGAATATGACCACTTGCATCTTAAGTTAGGAATGAGGAAAATTATCAAGCAGAAAGGTCGCAAACCCTATGAGATATGACATAGCAAGAAGGAATGGCCATATTCTCCTCTTTTTGCTTCTTCTTTCATTTCTCTTCACATCAGGGCACCCTGAACACTGGGATGAGTGGGCAAAATAACATTACTGAAAACATCCATTAATAGCAAAGGCAATTTGTCCTATGACTAGTTCCTATTATACAAGCAGCATGGAGTACACCCACATATACTAATTATATCATGCATACAAGCTATGTAGAATTTGTTTCACTCGGGACATTAGCCTCTCGTATGAAAGAAAACATTATCCATTTGGACAAAAATGACAGGTATGTGTGGAAGCCAGGTGAAATTCATAAGGATATTCTGTGTTTAACATAACCTTACTTTTAGCATGAGTTGAATGTGAACACAAATTATACGCTAGCACCATTTGAGGTGGCGTAGGCCAAATGCTTTCCTCTGGGGCTTTCATGCGTTTTCAATAATATGCAACTAAACAACAATCAGACTTTGTCAAATATTTTCACAGGTCCCAGATTGCTAGAAATGCTTGCCAGCCTTCTCTGGTTTGATAAAGGGGTTGGCATTTGTCTGAACAGTCCTAAAAGTTTCTTTTTGTTAGTCTTACTTGAAAAAGTCCAAAGTTCTGGCAATAAGGATCTCTAGACAGAAATCTACATTGTATATAGTCACTGTAACAGTGATTTTTAAAGTCAGCTCTCAGGTATAATCTAGCAAGACCTCAAAGGAGGACACAGCTCTCAGTTGTGAAGACATAGTTTGAACAAAGAAAATAGGACTTAAAGTTTTATATCATCCCAGTAAGATTGTTGGTGTGGGTTTGGTTTGTTGAAGACTTTTTTCCATGGAACTTGACAAAGTTCTAAAGATGGTGCTTAGGCCACACCAAATGTGATCTTAATTTTAAATATTAACATTATCATTTAAATCCAGAAATTAAAATGAAATTCAAAGAGAGACAAGCTGATCATGAACATAACCGGAACAAATCTAAATGGAAAGAAATGCCTGAAACTTTTAGGAGTGAATTTTTAAATGATAAAGCTCTGTCACGCTGCACAGGCTGTTCCGTCTGATGGACGGAATGCTTGTAAAATATCTTTCTTGGCCTACCCAGATCCCAAGACGGCTTTAATTCAACTCACAAGGTAGCGGATATGTCCTAGCAATCTCTTGCCCTTGAGAAATGAGAAATTCCTGTTTTTATTTTGTTTTTGCTTTTTCCCTTGTCAGCCTTCACTATCTTTGAGGTTTACTTTGACAGCACTGAGGCTTGGGTGGAACAAAGTCACATACACAGAGTAAGGAAATCATTAGATTGTATAATATCTTTCCATCCTAGAAACCACAACTTTAAAATATTCCTATTGTTTTCATTTCCTTTGCTTTCTCTTTTGACAGCTTACAGGAACTTTGGGACAGTTGGAGGTATATGTTATTTTAAAATTCAGATGTCTCTATCTGTAACTCTGTTCCAGAAAGACCATGTTAGGGATTTGTATGGATTAAAGCTTAAATTAATTAAATGATAATTGATACATCTTAGAGAAATCCTGCACTAGTTTTGAGATAAACTCTATTTTAATTTTGAAATTAAGCCTAAATATTTGGGGAAATTTATTTTATAGAACTTCTGCTTTTCTATTTAAGCTACTTAATAAGAAAAACTATAAATAATAAAATAAAATAACAACTGAAATGATGTTAAAAATTGCCAAAAATATGCAAATGTGTCAGCTTTCTCATAGTGAAATCATTTTAATTATAATACCCCCATTTTTCAATGGAACTGTGATCTCAGTGAGGTGGATACACCTTCTTCTGGTACAAATCACAAACCCCTTCACATCCTCTCACTCTTTATGATTTTTGTCCATTTCTATCTTTTCAAAATCCCACATAGAGAATTTATTTTTTCTGTTTTTTTATTAATTTATTTTGATTTATCAACAATCACTTCCATAAGCTTTTGAGTTTAAAATTTTTTCTACCCCTCCCTCCTTACCTCCCTCTCCAAGATGGTGCGCAAACTGATGTAGGCTATACATATACATTCCTATTAAACATATTTTCAGATTAGTCATGTAAGGAAGAATTAGAACCAATAGGAGGAACCACCAGAAAGAGGAAACAAAAAACAACAGAAGAAAAAAAAATAGCAAGTAGTATGCTTCGATCTGCATTCAAGCTCCATAGTTCTTTCTTTGGATGTGGATAGCATTTTCCATCATGAGGCTTTTGGAGATGTCTTAGATCCTTGTATTGCTGAGAAGGGTTAAGTCTATCAAAGTTAGACATCATGCAATATGGCTGTTACTGTGTACAATGTTCTCGTGGTTCTGTTCATTTCACTCAACATCAGACCGTACAAATCTTTCCAGGTTTTTCTGAAGTCAGCCTGTTTATCATTTCTTATAGCACAATAGTATTCCATTACATTCATATACCACAACTTGTTCAGCCATTCTCCAGTTGATGAGCATCCTCTCAATTTCCAATTCTTTGCTACCACAAAAAGAGCTGCTATAAATATTTTTGTACATGTGGGTCCTTTACATAGAGAATTTATTAAACATGGAAGTCATCTTCTGGTTCCCTTGACATTTCATGGCCATCAGTGAAACACTCTCTAGACCAGGGCTTCTTAAACTTTTTCCACTCGACACCCCTAAGAAGCACTGCTCTTGACTATGTAGCCAGCCCATGTCCTTGATGATGCCTTCTTCAACATTTCTCTCATGCAAGTCAGAATGTTGGTAATATGCTGCCACTTTCTTACACAAACCATATGTTTTCCTATTATCCTTTGGGTTCTTATTTTATGCTTCTAAGACTGCAATGCCAATCAATAAATCAACAAGCATTTATTTGGTTTCAACGTGCTAGGAACTGGGGATTTAAAAAAAAATGGAAAAGTCTCTGCCCTCAAGGAGCTTATGTTCCACTGCAGGATACAACATGTACATGTCTAAGTACACACAAAATAAATGTAAGGTTATTTCTTTGGGTCAAGGGGAAGCTCTGTTACATGAGAGAACAGGGATGGCATCATGCAGAGGGTGATACTTGAGCTAAACTTTGGTGGAAACCAGTAATTCTAAGAGGTGAAAGCCAGGAAAGGGTAAATTCCAGGCATAGAATACAATTTGTAAAGCTACAGAGATGGGGAAATGGAGCATCATATATGAAGAACAGCAAGATGGCTGTACTAAGGTAAGGGCTCTGTGAGATGAGAAAGGAACAGGTCTTGCGTCTGCAAGAGATGTTATAATGGTAGAGTCGATGAGATTTGGTTGCTGTCTGGATATGTGGCGTAAAATAGGAAATCAAGAATAATTGTGATGGTTGTGAACCTGGAAGAACAGAATGGTTGTGGTAACCTAAAGAGAAATATGTGAGATCATAAGGGGAAAGCGGAAAATAGGGGAATAAGTATTTATATAGCGTTTACTATGTGCCAGGCACTGTGCTAAGTGATTTTTTTTTAACAAATGTTATCTCTTTTTTATTCTCTCAACCACCCTCCAAGTAGGTACTATTATTATCCCCATTTTACAGCTGAGGAAACTGACATAGGCAGAGATTAAGTGACATGTCCAGTCACACAGCTAGCAAGTATTTGAGCCCTGATTTGAACTCAGGTCTTCCTAACTCCAAGCCCATTGCTCTATCCGCTATTCCAGGGATTGGTTTTGGGGAAAAGATGAGATCATGGTTGAAATAAATGAGATAGTAATTGCATAGTGCTTAGCACATCTTGGAACATAATGAGTGCTATATAAATGCTAGTGATGATGATGATGTTGACAATGATGACTAGTTCTAGTTTAGACATGCTTTGAGATGCTTATGTTACATCCAGTTCTAAATGTTTAGTGGGCAAATGGTGACATAGAACTGAAGCTCAGAAGAGAGACTAGGAAAGAAAATATAGCTCTGGAAGGCATTTGAATAGAGGTGATAATTAAATTTATCAGAGTTTTGATGAGATCACCAAAAAAGTATAGAGAAATAAGAAAACCAGTGGCAAGACAGAGCACACCTATAATATGGGGAAAGATGATAAAGATGATGATTTAGTAAAGGATACTGAGAAGGAGAAATCAGGTAGGTAGGAGGAAAACTGGCAGACAATGCCATGAAAATCTAGAGAGGAGAGGATATCTACAAATTCAGGGTAGGGTTGGGGGGTGGGGAGGCATTGTCAACTGAATCAAATGCTGCAGAGAAGCCAAGAAGAATAAAGAATTGAAAAGAAACATCAGATTTGATAATCAAGAGATAATTATTAATTTTGGAGAAAGCAGTCCCAGTTGAATGATATCAGAAGTGAGATTATAAAGGGTTCAGAAGTGAGTGAGAGAAGAGAAAGAAGAAGCAAAGAAAAGGAGGAAATTTTTTTTTGTAGAAATTGAGTACAAAAAAGTAGGAAAGATATGAGATGATAGCTGGAAGGCATGTGATGTTGGAATTTTCTTTTTTCTGGTAGGTGAGTCCTCAGCATATTTGTATTCAGTAGAGAGAGGAAACCAGTAGAAAGGAAGAAACCAAAGATTGGGAGGGAGTGGGGGAATTAGGAGATGATTTTGTGTCCAGTGATAAGTTATCATTTAAACTGGTATTTTAAATATGAGCTTTTGTGAACATCTTAGGAATTATTCAAAATGTCTTACAATTTCCCCTTACATTTTACATTTTCCATCCCCTTGCTTTTTCCTGTGTAGATTGGTCATTTCATTTGAGTGACCAAGGATTTCAGGGCAGTTTATTGTGATGATGATAACAATGATAATAATAACAGTTAAGCATCAGGATTCACTTCACTCTAAGGAACTGCACTAGCTTCAGGGGGAGGGTGATCCAAAGTTTTTGATAGGATTTTGAGGATTTCAATAAGAATTTCAGGAACAAGTAGGAAGCAAATTCTTTTGGGATTTTAATGCCATGTTTCTCTATTAAGTCATGTCAACAAATACTTATTCAGCACAAATAATAAAGCTTTCCTTAGACATGACATAGCCTCCCTGGGAAATAATCTGAAGTGCATGAAAAGTGAAATAGCATATTTAAATAATATTCCTAGACAATAATAGGAAAGATGTGAAAAGGCACTACCTGACTACTTGTCAAGAATAATCATACAGCATTGCTATAACACTCCTCAGAACAGAGTTTATTTCAGTCAGAAAATGGTAACAGAAGGCTTTACAAATGAGATAACAATGGACTTCAATCTTAAGTGGGTAGTGGAGGTGAGGGCATTTTAGGTGGGAAGAATGGCATGTGAAAATGCAAGGAGGTAGGAATGGGAAAAGATGAAGATGAAGTAGTAGTACTAGTAGTAGTAGTGGTAGCAGTAATGATGAAGTGTAGATTCTTGCGGTGCTGGGACCCTGAAATCATGACACAGTGGGTCCTGCCTGAATGAATTGGACCCAAATCTTCTTTCAGCCAGAGACAAAGTTTTATTAGAGATAAACCATATAGGCCAGACTCTTAAGGAATCTGAGCATTAGTGATGCAGCAGGCATGAGAAAGTCTCAGCAGCAGAGTGGATTTTATACACACCCAAGTAATTTTGAGTGTTTGAGGAGAGCCTGAGAGAAAGATCCTGAAGCTGGGTTGACTTTAGTGAGAATTCCCATGGGAATGATAGATAATGGAACAAAGAACTGGAAGGAAGAGGTTGACAAGATCAAAGGTGGGATCAAAGACTAATCTTCTTCATTAGGATGTCAAAGATTAGGCTTCATTAGGGTTTCAAAGGGAGATAGGGAGAGCAGGTCCATCAGAATAAGAATAAGAGATAAGGAAAGGCCAGGTGAATGGAGTATATAGACTCAGGCAACCCTTTGAGACCAGAGTGAGGTCAAGGAAAGTTTAAGGGTTTTCTAGGGCTGGTAGACAAATGGGACTCACACTCTTTTTGGGGTAAGGGGCAAAGGTCTTGGCTTGGACCCATACCCCATCAGTAGTAGTAGTAGTAGTAGTAGTAGTATTAATAGTAGTAGGTCTGGATCATATTATTTAAGGTTTTGAATGGCAGCATAAAATATTTACATTTTGTCATATATCTAGCTACCCATGAACTCATTTATTTAAAAAAAATAGAACTACTAATATGACAGATGGTGCTAGGTTCTGTGAGGGATACAAAGATAAATAAAATCTAGTTCTTGCCATCAAGGAGCTTACTAACTTAAAGAGCATGCAGCAATACAAAAATAACTACAATAGAAGATGGATTATAAAAGTTCAAAATGAGAGCTATAAAGAAAAGTTCATTGGAACTTATAGGAAGGCAAGATTGATTGTATCTGGTGATGGTTTGGTGGAATGTTCATAGAACTGATGGTATTTGAGCTGGAACTTGAAAGATACTTAAGAATTGTTTGTTCTTTATTCAAGAAGAGGACCAATGACATCATGAGAGTGATGTCTTGCACATGAATTGGACAGGAGTGGGGCAGAGTTGCACAAAGCCATCAGCCTCACTCTTTCCTCCAGAATCATTAAAGTCCAGTGGCAAGATAAAGGTTAAGATAACTAGCAATGGCACTGGATGCAGTGAATGATGTTGGCCTTTCTAAATTAAGGCCTTTCCCAAGTCTAAGTTTGTCTAAGGTCATGCCCATTGGATGACTATGGGCTGGGTAAGAGTTGAGACAAAAGATGGCTTAATTTACCATCACAAAGATATCATCCTGAGAGGGCAAGACCCTCAGAGTTTCTGGACTGAACAGAAAATAATTGCTATTTACATTCATTCTACTCCCTTAAAACCTAAACAATGAGTCACAGAGGCTTGGGTTGGGGCTATTGTTGACCATTCAATGAAAGTCTGAGTGATCTGGGTTTTAAGGTGGAGTCAAGTAGCTCCATTTAAAACTCTTTTAAAAGCCTGTGTTTTCAGAGCTATATTTCAAGAAATAAAAAATGAAAACTGCAGAAGGACAAAAATCAAATTGTTCCAGTTTTTTGGAAAGAAGATGAAGAAGGAAGAAGACAAAGAAGATGAAGATGAAGGAAAACAAAGACAATGAAGAAGAAGAAGAAAGAGGAGGAGAAGAAGAAGGAGAAAGAGAAGAAGAAGAAGAGAAGAAGAAGAAGAAGAAGAAGAAGAAGAAGAGGAAGAACAGCATTGTACAGGTCAGGCTGAGGTTAAAGGCCATTTTAGATGGGAAAGCACAAGACATGCTCAAAAAATGGTGAATAGAGTTTGACAAAAAGCATAATTTGTGTATGAATAGCAGATGATAAGGCTAGAAAGGTAGACTGGAGTCCAAATCACATAGATCCTTGAATGCTAGACTTGTTAATGGTGATGATGTAACAACAGCAAAAATTTACATATATATATACATACTAGATAAGAACATACATACATACATACATATATACATATTATGGAGAGAGAGAACTTTAAGGTTTGCAGAATAGATAATAGGTAATATATAAGAACCATTCTGATTGTACTTTCCCATAATCCATGACATGATATTGTGATTAAAAAAACGTAATGGGAAAAAAGGGAGGGAGATGAGCATTGTTTGAACCTTACTCTCATCAGATTTGGCCCCCATTGGTTCTAATTCTTAATTATAACATCACTAATGTGAAAATGTTTAATAGGAATGTAAATGTATAGCTTATAACAGATTGCTGTATTAGGGAGGGAGGTGGAGAAAAATTTAAAACTCAAAAGGTTAAGGAAGTGATTGTTTTTAAATCAAAATAAATTAATAAAGTTTTAAAAATGCAAAAAAAAAAAGCAAGTGTTATCAGGGGAGCGTGTCCATGTTGTCAGGAAGTCCAGCATACATCATCAGGAATATGTACATGTAATGACATGTACATGTATGATATGATACTATAAAGTTACATGATGTAATATTGCATCATCAAAATTTCAAGGCAGGAAAAAACCCACAAATTTACAATAAATTATTAAATTTTTTAAAAAAGAAGGGAATAACATAATCAAGTATAGAAATCTAACTTGCCCTATAGGCAGTAAGAGGGAAAAGGGCAACAAAAAGGAAAGGGGGATAGAAGGGAGGGAAGAAGTAGAAAGGGCAAAGGGGAAGAAAAAGGAGGGGGCTAATAGAAGGGAGGTGGGACTGAGGGAGATGGTGGTCAAAAGCAAAACACTAGTGAGGAGGGAAAGGGAGAAAGGAGAAAGAAAAGCATAAACAGGGGCAAAATAGGATGGAGAGAAAGACACAGATAGTAATCATAACTGTGAATGTGAATGGGATGAACTCTCCCATAAAACAGAAGGGGGTAGCAGAATGGATTAGAAACCATAATCCTACAATATTTTGTTTACAGGAAACACATTTGAAACACAGGGACGCGCACAGGCTAAAGGTAAAGGGCTAGAGTAGAATATATTATGCTTCTGCTGAAGTAAAAAAAAAAACAGGGGTAGCAATCCTGATCTCAGACAAAGCAAAAGCAAAAACAGATCTTATCCAAAGGGATAAGGAAGGAAACTACATCCTGCTAAAAGGCACCATAGAAAATGAAGTAATATCATTACTAAACATACATACACCAAATGGTATAGCATCCAAATTCTTAGAGAAGTTCAGGGAGTTACAGGAAAAAATAGACAGCAAAACTATTCTAGTGGGGACCTCAACCTCCCCCTCTCCGAACTAGATAAATCTAACCACAAAATAAACAAGAAAGAAGATAAGGAGGTGAATAGAATATTAGAAAAGTTAGTTATGATAAACCTCTGGAGAAAATTGAATGGGGATAGAAAGGAATATACTTTTTTCTCAGTGGTGCATTGCACATACACAAAAATTGACCATGTACTAGGGCATAAAACCTTCACAATCCAGTGCAGAAAGGCAAAAATATTAAATGCATCCTTTTCAGATCATGATGCAATAAAAATTATATGTAATAAAGAGGCATGGAAAGGTAGACTAAATAATAATTGGAAACTACATAATCTAATCCTAAAAAAATGATTGAGTCAAACAACAAATCAAAGAAATAATCAATAACTTCATTCAAGAGAATGACAGTAATGAGGCAACATACCAAAACTGATGGGATTCAGCAAAAGCAGTTCTTAGGGGGAAATTTTATATATCTAAATGCTTATGTGAATAAAATAGAAAAAGAGATCAATGAATTGGGCATACAACTAAAAAAACTAGAAAAAGAACAAATTAAAAATCCTCAATTAAACACCAATTAGAAATACTGAAAACCAAAGGAGAAATTAAGAAAATTGAAATTAAGAAAGCTATTGTATTAATAAATGAAACTAAGAGCTGGTTTTATGAAAAAAAAACAAACCAAAATAGATAAACCTTTGGTTAATTTAATTTAAAAAAAGAAAGGAGAAAACCAAATTACCAGTATCAAAATTGAAAAGGGTGAATACACCACAAAGGAAGAGGAAATTAAAACAATAACTGGAACTATTTTGCCCAACTGTATGCCAATAAATTTGACAATCTTAGTGAAATGGATAAATATTTATAAAAATATAAATTGCCCAGATTAACAGAAAAGGAAATAAAATACTTAAATAACCCCATCTCAGTAAAAGAAATTGAGCAAGACATTGATGAACTCCCTAGGAAAAATTCTCCAGGATCAGATGGATTTACAAATGAATTCTATCAAACATTAAAAGAACAATTAATTCCAATACTATATAGACTATTTGGGAAAACAGATGAAGGAGTCTTACCAAATTCTTTTCAATATGGGGCTGATACCTAAACCAGGAAGAGTCAAAGCAAAGAAAGAAAATTATAGATCAATTTCCCTAATGAATATAGATGCAAAAATTTTAAATAAAATATTAGCAAATAGATCATAGCAACTTATCAACAATAATACACTATAGCCAGGTAGGTTTTATACCAGGAATGCAAGGATGGTTAATCTTAGGAAAACAATCAGCATAATTGATCATATCAACAACAAAACTAACAGAAACCACATGATCATCTCAATAGATACAGAAAAAGCTTTTGACAAAATACAACATCCATTCCTATTACAAACACTAGAGAGCATAGGAATACATGGAATCTTCCTTAAAATAATAAATGGCAACTACCTAAAACCTTCAGCAAGTATCATATGTAATGAGGACAAGCTAGAAGGATTTCCAATAAGATTGGGGGTGAAACAAGGATGGCCATTATCACCACTGTTGTTCAATACGGTACTGGAAACATTAGTTTTAGCAAGAAGAGAAGAAAAAGAAATTGAAGGTATCAAAATAGGCAAAGAAGAAACAAAGCTATCACTCTTTGCAGATGATATGATGATATACCTACCTGATTAGGGGCCACCCACAGGCTTGATGGGCATTCTCTCAAAGCTATCAGCCAACACCCCAATAAAAATATAGTACTGGATGTAAAGCCAGCCCCTGGAAGACACCATGAAGTATGTTCTGCCAAACTGAGCTGTGAATTTAGGAACTTTTCTCGTACTGCCAAGCTTGCTTTGCTTTCTTTCTTTAGCTGTGCTGTCCTGGCCGGATTCCTTGACCTTCCTAAGTCTTAGCTTCCTCATATATAAAGAGAATATATTCCTTTTTCTTTATCTTTAAAATGATTATAATATTACCTACTTCACAGAGTCTTGTTTAAATAAAAAAAGTACTATATAAACCTTGAAATGTCTTGTAGAAATGAGTTATTCCTTGGTTTTTTATAACTTGGTTTCCAGAACTTAATTTCAGGGTTTGTTTTCCATATTTAATTTAGATTTTTATGTGACATTTTATAGAATGACACAGTTAAATGTGTTGTGCTACAGGACTACATATGAGATAAGAAACTTCACTTAAATGCTAAACAGTTATTTTATCAGTTGGAATGGTGTTAAGACAATCTCCATTTCTATAGTGATCCATTTCCTTCACATATGTGTGGAGGATAAAAGAGTATCTTTTTTCTTAGTATTCAAATTCCCCTTTCAAACTTTTCAAAGACACTGAGCAGAAAATAGCCCAAGAGAAATCATTACCAAAGTTAGGGCACTAATCATGAGCACACAGTTCACTCTTTTGTGACTATAAATGGATATAACAGACACGATGAATTAAAATACTTGTGATTTCAAATCACTTCATAGAGAAACAACTCTTGCAGGATTTTGAAGAGAGAGTCTGAGCGTCTTTAGGTTGTTTTCAGCAGGTACACTATTCCTATGGGACTTTAAGATCTGCAAAGCACTTTACAAATATTATCTCATTTGAGCCTCCTAATAACTCTAGCAGATAGGTGCTATTATTATTTTTGTTTTACAGCTGAGGAAACTGGGGCAGACAGAGGTTAAGTAAATTGCCCAAAGTCACAGGGCTAGCAAGTTTGAGGCAGGATTTGAACTTAACTATTCTTGAGTCCAGGTTCTGGGCTCAAATCCACTGTGGCATCTAGTTGCCTCAGGTTATGCATTCTTTATCATACTACCCTTATGCAATTTTTTTGTGGTTGAGGCTACATTCATAAAATCACAAGTAATAGCTTCAAAGCTGGAGGGAACCTCAGAGACCACCTAGTCTGCCCCCTCATTTTATAAATAAAGAAACTGAAGCCCAGGGAAGGTAGGTGACTTGTCCAAGGTTGCATAGGTTAAGTAAGCTTCAGAGATAGGATTTGAACCCAGAGCTATTCCTATTTGAGTTATTCTATATTTCTATTTGAACCGAGATCTATTTCTATATATTTCTATTCAGAGCACTTAAAGACCTGCTCTGGTGTTTGTGTTTTGGGGCTTTCCAACACAGAGACTGACAAAATTAGAACTAAAATATTTTATTATTTTGTCTTTCTGATTCAAGGTCTACTTCTAAAATATGAGAGACCTATAACTGTACATTACTTTGGTGTGAATAAAAAGATCATTTGAGGAAAATTGCTATTAATCTAATATTATAGAGCAGCTGCCTGATCCCAAGCTCTCTTGTTCCTACTATTTGTATCAGGATTTTCCTCACTATTTACAAATTGTGCTGATTTGGAGGAGAAATTTGAAAATGTAAGTTTTATCCTTATGTCAGGAAATTAACTTCTTGGTTTTCAGCAGACTTTAAGGGTGAAGTAGGTAAAGCGGGAATGGAAGACATATTCATTACACAAAATGGAGTATGAGTTTTATAGTAGAGCTGGCTCTATAAAGTCCTATCCTATGAATAAGATAATATTTGTAAAGGCCTCTGCAAATCTTAAGGTGCTTTAGAAATGCAAGCTATTTTTCATTATTATTAATTCCGATTTAGCAAAAACTAGGGATAACTATTGTGAAAAATGATTTCTAGACTCAGAACTCCACCTTCCCCCCACCCTCCTCCCCCAGCCCCTTTCTGAAAAGTTCTTCAGGGGACACTACTGATAATAATATTGCATTGAGTCTTAATCTGCTCAAACTCCAACCCAGGTCTGAATTGATTTAATCTGCTCAGGTTTGGGTGGAGACAGATTCTTCTGCTTAGATAGGCCTAGCCTGGGAGTGGGTGGCCTGATAGAACAAATATTTATTCTGAAGATAGAATGCTGGTGGGTGATGTCAGCCTCTGTTGAAAAGACATTGTACCAAGATTAGGTGACTTAAGTCACATAATCAAGACTTCATTTTAATATAGCCTACCTCCTAGTGTGCTGACCAGTCAGAGTTGATTGGCACCTAACCTTGGGAATACCTATGCTGTGAAGGGCATATACTCTGTACCCCCAAATCCAAAATCGAGCTTGTTCTGGAATGGTAGCTCTCATGGAAGGCATGTTAAGTCAGTTTGAAAGAAATTAAAACATGGACACAAAGACAGCCTAATTTTATTTGTCTCTTTCTTAGTGATTTGGGAGTGACACTATGAAAAGCAGACTGCTAAGAGAAATACAGGGAGAATGCCAGCATATTGAGTGGGCCTCTTATGGAGGGAACACTTAAGGACATGAATAAGAGTTATGTAGGAGAAGAGAACTTGGATGGATTATCATCTCTGCTGTTGGAAGGAAGAGCCCCACTGATGATATCACCACTCTGTTGACACACTAAAGCCAAATACAGTCTAAAGGAAAGTTGATGGATGGGAATGCAGAAAGCAAACCATTGAGGAAGCACTGCCATCATTTCCTATAGGCTCTATGAATAACAATGAGCTTTCTCCATCATCTCACTGTGAAATCTGAACATGAAAATTATTCACTATAATCACTATAATTCACTAATATAATGTCCTTTGAAATATGTCTTTGATGTATTCATGTTGACCAATTTTCTTTTCTACAGTTGTAGTCATCACTGTCAAAACTGATACTTTGGTCTAAAAAATATGCATATCTATATATCTATATATCTATATTCATATATGTAATCATTTAAATATTTTAAGAAAAGAATTTGTTTAAACAGGAAAATTCTTATTTTTTTTCTGAAAAGGAAATAGGGCTTTACACATTGTGAAAACTGGCAAATGAATAGGATTTTTTACTTTTTATAATTTCTAAAGTACTTCTTTAATAGTTTCTAATTTGAAAGAAAATCAATGCTTGATCTGTTTAAAAAAAATCAGGAAAAATTTCCTGAAGGAAGAATAGGTGTTCAAGAAATACTTGCAAAGGCATTGTACTATGGTAGTAGAAAATACATAAACCATGGAGAACAATGTTCTAGGCCCATCTTACTATGTGATTTAGGGTCAATCACTTCATCACCCTTTTCCTCATTTTCTTCATCTGTAAATGAAGGGATTTGACCAAGTCATTTCTGAGATTCTTATTTGCTCTGAAATACTATAATATATAGAGTTACAACTAGGAATGCAAATATCACAGACCACACCTGGAGTCTGGAATGGTTTCCTTTCTCAAATGCTGGAAAACTTTCTGGCCTCCTCAGCTATTAGAGAATCTTCCCTTCTAAAATTACCTTCTATCTACTTTGGATATATATGCATGTACCTACCTATTTATTTTCATGTTCTCTCCCCCATTAGAGTGTAAACTTTTTTTTGTTTGATACTCAGAACTATGCACAGTGACTGGCTCACACTAAGTACTTATTAAATGCTTATTGATTGAATGAGGAACTCTCACCTTATTTTATGTAATTATTCTTAATCATTCTTGCTAATTGGGAGCTAAATTCTTTCTACCTGCTGAAACTGGGGTAAAGCCCATGTACTCTACTTTAGTCATGGTACTGATGATACATTCTTGGATTAATGAATTATAAAGCCAATGAAAAAAAAAAACTGGAACTTTTTTTTAACTGCACCAAGTTGCCTGTTTGGTTCCATTTTTTAAAAAAGGTTTTTGTTTTGTTGTTGTTGTTGTTGTTGTTGTTTTAACTGGAAGACCTATTGTGTTAGTCCACTCTACTTCAAAGATAAATGTATTGACCTACAATGAGATAATACTGAGAAGGATCTTCTTACCATTAGTAAGCAATATTTAAGTCAACAATCAAGAGACTCATTTGACAACTTAAAGGATCAATATTAGAAAGTCTTTGTTTACTTGAAGTGGAAAGTCACAGTAGAGAATCTAACTTTTGGAAATAAAGACAAGTCTTTGCTAGGGTTGTACCTTTGGTCTTGATTCTTTTGGGAAGGGGAGGACTAGAAAACAAATTCTTGGAGTTTTTTTTTAAAGATTTTATTAAAAAAAAGTAATTAGCAAGTCATTATAGTTCCTACGCTTTCTAAAGGAAGTGATAGCTAATCAAGAAATGTTTGAAGCACACTAAATTATCTGAGTAACTGCAGACAGCCAGCTCCCAATTGTGTGTTGCTATTTATAAGGGAGAGACCAAGCAAGAGCCTGGATCACTCTGTGCCAATCCATCACAACTACAGAAAAGCTACAAGGAAAGGCTCAAGACATAAGGGCAACATCATCATTTGGATACACTATAGGAAGCACACCAACTTGTGTGAAATTCCCATGGAGGAAGGTAGATACCAAAAGTTAGAAGGGTGACTTTTACATAATCATCTTTAAATTGGAAAAAAAAATAAACACCCTAGGTGAATCTATGGAGATGCATGCTAGGAAACTTCTCATAAGGGTTCCCTCAAAGATTAAGAAACATAGAAATTGAAAAATGGTTTGTCTGTAGAACTAAATAGCTCAAAGCAATATTGCTTGACATTTTGTTGGCTGATAAGAAACCACATTGAGGGATAAAATGCTCACCCAGGGCATTTATTTGTCATAGCATCTTTGACAAGTGAAATTTCCCATTCGGTTGTAAATAAAAACAGCTGTGAAAACTCTGAGTTGTTATATAAAGTGAACATGGGCCGAGTTTGGAAATGGAAAAATAGTAATTTGGGAAATTTCTTCTCAAGATGTTAAGAAACATTAGAGACAACCCAATGAATTTTATACTAATATCGTTTTTTTTTTCTCTGAAATATGAGTCAGGACTTTGGGCTTTCACTTACAAAACTGTTTTTGTTGTGAATAATCTACTACTGCTCAAATAAAAGACCAGAAAGTAAGTTGAATTTGTTTCAGCCACAGGGAACTGTTACACTTCAGAGAGATTTGAGGCATTTTCAAGTATGATCACAAGTTGAGTTTGATGAAAAGTACATCATATGTACTACAAAGTCAAGCTTGTTTTTTTCTAAAGTAGGTAATATTTATAATAATGTAAATATGTGCTCTTTACTCACCTAGTATATTCCCCTTCCATCTAATTACCACAAATATTTTACAAATGTTACATATTAGCAAGTTATATATTAACAACACCTGTCCTCCTTGAATATAACAGGCACACAGAGCTGCTTTTTAGAAAAAAAAATTATGAAGAACTCCTACCATACAAATAAAAACATAAAGATAAATATTGAGGCAAGACAAAAGATTTGGCAAAGGTGGAGCCAAGATGGTGGAGTGAAAGCAGTGACTTGCTTGAGCTCTCTCCCAAACCCCTCCAAATACCTATTAAAAATGGCTCTAAACAAATTCTAAAGCAGCAGAACCCACAAAAAGAGAGGGTGAAGCAAATTTCCAGCCCAAGACAACCTGGATGGTTGATCAGGTAGGTATATTACACTGGGCTGGTAGAGGAGTGCAGTGCGGCATGGGTGCGTAGGCCACAGTGAACCTGGAGAAGGCCTCAGAGGACTGAATCACAGACAGCTGTGGCAGTTTCCAGACTCCTCAATCCACAAACGCCAAAGACAACTTAGAAGGTCAGTGGGAAAAGGTTGTTTCTGAGGTGCTGAGAGAGGAGCTCAGGGTCTCAGCTCCATTCCCTGAGAGCGCGGCCCTGGAGGGGGCAGCTGCCTCCTGAGCTTCTGGCCCACAGACTGAGGGGGAATCCAGTGGCTGATCAGAAAGGGATTTTGGGGATCTCTTTAACAGTGCTGAGGCAGGAATCTCTTGCTTTGCCCGTGTTTGGATCTGGGTCACGGTTCTGGGCAGCGGCACTGGGGTGAGAAGGAGCGCTGGCTTGGTGGAGTTTGTAGTGGCTGTAGAGAGGAAACCCTCCTCACAGTTACAGGACAGAAAAGAGTACTTATGGTCACTAATACACCACAGCACAGGCCAGGAAAGGAGTAAACACTTAGCCCCTTATCATACCATCTTGAAAGAACTGAAAATTCACAAGTCCCTAAAAGTATCTCTGAAAACAGCTGTACAAACCCCTGAAGCTTGGGACAGTACATTCTCCACATTGGAAGCAGACTCTTACCTTAACAAAGAGTTTAAAACTCAAGTAATTGGCTGGGATCATGAGCAAACCTCACAAAAAGAGTCAGACTATATTATCTTACTTTGGTGACAAAGAAGATCAAAATATACAACCAGAAGAAGACAACAAAGTCAAAGCTCCTACATCCAAAGCCTCCAAGAAAAATATGAATCAGTCCCAGGCCTTGGAAGAGCTCAAAAGGGATTTTGAGAAGCAAGTAAGAGAAGTAGAGGAAAAACTGGGAAGAGAAATGAGAGTGATGCAAGAAAATCATGAAAAACAAGTCAACAGCTTGCTAAAGGAGACCCAAAAAATACTGAAGAAAATAACACCTTAAAAAATAGCCTAACCCAAATGGCAAAAGAGGTCCAAAAAGCCAATGAGGAGAAGAATGCCCTAAAAAGCAAAATTGGCCAAATGGAAAAGGAAGTCCAAAAGATTACTGAAGAAAATACTTCCTTAAAAATTAGAATAGAGCAATTGGAAGCTAGTGACTTTATGAGAAATCAAGACACTGTAAAACAAATCCAAAAGAATGAAAAATAGAAAAATGTGAAATATCTCATTGGAAAAAAACTGACCTGGAAAATAGATCCAGGAGAGAGAATTTAAAAATTATTGGACTATCTGAAAGCCATGATCAAAAAAAGAGCCTAGACATCATCTTTCAAGAAATTATCAAGGAAAACTGCCCTGATATTAGAACCAGAGGGCAAAATAGAAATTGAAAGAATCCACAATCCTCCTGAAAGAGATCCCCAAAGGAAAACTCCTAGGAATATTGTAGCTAAATTCCAGAGTTCCCAGGTCAAGGAGAAAATATTACAAACTGCCAGAAAGAAACAATTCAAGTACCGTTGGAAACACAATCAGGATAACACAAGATTTAGCAGCTTTGACATTAAAGGACCGCAGGGCATGGAATATAATATTCTGGAGGGCAAAGGAGATAGGATTATAACCAAGAATGACCTACCCAGCAAAACTGAGTATAATCCTTCAGGGGAAAAAATGGAAATTCAGTGAAATAGAGGACTTTCAAGCATTCTTGATGAAAAGACCAGAGCTGAATAGAAAATTTGACTTTCAAATACAGACTCAAGTGGAACATGAAGAGGTAAACAGGAAAGAGAAATCATAAGAGACTTATTAAGGTTGAACTGTTTACATTCCTGCATGGAAAGATGATATTTATAACTCATGAGACCTTTGTCAGTATTAGGGTAGTTGGAGGAAAAAATTATATGTATGTATAGTATGATAGATAGATAGATAGATAGATAGATAGATAGATAGATAGAGGGCACAGGGTGAGTTGAAGATTAAGGGGTCATATCTGGAGAATAAAATTAAGGGATGAGAGAGGATTATACTTGGAGAAGAAGAAAGGGAGAGGTAGAATGGGGTAAATTATCTCACAAAAAAAACAGAAAAGAAAAGCTCTTACAGTGGGGGGGAAATGGGGCCAATGTGAGAGGGAATGAGTGAATCTTATTCTCATAGGATTTGGCTTAAGGAGGGAATAACATACACATTCAATTGGGTATGGAAGTCTGTCTTACCCTATGGGAAAATAGGGGGAGAAGGGGACAAGAGAGCAGGGGGATGATAGAGAGAAGGGCAGATGGGAAAGGGGGTAATCAGAAGCAAATATTTCTGAGGAGGGACAGGGTCAAAAGAAAGAATAGAATAAATGGGAGGGCAGGATAGGATTAAGGGAAATAGAGTTAGTTTTTCACAACATGTCTACTATGGAAGTGTTTTGCATAACTGCACGTGTATTTGAGTTGCTTGCCTTTTCGATGAGGGTGAGTGGGGAGGGAGGAAGGGAGAAAATTTGAAACCTAAAGTTTTAAAAACGTATGTTTAAAAAAATGTTTCCACATGCTTCTGGGAAATAAGAAGTACAGGAAATGGGGTACAGAAGTCCATCCTGCCCTACAGGAAAATAGAAGGGGAAGGGGATAAGAGAAGTGGGGGAGAGATAGAAGAGAGGACAGACTAGAGGAAGGGATACTTAGAATGCATGCCATCTTGGAGTGGGGGGAGGGGTGAGATGGGGTGAAAATTCAGAACTCAAAATCTTATGGAAATAAATATTGAAAACTAAAAATAAATAAATTAATATTTTTAAAAAAAGATTTGGGTAAGCCTGGGAAGAAGTAGGTGTAGGAGAGGAAAATGGAGGAAGAAAGCAAACCAACACTGTTTCCAAATGAGGATAAATAAAAGCTAGATCCCAAGATTCAGAGCTGGAAATGACCTGAGGGGTTACCTCATCTAATTTCCTAATTTTATAGATGAGGAAACTGAGTCTCAGAGAGAATAAGTGGGTTGCCACAGCTCACATAGGTTGTGAATGGCAGAGAGAGGTTTGAAACTAAGTCTTCTGAGGTTAGATCCAGGCTTTTTTTTTTAATTTAAGTTCATTCTTAGAATAAGAAAATATTATTTCTGGAAAGGACCTTAGAGATCATGTAATCCAACTCCTTCAAGGGCCAGAATGGCGAAATTACTTGCCTACATAGTTAGTGACCAAACCAGGCTAGAACTTAGGTTTCCAGATTTTTAATCTAGTTGCCTTTACATTAGGATATATTTCCTCCACTGTGTATGATTTATTATATCTTTGAGTTTCCTTGTTCAGGGCTGACTCAGAATGAAAAAATAGTAGGCAGCTTCCTACATTGTAAAAAACTTGCAAGAAGATCCCACCATTTGAAGCTAGATCTTACCTGATCCCAGTGGCTCACCAGTGAGGACCCCAAACAGTATGGAGTTATCAGGTGGGAACTGAGAGTGGGAAAGTGCTGAAAAGATAGGAGAAAAACAAAAAGTAGGGATGAAGGTAGGAACATTTAAGAAAAAATACATACTTCTCAGCTTTTCCCAATTTTGATAAAATGAATGAAACTTCGCCCTTTCAGGCAATTCTCCTGCCTAGGTTGGTGGTAGGGATGGTTGTATATTCACTTGACTCTAATCATTATTTTACTAACATTAGAGCTCATAAAGGCAATTACAGATTCTGCCTACAGAAGCTTCATGTATCACTTGCCAACTTCTGAATGCTTCACTGAATCATTTCATTCAGAGAGAATGCATGCCTTCTCTAAGTCAATTGATTAATTTAAAATTTATAGTTTATGGTAAATAAAATCCAATATGATTGATTGATATTTCATGGTGATATCTATATTTATATATGTGTGTTTATGCATATATAGATATACATACACCTATGCATATATAGATATAACTACACATATAGTTTTGATTTTACTATATATAATACATACATACACATATGTACACATACACATAATATGTATAGTTAAATCCAAGAGCCAAATTATGAAAAGCTATGTAAAAGAAGGCAAAATTAGGTAACAGTCTGTGTATAATGCTCATGACCTACCAAAAAGGTAGACTAAAAAAAATCAATTATAAAATCTGTTTAGTAAAAATAATTTTGATTGTACAAAACAATAGGAATTAATAATGTCCATACCCTTAGATGGTTGGTTAGTTGATTATTATCCTTGCTTAAAGAGGAAATGGCTGGTGGGGGAGGGAAAAGAAAGGGAACTGTAGGCACTCAACCCAATCCTTCAATGCCCAGGGAGTTAATGAGATGCCCCTCCTCCACATGCCCCTGAGGCACACGTAGAACTGAAGAGCTACTGTTAATTCCTTTTCTCTTTCATGAGTCTGGAGGTAGAGGAAACCTAAAATGCTATGCACAGAGAGTCTCACTCCACTGTGTTACTCCTACCTAATCCTGGGGAGAAGATGGGGGTCTTTTCTCCATCTTACTGTTCTGTTGGAGAAGTCACAGAGGGGTGTTAGGTGCTGAGCCAGCCACCAGTGGACAAGGGGGTAGAATCAGAGCATTTCTGTTGAAAAGGCTTCTTCTTCTGCCCCTACTTCACTCAAAGGGAGTAGAGTGACAAGAACCTGGAGATGTGAAGCCTAGGGCATGAAAGAGGAGGAGATGAGCAAAACAACATTTTTCTGATCTCAATAAATTCCCATTTATGAGAAGAAGAGCAGCAGTTGTGGCATCTGTATGGTATTTGTATCAGATTAGTCCAAAAATGAAGATATTTCATTGAATAGATATGCTTCTCATCCCAGCAGTTTATATTCTGAGGTCTCTTAGCAGAGGCATGCAAGTAGTATCTACTTCTATAGTGATTATAAATGTCTATTTGTTGATCAAAGTATTTTTTGAGTATAAAAGTCACTGTGCTAGGCCTCATGGGGCATACAAAGATGAATAAGACAGGGTTCCTGCTGGCTAAAGTCTATCAAAATCATCAAAATGGTATTTAGTGTCTGTTGAGCTTCAAAAAAAAAAGAAATGATAAATTTCACTCTTTGGCACTCCTTTCATGTGTTAGCAACTAATGGGGTCAGCAGCTGCCAGTTATATAAATAAACCATTTAGTTGAGAAAAGAAACTGTCAATCACCCGACATTATCAATCACTGGTTTTTAGAAAAGATTAAAAGAAGGGTAATCATTAACCTGGCTTAGCCTAGTGAAGTTATCCCTACTGTGTCAAATCCTGGGTATTATACAGAACACTTTATTAGAATAATCTAGCCTATTGAATACCATTTCTATGTAAATATGTTTACATACACAGATTTTGGTTGAGAAATTCTGATTAGTGTGTTTAAAGTAGGCCAGCTTTGTTTTCTACCACCTCTACTCAAGCAGTAATACAAGTCTTACTGTGAGATTAAACAATTTAGTTTAAACAGAAAACCATGAAATTAAGAAAGAGAAGGCATTCAATTGAAGAAGCAGAAAGCAAGGCATAGTGGAAAGAATGGAGAAATAAAGTCCTTGAAATTGATTGATTGTCATTTTATGGTGGTTGGTATATATATATATATATATGTATGTGTGTGTATATGTGTGATGCATGTATATATATACACATACACACACACACACACACACACACACACACACATATATATATATATATACATACATACACCCATATGCATATATAGATATAACTACACATATAGTTTTGGTTTTACCAAATATATATATACTATATATGTATACACTCAATATATAATAATATATATACAATATATAATTTAAAAATATATATATATGAACCCAGAGGGCTTTGTATACAATAGCAGCCACGTTATGCAATGACTAAGAATGTTAAACTGAACCCTTCTCAGCATTACGAGGATCGAAGACATCTCCAGAGGCCTAGGGATAGAAAATGCTGTCCACATCCAAAGAAAGAACTATGGAAGTCGAATCGCTCTCACTTAATTTTACCTTAAGTTGAATTTTGTTTCATCTTTCTGATGGTTCCTCCTATTGGTTTTAATTTTTACTTACAACTTCACTAATGTGAAAATATGTTTGATGGGTATGTAAATATAAAGCCTATGTCAGATTGTGTGCCGTCTTGGGGAGGGTGGGAGAGGGGAGAAAAAGGGAGAAAAAATTTTCAACTCAAAAGCATATGAAAAAAAAATTAAAAAAAAAATATATATATAGGTGTGTGTGTGTGTGTGTGTGTGTGTGTGTGTGTGTGTGTGTATATCTCCAAGTTCCAGAATCCTAGAAGCTCAGAATTGAAAGTGACCTCAGAGTGCACCAAGTCCAGCTTTTGCCTGAATAGGAATCCTTGCGATAGATATGACAAGTGATTATTCAGACCTCACTTGAAGACTTCTAGTAAACATAGCCTAACCTGCTTCTGGGTGGTGTTAAGTGTTACTTTGAGCCTAAAACTTTCTCTCTGCAATTTCTGTTCACTGGTTCCAATTTTTCCCATCAGGACCCAACACAACAATCCTACATGATAGCTCTCATATCTTGCCCAAGTTCCTTTCTCCATGTTAAATATCCACAGTTCCTTTAGACAGTTTTTATATAGGATGAACTGAAAATACTTAATCAAGCCGATTGCCCTGTTCTTCATTCTTTTTTTTTTAATTTAAATTTAAATTTTTTTGTTACATTTTAAGTTTCAAACTGTTTTCCTCCCTCCTCCACTTCACACCAGAAAAGGCCACCATTCAATGCACATACACACACAAATATGTTTGCATACACATATTATATACATACACATATGTATGCTCATGTATGTGTGTGTGGACCACACTATTCAGTTCATTCCTTAGAGATGAATAGCATCTTTTTCTTTCTTTCTTTTTTTCTTTTTAATTAATCAATTTATTTTTAGTTTTCAACATCTTTTTTTTTCTTTTTAATTAATCAATTTATTTTTAGTTTTCAACATTCACTTCCACAAGATTTTGAGTTCCAAATTTTCTCCCCATCTCGTCCCTCCCCCCACCCCAAAATGGCATGCTTTCTGAATACCCCTAATCTGCCCTCCCTTCTATCTCTCCCCACCTTCTCTTATCCTCTTCCCCTTCAATTTATCCTGTAGCATAGGATAGATTTCTATACCCCATTTCCTGTATATCTTATTTCCCAGTTGCATGCCAAAACACATTTTTAATCTTTTTTTTTTAAATTTTGGGTTCCAAATTTTCTCCCATCCTCCCTCCCCACCCACCCTCATTGAGAAGGCAAGCAACTCAATACAGATTATACATGTGTAGACATGCAAAACACTTCCATAGTAGTCATGTTGTAAAAAGCTAAGTATATTTCCCTTTATCCTATCCCACGCCCCATTTATTCTACTCTCTCTTTTGACCCTGTCCCTCTCTAGAAGTGTTTGCTTCTGATTATCCCCTCCCCCAATCTGCCTTCCCCTCTATCATCTCCCTGCTCTCTTGTCCCCTTCCTCCTTATTTTCTGTAGGATAAGACAGATTTCCATATCCAATTGAGTGTGTATGTTATTCTCTCCTTAAGCCAAATCCAATGAGAATAAGATTCACTCATTCCTTCTCACCTTCCCCCCATTTCCCCTCCGTTGTAAAAGTCTTTTCTTGTCTGTTTTATATGAGATAATTTACCCCATTCTACCTCTCCTTTTCTCCATCTCCCAATATAATCCTCTCTTATCCCTTAATTTTATTCTCTAGATATTACCCATTCATCTTCAACTCACCCTGCACCCTCTATTTAAATCTCTCTCTCTCTCTCTCTCTCTCTATTTCTCTCTCTCTCTCTCTCTCTCTCTCTCTCTCTATATATATATATATATATATATATACGTATATATATATACACATACATATATATACATGTGTATATATATACACACACACACATACATATAATTTTTTGCCTCCAACTACTCTAATACTGACAAAGGATTCATGAGTTACAAATATCATCTTTCCATACAGAATGTAAACAGTTCAACCTTAATAAGTCTCTTATGATTTCTCTTTCCTGTTTACCTCTTCATGTTTCTCTTGAGTCTTGTATCTGAAAGTTAAATTTCCTGTTCAGCTCTGGTCTTTTCATCAAGAATGCTTGAAAGTCCTTTATTTCACTGAATACCCATTTTTCCCCCTGAAGGATTATGCTAAGTTTTGCTGCATAGGTGATTCTTGGTTGTAATCCTATGTCTTTTGCCCTCCAGAATATTATATTCCAAGCCTTGTGGTCCTTTAATGTCGAAACTGCTAAATCTTATGTTATCCTGATTGTGTTTCCATAGTACTTGAATTGTTTCTTTCTGGCTGCTTGCAATATTTTCTCCTTGACCTGGCAACTCTGGAATTTGGCTACAATATTCCTAAGAGTTTTCCTTTGGGGATCTCTTTCAGGAGGTGATCGGTGGATTCTTTCCATTTCTATTTTGCCCTCTAGTTCGAGACTATCTGGGCAGTTTTCCTTGATAATTTCTTGAAAGGTGATGTCTAGGCTCTTTTTTTGATACTGGCTTTCAGATAGTCCAATAATTTTTAAATTCTCTCTCCTGGATCTATTTTCCAGATCTGTTGTTTTTCCAATGAGATATTTTACATTGTTTTCTATTTTTTCATTCTTTTGGATTTGTTTTACAGTGTCTTGATTTCTCCTAAAGTCACTAGCTTCCAAATGTTCCATTCTAATTTTTAAGGAAGTATTTTCTTCAGTAAGCCTTTAGACTTCCTTTTCCATTTGGCCTATTTTGCTTTTTAGGGCATTCTTCTCCTCACTGGCTTTTTGGATCTCTTTTGCCATTTGGGTTAGGCTATTTTTTAAGGTGATATTTTCTTCAGTATTTTTTTAGGTCTCCTTTAGCAAGCTGTTGACTTGTTTTTCATGATTTTCTTGCATCACTCTCAGTTTTTCCTCTACTTCTCTTACTTGCTTCTCAAAATCCTTTTTGAGCTCTTCCATGGCCTGGGACTGATTCACATTTTTTTTGGAGGCTTTGGATGTGGGAAACTTTGACTTTGTTGTCTTCTTCTGGTTGTATATTTTGATCTTCTTTGTTACCAAAGAAAGATTCTATGGTCTGATTCTTCTTGTGCTGCTTGCTCATGATCCCAGCCAATTACTTGAGTTATAAACTCTTTGTTAAGGTAAGAGTCTGCTTCCAGTGTGGAGAATGTACTGTCCCAAGCTTCAGGGGTTTTGTACAACTGTTTTCAGAGATACTTTTAGGGACCTGTAAATTTTCAGTTCTTTCAAGGTGGTATGATAAGGGGTGAGGTGTTTACTCCTTTCCTGGCCTGGGCTCTACTCTATGAGTGAACAACAAGCACTATTTTCTGCCTTGGAACTGTGAGGAGGATTTGCTCTTCACACTACTACAAGCTCCACCAAGCCAGCACTCCTCCTTGCCCCAGGACCAACACCCAGAACTGTGACCCAGATCCAAGCACAGGCAAAGCAAGAGAATACTGCAACAGCAGAGAAATCCCTGCAATCCCCCTCTGATCAGTCACTCAATTTCCCCTCAGTCTGTGGGCCAGAAGCTCTGGAAGCAGCAGCTACCCTGGGGCTGAGCATGGGGACTGGGGCTGGGACTGAGCTTCTCTCTCACTGCAGTCACAGACTTTTCTCACTGAGCTTCTAAGTTGTCTTAGGTGTTCTTGGGTTGAGAAGTCTGGAAACCACCACAGCTTCCCATGATTCATTCATCTGAGGGATGCTCCAGGTTCGCTGAGGTCTGGTTTGCCTGTGTGCTCATACCGAACTGCTCTCCTCTCCTCGCCCAGTAAAATCGACCTTTCTGATCAACCATCCAGGCTGTCTTGGGCTGTAAATTTGTTTCACACTGTATTTTTGTGTGTTCTGCTGCTTTAGAATTTGTTTAGAGCCATTTTTTACAGGTATTTGGAGGGGTTTGGGGAGAGCTCAAGCAAGTCATTGCTTTTACTCTGCCATCTTGGCTCCGCCTACCAGATTTCAAGGGTGAGTCTTCTAAAGAGACTGATATAGATGTACAGAGAAATTATCAATCAATTTAAAACTTTTAAAAGATGTGGACACAAGATGGTCCTATAATAATGATTCTGACAGTGCTCAAGTCCAGTATAGGTTGAACAATGAACTCAGAATGGCAAGGAGCATGAACAGCAAAAAATGATGGGAGAAATGAAAAGTTTCTCTCACGACTTTCCAGAATATTTTCCTCTAGTAATTTGAAGTGGGGTTGGCATCATCCATCTTCTCTCTGGAAGCCTGGTGAGACTTGAACAATGACTAGAAGACTCTGAAAACCAATGAGAATTAAGTTCTCTTGGTTTCACTGACTCCTTCTCACCAATGAAGAGAGAGTTACATACCAATAGAATTGAGACTGGGATTATAAACAAAAATAACTTTTTTGAGTGGTCAGAACTACTCAACTCCTATTTTGCTTCTGCTATGTCTACCAAGGTGAACATTCTTTGAACTAGGAAAGATAAAAATGGAGAATATGGAATTATATCCCAGTATAACTTCCCCAATATCTACCAGGTTTAGATAAATAATATTGCACGGTACTGAAAGAACGGACAGATCAAATTGTCAAACTAGTCAAATATCTTGGAAAATTCAAAGAGAATAGTGCAGATGCCAACATAAATTTTCAAAATGAGGAAGAAGATGGATTATTATTTTTTATTCTTTTGGTGAGGCAATAGGGGTTAAGTGACTTGCCTAGGGTCACACAGCCATTAAGTGTCAAGTGTCTAAGGCTGGATTTGAATTCAGGTCCTTCTGACTCCAAGGCCAGAGCTCTATCCACTGTGCCACCTAGCTGCCCTCGGAAGATAGATTTTACAAGCTATAGGTTAGCAAGCTTGACTTTAATTCTTCACAGAATTTTAGAATTCTTAATAAAAGAATGATTTGTCACCTCTTCAAAAGGAAGAAGGTTGTCACAAAGAGGGACCATACAAATCAATTAAACTAGATAAGAATTTGTTACGTACCTACCTATAATATGTTTGGCACTGTCATTACAAAGAAAAAAACAGCCTCTGCCTTCCAGAAGCTTACATTCTTTTGGGAAGATATATTATGTACTCAAATAAATATTTTATTTATATATATATATATATATATATATATATATATATATATATACATACATACATACATACATACATACATACATACATACATACATACACACACATATATGTATGTATATGTATACACACACATACATACAAGTAAGAATATGGCAATAGCAGTGAGATAATTAGGAAATATCTCCTGTGGACAGAAGCATTTGAGGGAGATGACGCTGTAAAGAACTGAGAAAAGAGAATTGCAATCACCGGGGATAATCTGTTCAAAGATATGGAGCTGTGAGATAGATTGTTGCGTCTGGAGACATAACAGGACATGGTGGCTGGAATATTGAATGTTTAAGGGATAGTTGTGTGTAATTAGCCTGAAAAGATCATTCCAGGCTTACCTTTCATTGAAGGTTTTTTTTTTTTTGAACAGGTTTACATTCTGAGAAGTCAAGGAAATGTCATAGATACAATTAACCAGGATATTTAGCAAAAATTGTGTCAAAGTCTCTTGTGATGATATCCTTGTACACAGTATGGAGAGATATGGATGAGATCACATTTGGGACTTGCTGGACAATGAAACCCAAAGACTAGGGAGCAACAGAATGTTGTTACCCTTTTAGCTCTAACTTCACTCTATGATCTTCAAGTATAGTGCCATGGTGCTCAGTCCTTGGCCCTTTATTGTTTGACCATTTATCAGTGGTTTGAAGGAGTCATAGTATACTTACTGGGAAGATTAGAGACTATGATAGATGACAGAATCATGACTCAAAAATATCTTGGCAATCTAATTCAATCTAATAAAATGAAATTTGATAGTTATAAATACAGAGTCCTACATGTGGAGTCAAAAATTTTAAAAAAGTTCAGCCATGCAAATAGAGAGTGTAGAGGCATGACTAGACAATAATTCAGGTGAAAAAGACCTAGAAATTTTGGTGTCTTGCTAGCTGGATGTCTGCCCACAGCATGACATGCTTGTCACATAAAGCTAATGAAGATTTTAGGCTGGTTTAGTAAGAGGGAGGTTCCAGTTTCATTGTAGACCCTGCCCTGGTCAGACTACATTGAAAGAACTACCTTCAGGCCTGGGCATCACATTTTAGGGAAGATATTTTTAAAAATGGACCATGCCAAAAGGATGGTAAGCAGAGTAATGAAAAAACTGGAAACCATGGGATAGGAGGATAGATGAAAAAACTGGGGAAGTTTACCCTGAAAAGAAGAAAATTTGTGGGTGATAGTTACAATGTCTGTGTTTTAGCACTTGAAAGTTGGTCATGTAGAATAGCGATTCAACTTGTTTCCCTTGGCCCTGGAAGGCAGAACCAGAAAGTGAAGAACCAGATTTTGTTTGCATATAAGATTCTTAGGATTAGTCAACCAACCAAAACAATCAATGAATCAATCAAGCAATATTTATTAAGTGTTTATTATGTGCCAAGAACTGTGCCAAGTGCTTAGATCATGGATATGGTGCTAGAAGGAGCCTTATAGAGGGCTGTGCTCGATCCAGTTCAACATGGTCTACAGTCAAATTTTCAGTGTGAGCATTCATACCTCAGAAATCAGCAAATGCAACAAATTATGGCATGATTTATTATTTTGTTAATTATCTAAACTTAAAGTGATAGAGAAAGTGTTAATAATGCAGATTAAGCTTAAAAGTATATTGGGGGCAGCTAGGTGGCATAGTGGATAGAGCACTGGCCCTGGAGTCAGGAGGACCTGAGTTCAAATTCAGCCACAGACACTTGCTAGCTGTGTGACTCTGGTCAAGTCACTTAACCCTGCTTGCCTCTTAAAAAAAAAAAAGAAAGATAGGCTATACTTGAGATGAAAAGAATGTATCCTTTAAAGTAAAGGAAAACGTATTAGAAAATGTTAAATGATTTTAGGCTGCTTATATTCAGTTTTAAAATGTATGCCCAGCCTCTTTCACGTATTATATACTACAATTAGGTTCTAACTATTAAGAATAGTGAATTCTCTGAAATGGCTGCATCGTTTGAATTTATAATATTTGAAGTTATAATTATATGTAAAACATGGTATTTTGCTCCAGCCCAATGGAAATATGCAATGAAGATTCCAATAGTGTGACTATTTCGTGGGATTCATTCCTTGTGTTAGTTGGGATGTGTATATTTAGTTGTGAAATGGAGAATTATAGTGCTTTTTTATCCCTTTGCAATATATTGCTTCCTTTAATTGTTCTGACCTGAGTCACATGTTGGGGCTGTAGTTGTCAAGTTAGTTTATTTGAAGACCTCATGATTAAAAACTCTTCACTCCAATTAACATCCCTACCAAAGTCAGAATATGGTATCAAGGAACTGGTAGGGTATTGTGGACCTTGTGGCAGTTTCTTGATTTCTTACTTGGAGGATAATTTCACTGGAATGTGGGACACATTTCTAGAATTTATCCTCATTATTTGTTTCTATTGTTAATTTTGGTCGTGGGGACCATAGGATACCCCTCACATTTATGAGCTAGGAATGACCTTGTCAGTTTCTTATTTTGTCTCATAAATCTAAGTCTCCTAGGAATTTAGGTGACTTTTAAGGGGTGTGGTTCATAAGCACATTTTGAGCAAGTCCAGATTTTCACTTTCTCAAGTCCTACAAAAAAGTCAAATACTGCCTAGAAGCAAACAGGAGCCTATCAACATATTTACACAGATTTCTTAGTCTCCTCTCAAATCTCTCAGGCTAATTTTTCATTAAATCTGAATTTCTTTTGTCCTTTTTTTGGTGGTGTTTTTAAGAAGCTGGTTTCTTTTTAAAGGTGATCTTGATATTAACATTAGTATGGGGCAAGGTTGCATTTTATATTACGTTCCTTTTGTCCTTCTTTAGGTGTGACAGGCTGTCAGTGCCAGTCTGATGACTAACATGGGCTATGATTCAGATCCTTCCAAAGGGACTTCATTCTTACCAGATTTTGACATCTGTAGATTTGTATAAGGTCATATTTTCCCTCTAGCCAGAAGTCACTATCACATTGCTTTTCCTATTAAACAAAATCAATCCCCCAAAGAATGTGTGACCTAGTATAATTTTTCTATTGCCTATAAATTGCTATTCACTTCATGAAAAAGCAGAACAGAGAAAATTTATAGTGTTTGCTCAAAAAAAGAAAAATAAATAAAGTTGAATGACCCTTTCTCAGGCCTTAATAGAAGTTCTGAGACTTAGACATTCATAAAGAATAAGACTGACCAAAAATGCATTTAAGGCTTACAGGGCTAGCAAGGAGGAGAAACAATAATGACCTTGCCTTGTGAATTTAGCATTTAGCTCTGTGCCTTTCTCCCACCAACTTATATGCTCTAGAGGACAGAATAGGTGTTGAATTGACCACTAGGGAGATTCTAGAACCTCAGAGACCTTGGCAGCTATTGGTTGATGACTAGGTATAGTATAAACCATTGGAGATGAAAATTAGGAGGCTAAAGCCTACTGTAAACTAGAGAGAGGCCTAAGAGAGGGAGAAGAAAGCCATTAGATCAGCATGTTCAGTTCAAAAGACAGACAGGGGCCCGAGGGAATTAGCTATTTAGACCATTAAGAATACCTTTGTCCTTTGATCTAAAGATCTTGGAGCCCCAGTAGAGTTTTTTTTTTTAATAGGATATAAGGAGCCTGTGTCTGAGACAATGAAAGTAGCAAGATTCCTTGAGAGAAAAAAGCAGAAAAAACTTTTGTTTGGTTTTGTTTCTCTTCCTGCTGTGTAGGACAGCTACCCTAACCCAAATTAAACTCAGAGACTTCTCAAGGTAGAAAGCAAAGGTTACCTTTATCACAATCTCAAGAGATGGCTGTCTCTCCTCACTCAGGACAGATAGAGAGACCTGCACGCAAAAGGAGAAGGATTATAAACCCTAAGGCAAACAAGTCCCCACCCACTACTATCCCTTATTTCCATTGGCTGGGAGGTGGGCCCACACTCCAGGCATGAAATTCAAAGACAAGGAAACAGGGTATAGCCAATCCAAGCACACATACTCCCATTCAGTAAACCTGATGGGCTGAATTCCCAAGAGCTAGGCAATTCCTAGGAAACCAAAATCCTCCCCAACCCCCCTTTCTCCCCTATCCCAGAGATGAGAAAAGAGGGGGGAAGCCAAGGGCAAACGGCTCAGGTTGGGGGCAGGGCTTATTCTTTCTGCTATGTGCTTAAAAACAGGGTCTAAGCTGGGGAGGATTTTGAAAGTAATAATCAAGAATTATTGACCTTTGAGGAGGCTTCACTTCTGAGAGTTCTTCTCTCTCACTGCTAATCCTATAGCTAAAGTAAAGGCTTTTACTTTACTAATATACCTACTAAAAAAAAAAAAGACAAAGGGCTTCAAATTCAAGGATTGCGGCAAACTTCCTTCTCTTGAGGAAGAGATGGCACTGTATAGCCACGGACTTCAGTTGAATTCAGAATTTGGAAGAAAAGAAAAACTGCACAAATACAGTCTACGGGACTAGGCCTGGTAGAATCTGGAGAAGACTACATAGGTCTATGGGAGCAGAGTCTGGTAGAGACAACATGCCCAGCCTAGATAGCAGTGGAACAAAGTCCAACAATGTCACCACAAGCTATCAGCAGCCCTGCACAATCATAGATAGGAACTGGTCCTCCATGTACCATGCCTGACCACACATGCTGCTGACATGTGTACTCTGGATTCATAAACCTTGGTCACATGTGTTCCCTATGTGTCTCTCTCCATATCTGTTTTCTAGATGTATACACTCTTTTCACAGATGGTGCATGTACTTGTAGACGAGTGTGCCCTAGGTTCATGGGAGAAGTGTTTTATTGTTACTTTTTCTTATATTATATCATTAGAGACCTTTGCTTTGAAATAATTATGTTTCTGAGTATTAAAGATGAATATAAAGGAAGGAAGCTTCTGGGCTATGTTGTGAGTGGATACAGACCCACAGAGTACCCACCTGGTAAGTTGAATGGTCCCTTCAGGTCCTATATAAAGCAATAGGCCTTTATTACACTTATTTTAACTCATGTAGGGTTTGAGGACCAAAATGAAATATCTGGAACAGGAATGAGGAAAAATGAGAACAAATGAAAGATGCAAGAAGATCACTAGGTGGAATAATGGGTATCGTGGTCTTTAATGCATGCCAAAGCAAGAAAAAGTAGGAAGGGGTAGTGTTCAAGAAAGGTCACTATTGAGGTTTAGATGCTAGGGGTGCTGGAACTCCAAAATTACCACACGAGTCCTGCCCAAAAGAATTTGACCCAAGTCTTCTTTCAGCCAAAGACAAGGCTCAATAAAGGTGAACCATACAGGCCAGACTCTTAAGGAATCTAAACATTTGTGATGCTGGTAAGGAAGTCTCAGCCCCAAATGGTGGCCAAGATGGATTTTTATATACAGTCAAGTAGCTTGGCCTGAGGAGGGGCTGGGAGGAGGATCTTAAAGTTGGGATGACTGGGGGAGGGGAAGGGTCCTGGGAGAATCTCAATGGAAGTACCTGGGAGGTTGAATGGGGGTCTTTGGAGAATAGACAATGGAGGGCTAGGCTTTATTAGGGTAACAAGGAACTGGAAGATAGGGCCTGGATGATAAGGAAGAGGTTGAATTGGCTCAGGACATGATCAAGGATGGGAAATATAACCCAGGGCTATAGACAGTAGAGGGCTAGGCTTAATTAAGGTAACAAAAAACCTGGAGATAGGGCCCTGGCCATAAGGGAGAGCCAGTAGATCAGAATAAGAATAAGAATAACTTCTCGGATTGCTATACTTCCTTGACCAGGTAAAGGTTCAAATAGGGTTCAAGGGTTTTCTGGGGCCCATTGACAAATGGGACTCAAAATCTTTTTGGGGTGGGGTGAGGGGCAAAGATCTCAGTTACCTTTGGATTCAGCATACCCTTACCTTAGAGATTGCTTTAGATTCCACTGAGACTACTGCTTGGGTGTACAGTCACCTTCACACTAAGGAAGTTCCTGCTTGGAAAGGCTAGATGGTTTCCCTCCTTGATTCCTGGATATCCTGTTTATAAGATGAGTGTTTTTACCAACTAAACAGTGGAATCCAGAGAAGCATGGGATGCCTTACATGAATTGATGAATATCAAAGTAAGCAGAACCAGGAAAACATTATAGTCATTGTATCTATTGTTTTCCTGGTCCTGCTTACTTCACTCTGTACCAATTCATAAAAATCTTCCCATGCTTCTCAGAATTCATCATGTTCATAGTTCCTTTTGGTGCAATAAAGCCCATTGCATTCATGTTACATAATTTATTTATCCATTTTCCAAATCAATTGTTATCTTCAGTTCTTTGCTGCTACAAAAAATGCTATTATGACTTGGACAAATAATCTGGGCTGAAGTTAGAAAGATAATTTTGCTTGTAAGTAGATTTACTTATGAAATGTACATTTTCTTGCCTTTATTTAAAAGTTTTATCATGTGACATAAAATTTAGGTAAAAAGTGTCAGTATCATATGCTATAAACATATCATCAGTTTCTAGGGCTATATATGATAGCTTCGGTGTTCTGACCTGCTCTGTAGCCCACTAAATTTTTCACTTTCATTCAAGAAGTATCTGGAGGCTTATATCTACCATGGGGTCAAGAATAACTGAAAGTAGATTCTTCATAATCAACATGTCTAAATAGGCAATGCCCTGACAAATTCTTCACTCACTCCCTAGCAAAAGAGATTTGGCATTCCTGGTCTATTTTTCCTTTTATTTCAAATTATTTAGCTACTATCACTTTAAAAAAATCTTAATTTAAACCAGTTCCTTTAAAATACATTTGAAGATTATTTTTAATCTTTGACATTTCCCTTTTATTATTTGAGGCATTCTGGCTCCAAATTTTTCTTTGGGGCATATTGTGAAGCGAAGTTGACAAAGTCTTAAGAGACATAACTGTACTACAAAACTGAAAGGACCTTATTTTCATTTTCATGTCACGCTCAAATTCACCTTTCCTGTCAGAAAGTGAAGCATTCAGTTTGATCCTTCAATCCTTAGCCTTTTAAAAACAGGGCCATACTCCAAAATGTTACCAATTTAAGACATACCCTTGACCACCATTCAATGCTTATGAAAAAGGCTGGAAGCAAGTGAGACTGAGGAAAAATAACATATCAATGAGGACTTGACAAACTGGGTTTGTGGTTGAAACTTTGCCCAAGAGGTATTTTACAGGTCAAATGCCAATACAATTGGTAATTGCATTACAATAAAGAAAAATCTAGCCTAGTATAATGGAAAGAGCCTTGCATTTTAAATCAGAAGATAGGGGTTTTCAGAAATTGAATGTATGTAGCCCAGTCCAGATCTTTCTTCTGTGCCCTATTGATCTCTGGGTCACTTACCCTCTTTTCTTAAGAAGAATGGAACCATTCACTCTAACTCAATCTCTGCCCACTCACTGGAGGATTTCAATATGCAAATTGGTGTTGAACTGCTCAATTCCATAACTGATAGTTTCACTTGACTTCTACGCAACTTATAAGTAAAGTCATAACTTGCATTTCACCATAATCCTGCCATCTCCATGGCTTTAAATTCAGAAATTAGTCATAATCTCCTGCCTTTTCATCTCTCCCTCTGCCTGACCTTTCTAAAGCCACTCTTTGTTCTCATCTCTTTTCACAGTCTAAACTCTGGCTGACAAGTTCAACTTGGAACACCCTGTGCAGAGAGACAGAAGATATAAAGACGGACATTAGGTGAAAAGGACAATTTGGCTAGAATATAGAGTTCATGAACAGGAGCAAAGTGAAATAAAACTGGAAAGAAAGGGTGGAGTTAGGTTATAGACGTCCTTAAATATCACGCCAAAGAGTTTGTATAGACAAATTGTCTTATAGACAATTGGGACCTACTGCAGGTTTTGGGACAAGGGAATGACACAGTCAGATTTGCACATCAAGGAGATTATTTGGACAATTATTTCATGGATGTGTTGGGAAAGGCAGAGAGCCCTATTCAAAAATAATTTTAATAGACCAGTATTAGAGGTGATGAGAGCCTGAACTAGGGTAATATCTGCATTAATAGAAAAGAGATGATTTGTAGAAGTGAGACAGACAGAATGTGGCAAATTATTGAGTGTGAGGGTTGAGAGAAGAAGCAAAGATAACTTCAAGATTTTGGACCTGAGTACCTAGAAGGGTCATTTTGCCACCAACAGAAATAAGTAGTTTTGGAGAAGGGGCAAATTTAAGTGTAAAGATGATAAATTCTGTTTTGGGAATATTGATTTTGAGTTGATGGCAGGAAATCCAGATGGAAATGTCCAGCAGGCAAGATGTAGTCCTTCTAGAGCTCAGTGGAGCAACTGAGGCTAGATATCTGGATTTTGGAGTCATTTGCATAGAGGTGATAATTGAGCCCTTGGGAATCATATCTGAGCACCAATGGAAAGTATAGAGAGAGAGAGGGAAAGAGGGCTGAGGACACAGGTTCGGGAGACAGCCAGACTTGAGGAGGTGAATGGAAGACAGATAATAGCATCATGAAGGAAATTAAGAAAGATCAATCACTGGTAGTAGGCTAATAAGGAGAAAATAGTATCAGGGAAGTTAAGGTATTCTAGATTATTTCAGAAGAGACAATGGTCAGAAGAATTAAATGCTCTGTAAAGATCAAGGTGAATGAATACTAAGAAAAGGTCATTGCATTTAGCAATGAAAACATCCATGGTAATATTAGAGTGAGCAATTTAATAGGATGGTTGAGTCATTAGTCAGATTTCAAGAGTTTAAGTAGATGGGGACAAGTGAAGGTAGAAAACGTTAACTGCTTTTTACAAAAAGAAGCTTGCCAATGAAGAGTAGGAGAGACATAGGTTAACAGCTTGAATAGATGGCAAAATCAAAGTAAAGGTTGTTTTGTGAGAAGGGAGATCTGAGAATGTTTCTAGGCATGGGGGAGGACCCAGAAGACAGGGTGAGAATTAAGAGAAGAGATATGTGTGTAGTAGTGATCAGTGGGCTAAGCTTCTGGAGGATATGGGAGGTGAGAGAATCAAAAACAAAAGTTCAGGGGTTAGTCTTGGCAAGGAGAAGAGCCATCTTATCTTCTAAGACTGAAGCAGAAAAGCAGATAAGAAATACATAGGATTTGAGGCATGGATAATAGGAGATGAAAGATTTCAGTACTGAGGGCTTTAATCTTAGGAAAGTTGAAGGCAAGGTCATATGCAGACAGACTGGTATGGGAATGAAAGAATCTGGGCTTGAGGAGAGGGAATTTTGGAATATCCACTGTGAGGAAAGTGATAAGGACTCAATTAGTGATAAATAAAAGGATAGCTGAGCATTAGTGTAAGCCCAATTAAGGTAGATAGAAATAATTTTCAGTGAACTCTATCCAAATAATTTTGTGATTTCATTTAGCTTTTATGGAAGCTTAGAATTAGGAGTAGAGAAGGTGAAAAGGTGGTGGCCCTTCTATATAGGCACACTAGAAGGACGAGGGGGAAAGGAGGCCAAAAGTAGACAATAGCCTTCTTGTTGAATTAGCTAATGGAAGGAATGGAGTAATTTTACTGTGGACTAGACTGGGGATAATGGACTTAGAAAACTTTATTGTTGTTTGTCCTTCATTCTTGAAGAGTACCAATGATATCAGGAAGATGATATCTTGACTCGCAAGTGAATTGTATTTAAGTGAGGCAGGGCTGTGCAAAGTCACCAGCCTCACTTTCTCCTCCAGAACTGTCTGGGCCCAGAAGCAAAACATAAATCAGGATGACTGGAGATGGGCCTAGATGCAGTGGGAGACCTTGGCCTTTTTAAGTTAAGTTCTTTCCCAGGTCTCAGTTTGTCTTAGGTAACATCCATTCACTGATTAAAGCTGGGTAAGAAATGAGGCAAAAAATAGCCTCTTTTACCTATGCAAAAAAAAAAAATCAGTCTGGGAGGGGAAGACCCTCAGGGTTTCTGACCAGAATAGAAACAATTGCTATTTATACTCACTGGGAAAACAGAGAAAGCTCAAAGGACTGGTGGATATAATGTGGAGAAAAAAAACAGGTCAGGAGGAATGTCAGAGTAGACATAGCAAAAAGATAAGAGATTATTATCAGAAGAAAGAATTTTATAGAGCAAAATCTTAGAGGAAATTATTTCAGTTGATGGTAAAGTCTAAGGCATGGTCATCTTTGTGAATAGCTGAAATAACATAGTAGTGGTAATCATGGGAGCTGAGGAGATTACTTAATCAAGAGGCCAGAGTGTAAGAAAGGGTCATCATTGTGATGATGTCAGGGGTTAGAGAGAAAAGGGTGACTAAGATAGGGCTTGAAACCTTTGAGGAAGCAGAAAGTTTATGCAAGCTTCTATAAATCAAAGAATGTGAACTTTAAAGAAGGATAGTTTGCTGAGTGACTCCATACATATGCACATAAATACATACATGCACACATGTATATAAATATATTAACATCAAACATCTGTAATTCTTCTGTCAGTGTAAGAACTTTCTTCATCAACCCCTTTCTCTCTGTGCATATGTATATACACATACACAAACAAATAATATGCCCATGTGTGCTTACAATACACATATATACATGCACACATATGTATACATATACATATACACACTGAACTTCCTTTTGGAATATGTTTGTATTTCTTTGCTTATTAATATAAAAGCATTCAGATAATATTATTCACATGCCTTATTGCAAGCCAGGGTTGAGTCTAGATACTGTTGCTTCCATTATTTAGTGAAAGTGGAAACTTTCTTTTTAAAGTCAAGAGAAAAGTTCTTCTGGGGAATTCCACCAATACTGTGATAGATGTACTTGGTTTATTGGAGTTTCACCATCAACTGATTACAGGTTTGAGAGTATTTCTACTACTGATGCACTAACACCTAACAGATACAGCTTCTCTGGAGTTTTATAATTGATAGTAAACTCTGCTACCAGAAACACCTCTGCTACAGGAAGTACTAAAATATGTCTCGATTCCCTTTCCTTTGCTTATGAAGCTGACCCTAATTTGTCAAAAAGTTCCATACCTCTGCTCTTAATAGAAGGGAGACACGGTCACTTAATGGTAGATATTTCTGCCCCTCCGCACACCCACCCTCATTCTTCTTCTATGTCAAACCTGAAAATCTTTAGGAATTACATCTACATCTGAGTTTTAAGTTTCTGCCAGCAAAGCTTCATAAACAAAATGGATTTCATTTTTGGTATTATCATTCCATTAAGATGTCAATTTTTAATTCTTTCATCTATCATATTCTTCTTTACAGAACAGAATGTCTGGCTCCTATTTTAATCCATGTTACACTTAGAGAAGTGAAAGAAAAAAAATATGGTGTACGTGCTAAAAAGGTCACCTTCTTCAGGTAGGTAAGTGGTTATTTTATTCTTGTTGAATAAGCCAAAATGCTCAAATTGGATATAAATGTACCAAATGTTTGGGGTAGTTGGATTAGCTTCGTCTATATACCATTTCAGCTATGGAAATATGTTGATAGGTTCATTAATACTTCAACAGTGGCTTATGATGTATCTATTACTACAAACCAAGCTTTACTCTAACCTAGTGTCCATGAACTTTAAAAAAAAATTATACTTGTATTTTGATATACTCAATTTCCTTTGTGTTCCTATGTATTTTACTTTATGCAATTAAAACATTTTTTATGAGAAGAGGCCCACAGGTTTCACCATATTGAAAAGGGGTTCATCGTACAAAATAAGACTTCTGAGCATTCTTTTATTATTTAGAGAAGTTGAAAGGCTTATTAAAATTAGGAAAAAATTTGTTCACCTAGTCATGATACCATTATCATGAAATATATTAGAATCTTTGATCATGCTTATCACCACAAGAAAGTTGGCTTTTATCAGTTTTTTCTTTATATGTATGTATTTAACCTAAGTGAGGAAAAGAAACCGTGGAGTTCTTACCAACTTTGTAATGATTTTATTCAACAAACATGTTCTATTCTTTCACAGACATATATTATTCTCTTTAACAATTTTTTTTTGTAAAAACAAATTCAAAATGAGCAGAGACCACTTAATTTGCAAAATATGTTCAATTATTAATTTGTTTTTATGAGAATTCAGAGGTAAACACAGAAAATAATTCATTTAAAGGCTGGTGGTTAGAACTAACAACAAAAGAGTATCCAACAAGTATATAAAGTATCCAACAAAAGAGTAGAGAGAGGGGCATCTAGGTGGCACAGTGGAGAGAGCACTGGCCCTGAAGTCAGGAGGACCTGAGTTCAAATCCAGCATTGTACCAAACACTTACTAGCTGTATGACCCTGGGCAAGTCAGTTAACCCCAACTGCCTAAAAACTAAAAAAAAAAAAAGAGAGAGAAGAGAGAAAATGTTTTGAATATTTACAAAGTTTAGACAAAGAGATATCTTTGGATATTAACCTTAGCCTCAATCTTTGTTGCTTTGTTATTTACTCATTTTTCAGTCCTGTCTGACTTTTCATGAACCCTTTAGGGGTTTTCTTGGCAAAGATACTGGAGTGGTTTGCCATTTCTTTCCCCAACTCATTTTTACAGATGAGGAAACTGAGGCAAACGGGTTAAGTGATTTGTCCAGGGTCACACAGCCAGTAAATCTCTGAGGCCAAATTTGAACTTAGGTCTTCCTGATTCCAGGCCTGGTACTCTTTCCACTGTGCCACCTATCTGCCCAACCTTAATCTACTAATATCCTATTCCAAAGCCACAATGGGTAGGTTACAGCCTATTCTAAACCAGGCAATGGCTTACTGGGTCATCTCCTATATGCGAGATGCACTGATTTATGAAGTACTGAACAAAAGGTCATGAGTGAATGTTCACTTGTTTCTTGCACCTACTGCGTGCTTTCGTGGCTAGAGAGTGGTTTGGGAGAGTTGAATTAAATCAGAATTCATACCGTGATCAAACTTTGAGGCTTTTGTTCTTTGTGTGAACTCATGACTGCTTTTCCAGAAAGTGTTTCTCAGGGCCCATCTAAGGATGTGAAGAGCAGGTTCTTGTCTCTATTCACAGAGGCTTAAAATCAACCAAGAGAGGAATCAAATTATCTCCCCCTACTTCTTCTAGCAGATAATACCTTATTTCTCCACCAATCATTGCCCTAGCCCCTAGGAAGTTCATTTACACATCATCTTAAGTCAGAGATGGGACTTTCCTTTTTTAAAAGGGAACAGCTAGTAAGTCAAATTTAGTGACACTCCTTCTACACATTGGGCTGGATAATCATTTGAAATGTGCTACCTTTCCACAACCCTCCTGGGGTCTTGGGAAGGTAAAGTATTCTTCAATAAACCTCATTCTGATACATAAATTTTGTGCATCCCCATGTCCTCGCCCCCCAACTTCCCATGCTAGTATGTGCTTTGATTTACCATAGAATCAAATTTTGGATGTAACTCACTAATTTAGAGAATAAAATGAGCAGGAGAACTTGATAAATTCTCCTTTAAATTTCAAGAAAAATCCAACAAACTCAAAGAACTCATGCCAATTCATATTGATGTTCTTTTGTGGGACTATTTCATAATCGCATGGAGATTTTCCAGTACAAGTTCTTATAGGTCTTATTAGCTAAATGGCACAGTGGATAAAGCACTAGGCCTAGATTCAGAAAGACCTAAGCTCAAATTCAACCTCAGACCCTAGCTATGTGACCCTGAGCAGGTCACTTAACCTTTATTTCATCATCTGTAAAATGGAAATAATAAAAACACCCATCTTCCAGGGTGAACAACAAATGAGATTGTATATGTGTGTGTGTGCGTGTGTGTATGTGTGTATTTATTCAGTCATTTTTCAGTTGTGTCTGATTCTTTGTGACTCCATTTGGGGATTTTCTTGGCAGAGATACTGGAGTGGTTTGTCATTTCCTTCTCTAGCTCATTTTACAGATGAGGAAACTGAGGCAAACAGTGTTAAGTGACTTGCCAAGAGTCACATGACTAGTAAGTGTCTGAGACTGGATTTGAACTCACAAAGATGAATCTTCCTAACTACAGGCCCTGTGCTCTATCCTCTGTACTATGTAGCTGCCCCGTGTGTATACATAAACACACATATATGTATATAACAAGATCATGTTTGCAAAGTTCTTTGCAAATCTTAAAGTGCCATACAAACATTAACTATTATTACAAAGCTAGAAAAGTTTCTAGTATGAGGCAAAAAAGTTCTGTGTATATGTTTTTTGAAGACCAGTCCAGTTAATGGTGAAAGGGCTTATCACGCACTAACTAGATCACATACTTAGAGGTCATTTCCTCCAATCCATTTTATAGATGGAAAAAGAAGCTCAGAGAGATTAAATTCATTGTCCAAGGTCACACAGCTAATAAGTATCTGAGGCAGGATTTAAACCTAGATCTTCTTGACTTCAAGACCAGAGCTTTATCTACTGTATCACACTGCCTTTCTAAGGGATAAATATTTTGGCCATGGAATCACATGAAAACCATCTACTAAAGGCATAGTGGCAGAGAAGTTCTTGTTATCTGTGTTGGTAGAGGGAACATTTACAGCCTATGAAATAACTTCATATGAAATACTGAATCCTCCTCCTCCTTTTCTTTGTCATCATTTTCACTGTCATTGAGTTGTCATCTCTAAATAAGGACAACAGCTTCCTTTTGTGGAGTAAAATTTTCTAGAAAAGTTTTAGTCATTTATAGTAAGGATTTGGAATTAAATTTAATATGAGTTCTAACTTTTCCTGCCCTTTGGCTATTCAAACAGAAATTGTAAATAATACACTGAATTAGATATTGCTCTTCAATTAAATTTGTAAATATTTATTTTCTTCATCATCTGAAAATTTGCCATTTGTTACTAAATCCTAAAACCTTGTCATTTATATGTCCTTTATCTTTCCTTATTATACATATAAATTCTGCTTAATTCGAGTCCCAAACTCTCTTTAGTGTAATTATTGAAACCATTCTTATCTCTTACCTCTTATGAATTCTCGATGCTTCAGCAAAATAATATCTTTACCCTTCACTAAGGCGGCATTATCCCAGGGGCCAGAGTTCATAACATTCTATTCTATTTAGTTTTATTCAAAGATCTTTCCTCTTCCCAACTTCCTCTTATAGTTGACAGTCCTTCAAAATAGTACCAAAATAGCCATTCATTTCTCACTTTCATGAGGAAAAGTGAGTACTATTTCCTTAAAAAGTTTAACATTTTGTTTTCTTCACATTTCCTTATTCATAGGCTTCAGTTCTCTCTGGGAATGTGGCTTTTATCTCCTGTCATTCATTCTAATGCTATCTCTTAGCCACAAAATAATCCTGAAACATTTTCTCAACTAAAGCTAATCAAGGACTTCTTTTCCTTACCCTCAAAACCCATATTATTTAAATGGTTCTCAATTCTCCGACTTCTTCATTAGATCCTTTTCCACTAATAGAATGAGAGGTGGAAAAGCATGCTTAATATGCCGTTCCCACTACTCCTTCTCACTTAGTGATCCTTTCTTCCAGAGAGTTGATATTCATTTATTTACTTATTTGGTTAATGTTTATTCACTTTTCCCCCTAATTCTTATATAGATATACATGTCATTACTGTCTTAAATTGAAATTCCTGAAAGGGCAGAGGCCATGTCTCACTCACTTGCCAGATCCCCTATTTCAGTAATAAGAGGAAAAAGTTAATGAGAGTCTTGTTCATAGACCTATTATGAAGAATAATTGTTAGTTCAGGTAAGGTCCCATGTCTTCCTGAAAATCCTCATTTTATAAAATACTCATCAAAAGTAGACCTACATATAGGAAATATAAAATGAAACAATTTACACCTACTTGTGAAATTCGCGTACCTTATCTTTGGTCGCCAAGCAGTAATATCTACAATAAACTGAGGAAATTTAAACATAGCTTTAGCAAATGAATTTGTCAGTACTTATTTCCTACTCACACACTAGTTTTTATAACTATGGGCAGTATGTGTATACAGTCATGAAAATTAAATTAACTAAATAAAATGTTAAAAATTGAAGAGATTTATTTAGCTTTTCACTCTTCAACTTTGTGTGTGTCTTCATTTCGGAGGCAATGGGGGTTAAGTGACTTGCCCCGAATCACACAGCTACCTAGTAGGTGTCTGAGTTTGAACTCAGGTCCTCATGACTCTAAGGCCGGTGCTCTATCTACTGCTCCACCGCTCTGCCCCTCTCTTAAACTTTTTTATTGAGCCATCTCACCACCTTTTTAAAAATTCTTTAATTTGTTAGCCAACTGGTTAATTCCCTTTCTTTTTAAAAATTCTGTTTGCATACGCATCAGGGCATGGGCAGAGCTTCTCTGTCTCCCATCGACTATGGTTTCAGTGCTTGAGGAATGAAGAAGCAATCTTTTTATTCACCACTGAACAGGAAGAACAGCTCATTCAATGAATCTTTAAAGGGAAACAAGATGCCTTAGACTTCACTAAAGAGTCAGGGTACCAATATGTTGACTGCTCCTACATGACAGCTAAGTTACAGTGGCTGAGCCAGGTACGTCTGAATCTGGACTTCAGCTATTTCTGGTTGTGTGTTTCTTTGTCTAATTGTAGGTAACCATTTATTTTTTCTTGAGCAATATGTTGGAGGCAGCCTTATGTGTTTGAGAAGTCTGGAGAGTCTAGGTCCTCAGTTAGTGCTGGCTATATTTCAGGAGAAATCACAGACACCTATTCTAGTGCATCTTATCTATTGCAGAGCTCTCTAGTATTTCTTTTTAGAAATTATTATATATTTTGAAAAGGGTAGAGACATCAACTTTATTTCAAAAAGCTGTATTACCACAAGAACTTAAAAGAACTTTTAAGTAATTGTGTTAGTGTTAAATTCTGACTATACATATCAAGAGTTATAAACAGACTTCCTACTAATAGGAACACTTTCAAAATGATCTGGTCACATCATTTGGTATATAGCTTTAAAATGACCACTAGCCAGAGGAGCTCCAAGCTGTAACCTGGATTGCCAGATTAGACATGGACCTGGAGAGAATTGCCTGGTGAGTGCAGAGGCCAAGTGAAATGTAGCAGCAACTCTTCAGCAATCCCACAAATTGTCCATGTTCCATTGTTTAAGACTCAGCCTCTAGAGAAAGTATGACAGAACCTGTTATTTCCACTTCTTTTGCTTTTTGAGTTTTCTGTCATTGAGTAGAACCTTTTGTGTTAAGCATTTTATTTTTGTGTTGAGAAAAGAAACATCTATCCCCATACTTGATTTACACTGAGTACTTTTCTACTCCAATCCCTGTATCTCCTTTTCCAGGAAAGACCATAAGCCAAAACCTAGCAATGTTTTCCTTGGTCTATCAGGTGTGTGTGTGTGTGTGTGTGTATGTGTGTGTGTGTGTGTGTGTGTGTGAGACAGAAGAGGGGTGCATTACCAGTCAAAACATTAGAGAAAAGGAGCCCAACTCCTTTCTTTAGGGGCAGGCTCCCTTAGTATTGAACTCAGGTTGAACCAAATGTGTAGATCTAAAGCAGATGGGCCTTTTAGTGGAAAGGAAGAGGGTAAAGTGCCCCAGTCCCATTCGGCCCAGCCATGGCTTCTAATTGTTAGAGTTAGATATCCAAACACATGGACTTAGACAGAGATAGATAAATATGCATATATACAGACATACCTATAGAGTCTACAAATGGAGGCAGAAGAGAGAGGTACATACAGAGAGACATTTTTGTCCTGAACTTTGTAAAAATCACATAATAACAGAATAAACATAATAGAGCACTGTGGAACTTTTCCATCTATTAAATGATATCTTTTAAGGGCCTGACTTTATTCAGCTCACTTGTCTCATGGCTCACCTAACACTTGCATCAGTGACCCACTAATGCAAATTGTGGAATAAGAAGATGTGACCATTAGTATCTTCCACCAAAGATGAAGATGAAGATAAAATATGTGTAGATGAAAAACGATGCATTATCAAGACACTAAAGATGAAATAATTCTTTGTGACCAAATAAATTGTCGTGAGAAAACATTCCTGGCTTTTAGAAAAAGTAGATTCAGGGTGGAGAAGGAGGATAAGGGAAATAAATCATTGGTGAACTGACAAATGCCCCTTCTAAATAGTTTATGTTGCCATTAAAACATAAAGTTGCCATTTTTCTTTATCTGTCAGCTACTTATTTCAAGCACGTGCTATGAAAGCTTTCTAAATCATATCTTTTGGTCACATGCCATATGCCTGGCTGCTGTATACATATGGAATAAATTATAGATTCAAAAACATCTCAAACAGTACCAGCAATATGATCAAGTGCATCTGTAAATCTTAACATGAAAATAAATAAATGCCAGACTAGTATATTCACCAACAGGGGAAAAAATGCGTAACATTAACTAGAGTTCTGGATTCTCACCCAACTTAGGAAATTCTAGTGTTGCATATGTATATTTTAGAAGTTACTATTATCTTAAGACTTTTTATTAAATAAGTACAATTTCTCTTATTGGCCTGATGGGGTTTCTTTTCCTTTTCGCATCTGGGAAGCTATTGGTCATAAACCTTACTTGAGGTGCATGAGGAGAAAAAGTTACTGCTTGCTCCCTGCATGTCTGAGCTCATGTTCTGTTATTTCAGCAGCAGTTCCTCCTGAATGTTCTGAATTTAATTTGTATGAAAATGCTGGCTCAGTGGGGGATGGAGGAGTGGAGTGGTAATACAGTGGTAATAACAGCCTTAGCAGAGGGCTCCAGCTTGCCTACCTCCACTGGTGTCCTACGTCACAGCCCACTATAGAATGGAACTGTGGTACTATGAAGAAAGCACAGAGGTACTCCAGTTGAAAGGGAAGACGCTATTTCCCCCCCACTATTCATTTGAAGGATAATGTCTTTCTTTTCTCTTTCTAAGCTTTTGTGGAATTTGGGATCTGTACTATTCATTTCACAATTAATTCTCTAGGAATTTAGAATTATTTTTACTGGTTTGTAGTATTATAATAATAACATCATTTACTTAGCATTTTTAGGTTTGCAAAATGCTTTCTGTATCTTCCTGATTCTCACAATACCTCTACTATTATCATCCTTACTCTACAGATGAGGAAACCCAAGAATAGGAGAATTTAGACTTTCCCAGGGTCACAGGGCTGCTGTAAGTGTCAAGGACAAAATTTGAACACAGGCAGCATTTTATATACTACGACATGTAGCTACCACTATTTAACTGTTGGATGTGTATGCAATTATGTATATTTTTAAAGTGGTTAGTCATGTACGGCCCTTTGTGACCCCATTTGGAATTTTCTTGGCAAAGCTACTAGAATGGTTTGCTGTTTCTTTCTAAAGCTCATTTTACAGATGAGAAAACTGAGGCAAACAGAGTTAAGTGACTTGCCCAGGATCACACAGTTAGTATGTGTCTGAGGCTGAATTTGAATGCAGGTCCTCCTGACTCCAGGGCTAGCACCCTATCTACTTTGCCACCTAGCTGCTCATATATATGTCTGCATGTATGTAGATAGATAGATAGATAGATAGATAGATAGATAGATAGATAGATATACATGTATGTAGATAGATAGATAGATATACATATATGTTCATAATTCAAAATATAATTCATTTCTGAATATAGAAGTATAGTGGATAGAGAGCCAGTCTTAGATATGGGAAGATCTGACTTCAGTCCCACTTCTGTTATATTCTGGTTGTGTGACACTGAGGAAATAATTTAACTTCTCAGGACTCTAGATCAGAGGTGTCAAACACATAACACTACGCTGTAGCCCACGACATACCTAAATGCAGCTCAAACCAGATTAAAATGTAATTTGTAAATATTTAACAAAATAAATAAAAATACAATAGGACACAGATAATGTTAATATGTGGTTTTCTAAGTCAATACGCAGGGTGATCCTTAAATAAGGTTACTGGGCCCTGGTTCTGTTTCAGTTTGTCACCACTGCTCTAAATAATTCTCTGAGACTGTAAGTTACAGAGAAGATGCTAACTTGTGCTGGTAGAAGGAGTTGCCTCATCCAGGAATTCCCTATAAAGGTGAAATCACAGGTCTAGTTATACATAGCATACAAAAGTACATATGCACATCTCTCTCTGTGTGTATATGTATAGTCTTTCAAAAAATGATAAACTCTTGGAAGCCTGGGTTAGAATCTTACACATGTTCCATATTACCTACAGTGCTTCCATGCATATAGAAGATGTTCCCTACGCTAGGCATTCCCCATATGTAGATCAGCTCCTTTAGGGAGCCCCTTTGATGTTCTAGTTTCAAAATAAAATGACTTGGAGAAAAATGTCTCCTTTTAAATCTCACACTCATATCCAGCTAGATCATGCTTGTCCCAGCTACAAATATTTACACATGTAAACATATAAAAATAAATTTATAATGAGTATCATGGAGAGAGCATGACACCAAGAAAAGGCACATGGTGGTTTTGAGTAGGTTACAGCTTGTGTAAGGGGGAAAGGAAAGAGAAGAGAACAAGCATTTTCTAAGGACTTACTATACCCCAGGCGTTGTACTAAATGCTTTATATATACATCACATTTGATATTCTCAACAACCTTGTGAGGTAGGTGCTATTATGAACCCCATTCTGTAGTTGAGGAAACTGAGGCAGACAACAGGTAAGTGATTTGCCCAAGGTCACAGAAGTAATAAGTGTCTAAGGCCAGATCTTCCTGATTCCAAGTTCAGCACTCTATCCATTGTGCCACTTAGCTGTCTTGTAACAATGAAGAAGAAAAAGATTATGGAATATTATCTGAAAAATGTATGATAGAAAAAAAAAGATGGGCTAGTCACATGAAAAGAGAAAAGGATAACCAACTGATGGATGGATGGCCCATATGCTTCACAGGAAGGAAGAAAGATTCCCCAAAACATGGAGTGGATCCTTTGTGGATTACTTGTGGAATTACCTGAATAAGAGTCTCACATGATAGGCAGAAAATTACTCCGTACCGTTGCAGGGAACATTCATACTGATGAGATCTCAAATCCATTTGAATAGTTGAGTATATATTTCTGATGTTTTAAAGAACCCTGTGTGAAAAACAGTAAAAACAACCTCCACCTTGCTAATATCTCTTAAAACCTATACCCTTAGGATTTAAAATTTTTGCCTAACCTTGGATATGACTAGTTAGAGTCTGTTATTATATGAGATAACGGTCTTGCTAATATTTTCTCTTTCATGGATTAGGAAAGTGTTTAGAGTTGGATTGGACTTTAAATACCATTTTATCCAACCTCATTATTTTATAAATGTGGAAACTGAGGCCTGAAAGGGTAGTATGAGAATTTCCCATGGTGATGAAGCAAACAAGGGGTGGAGCTGAGACTCTAGTCTCAGTTCTAACTCAGGATTCTTTCAACCCTATCCCAGTGTTTTTTTTTCCATATATCCTGTACAACTGTATAGAGGCTTAAAGCTACTGACCAGTGAACTAAAGCTCCGCACTTAAACTCATTTATAAGGATTTATAAAGAAGATAACACTTACATATCTATCGAGTAGCTATTCTTCTCTTGCAACATAGGGGTGACTTGGGCAATATCCATACCTATGCTAATATCTTTTATTCATGTAAATATCTCAACTATGGTAATTCACTGTGTAACCCAAGACATTTTTGATCAGATACGGTTTATGATAAGAGCATGTTTAAGTCATGATGAAGGAATCTGTGTTTTTATTTTACAATTTTTTCACATCTGGATTATGCTTTGCAAGGATTTTTTTTAGACTCATTGTAATTGAAAATGAATTTTAGTTCTCATAGAATGCACAACTAACAAGGGCCATGATTGAAAACACATGACAGGATGACATTTTGTTGAGAAAGCCAGTGGGTTTTTTTTAAAACAGTTTTTGTAAGAAGCAAGCTTGTGGCACATAATTAAACTACCTTGCTTTTAGACCCAAGTGTCATCCTTAATGTTGTTCATGCCTGTAAGCTCTTCAGTTCTTTAGTTGTTATACCAAAGCTCATTATGATATAGATTCAAATGGAAGTTCACATATAGCAAATTGTATTTGTTATCATTTAAGGGGAGAGATGCCACACTAATCATTAACCTAGAGACTTGAAGAAAATAGCCTTTTTCTTTTGAAATATTTTTCCTATAATTCATTCATTTAAAATTAAGTTTTAGAATAGATGATTGGAAAAAATAGAGGTTTTCTAAATGAATTATTTTATTAAGTAATCTATCCTCATGCTGTTTTGCAGAAGATGTACATTCTTGTCTTGAATAAATCTGAGTTCATGAAGTAAAGCCTCTTGAAACCCTAAAGGGGGACAGCAAATAGGATATTTGCCTCATGCAATGTCAACAAGTTAATTGAAGTGAAATTTAGGAACCTCTAGAAGCTTATCAAAGGGAAGTTTCTATGGCTTTGGTGCTAGCTGAGAGGTGAAAAGAACTTATTTATCTTTTCTCAATACCGAGTGTTCCAGGGAGAATTTCCCCTGAGGAGGAAAAAGGGCATCAGGAAAAAAAAATACCATTTGAAGGGCTCTTTTCTATTTTGCCCAGGTATGACTGTGGGCCTAACAAAAGATCTGAAACATGTTTATTACCCCTACTCATAGGAAGTCACACAAAAAAGTAATAATACTTTTTGAGGAAAAAGAAGCACTTGCAACTAAAGACAGATTCAGCAGATATCAATAGCGCAGCAGGCAAGAAGTATTGAATCAAAGACAGCTTAATTGATAACCACAGTGGGTTAGAGCTAAGATGGTGGAGTACAGGCCCCAATCCAGCTGAATTCTCCTCCAAACAACTTTAAAATAAAGCCTCAAATCAAATTTTGAAGTGGCAGAGCCAACAAAAGGTCAGAGGGAGGCATTTTTTCCAGCCTAAGACAACTAAGGAGGCCCATAGAAGAGGTCTGTGATGCCAGGGTAGGCACAGGCTCAGAGCATGGCAGGAGAATCAACTATGGGCCTTGGAGGTAGTCATAGTAGCGGTAACTTCAGGAGCTCTCTGCCCACACATATTAAGGGGGTAGGACAGCTAGTCAGAAAAGAGTATAGGGGACTCTTTGCTTGCAGTGGGTGTAGGTGGTGCTGATGGGCAACTCTATTACCCATAAGCAGTCATAGGTCACAGGTCCAGGGCAGATATGAGATTGATAACAAGGGAACAGGGGAACCTGGTCACAATTTCAGGGCCAACAGGAATATTAGTACTTGTGGCTACTGGGGAACACTGGTCCTCCCTGGGTTTACAAGAGCACAGACTAGGAGAGCAATGACTATCCAAGGATGACTCCACCTTGGAAGCACCAAAAACTTACAGGACCCCAGAATTAGCTCTGAAAGCAGAATCATGAAAAGGCCCAAAGTTTGGCAACCTACCAACCTCCAGGTGAGTAGAGTTCAAAGTAAAGAAATAGATTAGGGAAATGAGTGAATAACAACGACAAAAAAAAAATAATTACTATAAAAAGTTACTATTAGTGGCAAGGAAAGCTAAGATATGAACTTACAAGACAATAATATAAAAATAGCTACAAGCAAAGTTTCAAAGAAAAATGCTAATTGGACCCAAGGCCCCAAAAATTCCTGGAAGAGTTAAGGAAAGTGATAAGAGTGGTTGAGGAAAAAATGGGAAAAAATGAGAGTGATGCAAGAAAATTATGAAAAGAATTAACAGCTTGGTAAAAGAGGCAAGAAAGTACTGAAAAAATAACACCTTAAAATAGTATTGGTCTAATGGTAAAGGAGACATAAACATTCACCAAAGAAAAGAGCTCCTTAAAAAACAGAATAGGCCAAGTTGGAAAAAAAAAAAAGAAAGATGCACAAAAATTCACTAAACAGAAGAACTCTTTAAAAAATAGAATAGGCCAAATGGAAAGAGATATACAAAATCTCACTCAAGAAAATAATTCCTTAAAAAATAGAATTAGGCAAATGGAAGCTAATGACTCCATGAAACTTCAAGAAACAAAACAAGTCAAAAGAATGAAAAAAAAAACCAGAAGAAAATGTGAAATATCTCGTTGGAACAACTGACCTGGAAAATAGATTGAGGAGAGATAATTTAATTACTATTGGATTACTTGAAAGCCATGATCAAAAAAAGAGCCTTGATATCATAGTTCAGACAATCATCAAGAAAAGTTGCCCTAGTATCTTAGATCCAGAGGGTAAAATAGAAATTGAAAGAATCTACCAATCATCTCCTGAAAAAGACCCCAAAATGAAAACTCCCAGTAATATAGCAAAATTCCAGAGCTCCCAGGCTAAGAGAAAATACAGCAAGCAGCCGGAAAGAAACAATTCAAATATCATGGAGTCACAGTGAGGATCACACAAGATTTAGCAACTTCCACATAAAGGATTAGAAGGCTTGTGGGATAGCAGATGAGATTAGAAACCAGAATTCAAAAATGTGTTGTATACAAGAGTCACACCTGAAACAGAAAGACACAGAGTTAATGTAAAGGGCTAGAACAGAATTATTACGCTTCAGCTAAAGTAAAAAAAAGTCAGGAGTAGCAATCATGATCTCAGGCAAAGCAAAAGCAAAAACATACCTAATTAAAAGAGAGAATCAGGGAAACTACAGATTTGCTTAAAGGTACCATAGATAATGAAGCAATATAAAAAATTTACAGTATTTCTCTGATAAAGGCCTTATTTCTCAGATGTTTAAGGAACAGAGTCAAATTTATAAAAATAAGTGCCATCTCCAAACTGATAAATGGTCAGTGCATATGTAGGATTTAGATAAGTAGAGTAGAGGAGAATATTCCACAAGAGAAAAAGGATGTGAGCAAAGACAACTAGATAGGAGTATGTAAGGCTTGCTTATAGTTATTCTACCCATATGAAGAGTCTGGCTAGAACAAGGGTTTCAGTTGGGGGATGGTGAATTTAGAATTAAATTTGGAGACAGATTGTGAGACTTCTTGAATATTACAAACAGCTAGATTTTATTTTATGGACCATAGAGAATCCATCTGCACAGTCTAGTTAAATTGCAATAGAAATATCATTTTGAGCTGAACTGGTTGTGGTATTCAGGATAGGTTGAAGGAAGGAGTGAATGGAGGCGAGGAGAAAAATCAAGAGGCTGTTACATAAGAATAGGCATGATGTAACAAGGATTTAAACTAGAGTGATGCCTGTGGGAATAGAAAAGGAAGAATGGATTTGAGAGACATTGTGAATTCTATAGTGTTTTTTTTTAATTTTGGAAGCAATGGTGATTAAGTGACTTGCTCAGGCTCACACAGCTAACTAGCGAGTGTCTGAGGCGAGATTTGAACTGGGGTCCTCCTGCCTCCAGGGCTGATACTCTATCTACTGTACCACCTAGCTGCCCCATGGATTTGAAAACTGGAAGATAGACACAAGCTTAAGTTTGCACAGTCTACCAGGAGAGGGTAATGGCTATTCTAAGCTTGGGATATGTGCAATTATGTTCCAGGTTGAGGAAAAGGAGAAGCTGCTGGATGGCAATCATGACAACTCAAAATGTAACCATCACCAAACACTGTTTATGTGGAGGTATGTCCTTGTCTTTAGGGTATGTCTAGGCAGTTGGCCAGGATTAATGGTGTCATGGAGGTGCTACTTAAATTTGTTGATAGTTGAATACATGCAGAGTGTTCACCAGTGATTATACTACCACAGAGGGCAGACTCAACAATTTCTTCTATGTCTTGTGATCAGCAAGAAGGAACTTTACTTCCTTAGATTTTCTATCTCTTTTCTGTCTCTGTCTTTGTCTGTCCCTCTATCTCTATCTCTTTCTGTCTCTATGTCTTTATCTCTATCTCCATCTCTGTCTGTCTCTATGTATCTGTCTTTCAAAAGGACATCTCCATGAGTCTCCCTGGAATAGTGACTTCTAGAATATTTGCCTCTTGAAAGTAATTGACTTGAAAAATATGTATTTCCCTCAAAATAGTCACTGAACAATGAAGATCATAGATTAAAAGTAGATTTTTTGTTTAGGCTATGGAGATTATAAATTAATAAGAAATAAAATAAGCCAAGAAACATACTTTTTCCAGGCCCAAAGGTATTCACTCAAATTGCAATTTAGTCACCTTTGCAACTTGAGGGCCAATATGCTGCAATGAAAATGTTAATCTATAGCAGTTTGAGGAACCAGGCTCAAATCCCATCTCTGCCACTTACTATCTATCTCATATGGGGTGTGCTGGTAAATATTTAACATCTGACTCTTAAAAATGTACCCACATCACATTCAAGTTAAATATGCATTATAAACATTTTCTCCATCATTTTCTTAAGTCTAGACAATCAACAAAAAATATCAAGTTCTGATTTACAGCATTTGCTAACTTCTGAGATGTAAATGCTCACACTGAAAATTTGATAATCAGTTCTCTTAAACAAATTCTAATTGGCTTTAACTCACGTCTGGTGCCTTATATCAGGTATAACAAAAATACATGGTTGGTTAAGACTTCTGTGTGTGTAGAAGGAAGCAATATGTAATATGAATGGAAAAGTCGGATAGAACCAGCATGTGAAGGGTTCAAAATGATTTCATCACATTTTACTATCTTTTGATTTTTCAATTTTTTTACTAAAAATTCCTGGCCAAAAAAAAAAATTAGTTTGGACAGGGGCGGGGGAGAAGAAGGGAGGTAAAAGGAACTGAATACTATAGTCAGAAACATGACAAAGGCAAGTATAATATTCCCTCTGAGATATTCCCCTGACTCATACTTACATCGGCAGGTCTGGTTCCCTAGAGGGAAGAAGCTACCTAAGGTTCCAAGCTTACTCTAGGGGTCTTAGAAAACTATAGCTCATAAACCCCCAGGGGTGTGCTTCCTATTAATAGGCAGCCAATAGACAATTATCTTTCAGCGAAAGCATTTATTAAAATGACATTCTTCTTACAAACTTGGGCATATTTTCTCATTTATTCTGGCCTGACCTGGCTCAAAGTGATATCAATGACCTGCCTCTACTGCCTTTTAAGGGTCACCTGAGGATGCGCCCATCTTTTGCCAGACAATGTGAGTGTCTGTCTATTAAACCAAGGGTTTAACCCTTCCTAGTATGTTAATGACATCATAATGTGATGACATCTTGGGATTGCTAACATATTGTCATGATTGAATCAATTGAGCTGTGAGTATGAGGACTAAAACTTCTGTCATACCTCACATGGGAGATGGAGTGACCTGTGTGAGGAAGAGAATGCAGGCCAATTTGTTAAATCCACAGACTGTCAGAAAGAGAGCAATGTATTATGAGGTTGAAAAGATAGGTTGGGGCCAGTTTATGAAGGGATTTAAAAATCAGATTGAGGAAGTGATACTCTGATTAGCTCTGAATGATGGAAGGTTACCTGCTAATTCCCACTTCAGTTCTAACCAACACACCAAGGGTTTGAGAGAAGGTATGTGTAGACTACCAACCCCGGGCTACTTCCCTAGCAAATAGCAGGTGACAGGTATGCCAGGTGCTCCACCTGCTCCCCTCCCTGGGAATGCTGGAATGTTCCTCTCTAATGTTTTGCTGCTACTTTAAGTATTTACATAAGTCTCTACTGTGACATTTTTATTTGACTGTGAATAAATACTAGGCAGAAAGCTTTAGAGTAGCATATGAAAAAGTGAAAATTTTGTTTTGCATATTGACAAAGCTCCTAGACACTTAAAATACTTTGTTGTATTGCTGACACTTATATAATCAAGCATATACATTTTATTTTTTTAAATGACCAGCACACAAATTATTTAATACTAGCATAGCATAGTAGATACAGGTACTAGTCAAGGAATGCTTAAGTTTTAATTCCACCTGCTACACTTTCTATGAGTCTGACCGTGGGTAAATCCCTTAAACCTCTCCCAGTCCCAGTTTCTTCAGTCAGTCAACTACCAGGTCACCTAGAATTTTTTTAAGTGCTTACTATGTGCAAAGCACTTAGAATACAAATACAATTATGGATAAAAACAGTCCCTACCATGGGTGTGCTGGAGGCAGCTCAAAATGGCTCATCAGAGCCTTTATACCTCAGAAATCAACAGAGTCTACAAATCATCGCTTTGTACATTGTTTTGTTCATTGTCTAGAATTAATAAAGTAAGGGAGAAAATAACAAAAATGGAGGTTAAAATGAAAAGTGTCGTGGATATATCTTTTTTTCAGAGATCCCACTTGAAAAATACCAGCACAATCAATCAATAAATATTTGTTAAGCACTGGTCCCTGCCCTCAATGGCATCTTTTAATGTGGGAAGATAACACATAAAAGGAAGTTCAAAAGGAAAAAACGGTGAGAGACAGAGATACTAGGCTACAGCCATGGTTGAGGAAGTCTAAGGTGCATCCTGGAGAGGAATGAGATGTGGCCTAGCTGGGCACCTTTCTTAAATGGAGGCTCTGAGTAGATCCATTCTGAGTGGAGGGAGAGGCCAGAGGGGAGGAGGGTACTTCCCATGTGTGGATTCTAGGGCTGGAGTGAAGCCTCACTTCAGGATGAATAGTAGGGGCATGGTAAAGGAAGTCCAGAGTGCAGCCTAAAGAGAAATCCGTAAAATGAGAATAATTATAACACCCATCTCATGAGGTTGTTGTGAGGATCAAATGAGATAATTTATGTAAAACATTTTGCAAACCTTAAGACATTGTAAAAATGCCAACAGTGCTTATTATTAACTGTTCTTAAAATAGCCACTACATAGCTCAAGTTTTCACTGAGTCATATTTTTGCAATATTTTAGCAGACTACCAAAATCATTTTCACTTACATTTCAAATTTACAATAAAATCATTCAGAGTGAGAAATAGAAATTAGACTACAATTGACTTTGAGCTGAAGCTTTCTCTATGTGTTATCTTCCCCATTAGAATGTGCGTTACTTGAGTGGAGGAATTGGCTTACTCTTAAATTTGTGTCCCCATCACTTAGCACAGTGATTTGCACATAATAAATTCTTAATAAATTCTTTATTAATTCATAATATCAGTGATAGTGTGATCTGAGAAATAGTTCAAGAATTTTTTTACGTATTTAAAAGTTTCAGATACACTGTCTATGTATATCATGAAATCCCCATCTTTGGTTGAGTTCAAGAATTCTTCTTAACACAACTCATAACTTGCAATTGGTTTAAGACCAGAGTGTATATTATGAAATAACTACTGCTTCATATCCTCAAGCCTTTTGTGGATGTTTCCTCCTTTAATTCAGTAAAGGATCTGGGAGGAAGAGCAAGCAGGACATGCATGTTAATTTTATCTTACTGCATATTGATGATATTTTGACATTTTTCTTTTTATTATGGGCTTAACAACGACAAACATAAATACAATACAAATCCAAAAACATTTCAATTTACAAATAATAAAAAAAAGAAATTGTACGAGAAACTGTGAATTCCTAAAGTATATTTTTTTGAGAAAAAATTTTGCATTTGTATCACTAACTGCTAATTTAAGTACTCACTCCCCAGATAGGAGCTCTTCTTTATAATAACCAAGTATGAGAAATAAAAACAAACCAATGCATTGGCCTACTAGTGAAAGCCTACATAAATGTGCTTCAAAACCTCTGATACTTAAGGGATCTTGATTTCAATCCTGCGGGTGCTCCCTCTGTGGATACAGATCACAAACCCTCTATGCCTCTGTGGAAGGTCTGCATGGGTTTTTCTGACACAGGCATTCTATGCCCTAGTGGTCAGCCTTTCGCTGATAACTTTTCTGAGCTCAATTTTCCAAACTAGTACGCTGATGACAGCTGTTACTGGTTCCATCTTGAAGTCTTTCAAGCTTGGTATAACTCTCCATTGGCATAACCTCTAAGAACCGAGGGTGATTTACACACTATGATGAGGTACTCAAAGCAAAATTTCCATGTAGAGTTTGGGAGGAAAGGGAGGAAAAATAGAAGCTTATGCATTTTTTTCTCACCAAAAGTTTCTTTGTGATTGTTCAGAATTCTTACCTATATTTTTTCATATATTTCCATAACTTTAATATAGCATCTGCTATGTCCATTTATTCATAACAGTATAATTTATTTATTTGTTTGTGCAAGGAGGGTACAGACTTTTGATTTGATTGGTGTAGGAAACACCCAGGGAGTTTACAACCTCTACCAATGCAGATTCATATCTACTATGTAAATACTATGTTGATAAACTGAGGGGTTTAGTGACTTACCCAGGGTCCCTTAGACAGTGTGTGTGTGTGTGTGTGTGTGTGTGTGTGTGTGTGTGCGCACTTGTATGTTTGCTTGTTAGAGAGGCGAGGTTGACCAGGAGGCTTGCTCTTTTTTTTTCTAATTTTCCTTGACTGCTTCTAAAATCACAATGCTTTAAAAAGAAATAAAAAGTTGAAAGAGTAACTTATTTAGTGTACCTATCTTAATGGAAATAACAGGAAATTGTTGATTTAACTTTGTTGACCTTATGCCTTTCAAAACAAAACAAAGTTAACAGCAGCCAACAATAGGCAACAGCAACACAGGGAGCATTTGTGGTGTTCTTGGTTAATTGATAATCGTTTCCTCTTAAAGAAAGAGCTTATTCATGTTGTCTGTCAGACCACATCCAAATGCCATTTGCTTCTCATACTGTGATCTTAGTTCATCCCTCTGTTACTTAAGCCCTTTGGTTTTTTTCTGTTTGTTTGTTTTTCTTTAAATGAGCAAAAAAGAAAGAAAAAGATTGGCATAACAAAAGATGAAACTAGCAGCTGTTTAGCCTTTTAGAAATCTGTGTTTTTTAAGGACTAACACAAACAGCATGCTTTCCTTTAACCTAGGATTAGAGGTCCTTGGAAGCTTGCTTGATCCTTGTGTTCCGTTAGCGTGTTATCACTGAGTGCATAATCCTTTTGATGGTTTCAATAATTGGAATGAAAAACTTTTTTCTTTTTTTTTTTTGTAGAAAAATATCTCAATCTGGGCAGCAATATGAAGCTAGGCTCAAAGAAATAAGTTTATCTCATACTTCAATGGATTAGAGCCAGAATATACAAATAAACCAAATTTAAAGGAAGTTTGATAACTAGTGATCAGAGGAGATGCCTTATAAATTTAGCTGTAGTATTAGATTCCTCGTGCTAGATTAATTAGATTAGTGCTAGATTGCGTTAGATTCCTTGATTGGTTGTATCTTATTATGTAGGAAATAATATACATAGGCTGTTTCTACTCAGTACGATGATTATTTGAGCCCCATTTTTCTAATGAATTCAAGGACAGACTTTATTGTGAAAAGAAATCGGAACTGTAGTTAGAAGATCTGGGTTTGAATACTGGTTTTGACATGTATTACCTGCATGAGCATAGCAAGTCACTTCCCTTGTCTAGATCTCAATTTCCTCATTTCCAAAATAATGGGCTTGGATTAGATGCTGTTCTTGTTACTGAGTCCTTTCAGTCACGTCTGACTTTCTGTGACCCCATGTGGGGTTTTCTTGGCAAAGATACTAGAGTGGTTTGCCATTCCCTTCTCCATCTCATACTACAGATGAGGAACTGAAGCAAACAGGATTAAGTGACTTGCCTAGGGTCACACAGCTAGTAAGTGTTTGAGGATAAATTTGAATTCAGGTCCTTCTGACTCCAGGGCCAGAGCTCAATCCACTGCTGGATTAGATGGACAAGACCTTGTCTACCTCTCAATCTAATGATTATAAGCAAACTTCCTTTAGACTCATTTTTGTTGACAGTGATTTCCTCCTAAATCATCTCTGTACTTTTTTGTACTTCTAATGGGGCTTTTCCTCTATTCACCTATGAACCATCAGCTTTTAATTTAAAGATTAATTAGAGGTTGCTTTTCTGCTTCCTACACTTCCTGTGATTTAAGACCATAAATGACGGATGTCACGTTTAGTATAGCTCATTTGCCAATCACCAAGCATGCACAGGACAAGGATGAAAGCCTAGGCCAACAAGGCATTTCAACTATCTTGATTGTCTATTCATTAACCATTTGAACTGGAAACCTCTCATTCTTGGGACAGAACAGAGTATCTCAAGCAAGAATATTATCATAGTGTATCTCTAGCCTTGTCTGGTTTTGCCATTAAAAAAAAAATCAATTCCCCACGACCAAATGAACTACTCTGTACCTCCCTAAAATGGATTGTTTACCTTGAGTACATGTGGGTAGATTTTTGCCCTATCTGTGCTAATCAGATAAGTGTGTCATTAGTATAAAAAGTAGAAAATTACATTTCGGAGCAAATTTATTTAGCAATTTCATTGCAAGTAGTGAAAAGTAACCTATACTGGAAAAATTCAAGCTACTTTATACAAAATTGAATTCTAGCATGGTATGAACAACAAAAACAACAAAAGACTTAAAATTTAGTTAGGCTGCTGATGAATTATAATTTATGAGTTATTTCAAGACATTTTAAAATTTTATTTAGCTCAGCATATTATTTTGTGAAGTGCCTTTCAGAGAACTATCTCTGAAGTAGTATTATATAAAAGTACTGGCTAGATTTGGAGTCAGAGAAGCTGGGTTGAAATCCTGCCTTTACTATTTACTACCTGACCATGGGCAAGTGATTTAATCCTTCCTGAGGCTCAGTTTTCTCATATGTAAAATAAGATGGTTGGACTCTATGGTTTCTAAGGTCTTTTCTGTCTAGAGCTATGATTCTTCAAAGAGTACTCTATCATAGGCAAATTGTAAACTCAGTAGTTCCCAAAATTATAGTTAAGAAAATGGTTATTGTATATAAAAATCAATCCTCTCCCTGCCCCAAAGAGAAATTATAATTGTTTCACTACTCTTCAAAAAAGGGTATAGTATAAAGTTACCATCAAAATCCTCTGGCCTTCATAGCCCTTTTAACCTCTCCCTTTCCTATTGTTCGAGGCTTTTTATATCTTGTACTGTCATTGATTGTCTTCAAGAATGAAGGATGAACAACAGCAACACTTTACGCTACCCAATGTACTCTTTGATCCAGTGACATTGGCTTTCTTACTGATTCTCCCAGACTATTTCCAGACTGCAAGCATTTCCACTTCCTGTTCCCAATGCCTGGAGCATTTTTCTTCCTTGTCTCCAATTTCCAGCTTCCTTGGATTTCTATAAATCTATGCCGAAGAACTATCTTCTACAAGAAGCCTTCTCCAATATTCTTTAATCTTAGTGCCTTCCCTCTAAAACTACCCCCAATTTATTCTGTATATATCTTGTTTGTATATGCTTGTTTTTATGTTGTCTCCCCATTAGACTGTGAGTTCCTTGAGAGCAGGAAGTTTTTTCCCCTTCTTTTCTTTGTGTCACATAATATGCATTTAACAAATACTAGTTGACTGTCTGATATCTGACTGGGATGGAGGGGGGAACTTCCAGGAAAGAGGGAAAGGGGCACAGAACAGGGGGCACCCTAGTTTTTCTTTTTTCTTCCTCTCTCCTGTGGAAAAAAGGAAAGAAGAGCTAGGAGATGAGAACTGAAGAAGTAATTCTTTTTTCTCCCCTCCCCATTTAAAAAAATATTGATCATAGTCATTTCTGGTTATACTCTTTCCTGACATAAATAAAGGCTATAAAGCAAAATTAATTAATAGAGTGATCGTGCCTAATAAGATATGCAATAATCCATACCCATAGTCTTCTGCCTCTTCAACTAAAGAAGGCAAGTTTAAGAGGAAATACTATCTTTCTTCATCTTTCTGGATAGTATTTTTGGTACTTAAGAAAGGGAAAGACTGAGACAAAGGTCATAGCACCTATAGCTATCAAGGAAGTTATGGCAACTAATTAAAACTACAAGACTATGGAGGGATGTAAAAGACGAACATTCTTTCCCTCAAGCCTTAACGAAAAAACTAAGATATGGAAAACAGTAGAAATGATTATGGTTTAAATATAGTGATAAAAGTAGCAAATTGTACCTTAGACATTTTTATTTTAAAAATTACTCAAAATACAATTGTTAAAATTCTTTGTAATATTTATGTTTAGCTGTACATGATAGTATCTTAGTAAAGACAGTTTTTAGAGGTAGAAAATTTACAATTAGGTATCAATAGAAAGAACGTATAATACATACTTAGTTCTTCCTCAAATGTTGTACTTGTTAAGTGCAGAGATAGGAGGTACTTCAAAATTATTCTCTCTGATTAGAGTCAACCAAAACCAGGTTTCACAGCAGTGGCTATCCTTCTTAATTTTACTTACATATCAAGTTACTAACCCTGCTGTGACTCTCATAATACTCATGGATAGACATCCAAGAGTCCCTTATTATTTCAAGAAGACACATAATTCCTAAACAGCAGGTTACAAAGGAAACCTACCAATTCATGAGGACCAAAGGGGGTGATATCTCAGCATGATGAACAAATAGGTCCCTAATTCATATGTTCTTATTCCAACTATGGACCATTAAATTTCTATCCACTAATCATCTGCCCTTTTGAATCAAGGACAAGAGATTAGACCAGTATCAGCATATTCTTGGTGCTTATCAGTAGACTACTGTCTTGACCAGGACAGAGCACATTAGTCAATGAGAACTCATTCCAATCACATGACTACTGTTCTTCTCTTCCCTAATCCTATACTTTCCTGTTTATGTTCAAAAAGGTCCAAGTGTCTGTGTCAGAGGGCAAATGAGTGATGGATCCTTGACAAATAGGCTTACACGGAAACTCACCGGGCAATGCATGAACTTTGTGGTTCACATCACACATTCAAGGTGCCTAATACTGCCAATAGGCAGCATAGTGCAATCACAGGGTAAGTATTGAAGGAAAAAGTGATAAAACTCCATATCTGATTAGAAACTATATAGCTGCTTTTGCCTATTCATCTGTTTATGCAGTATAGATAGTACTTTCCTTCATTTAGGTTAGAAGAAAAGTAAACCTTTTTCTTAGGAAAGTAGGAAAGCAACTAGGAAATAATTATACCTTCTAAGATGAAATAAAAATATTCATTTCCCTTATATACTCTTTGATCATATGACACATCAGGACTGCAACTTAACATTAAAGCCTATCTTATCCTTGTAAATATTGAAATGGCTCAGACAAAGATATTAGTTAATTATAACCATTAGCATTTATATAGTCTTCCAAAATCTTACCATGACAACCACATTCAAGGCCGCAAGGCCAATATTATTACTTTCCTAGGGAGAATGCTAAGACATTGTATTGCCTAGGGACTAACTAAAGGTAATTCAGAAAACTAGTTGGGAACTTAGATTAAATGGCTATGATCCTAGCTCAAATCAATCATTCTATTTTCCTTAATTAAATTAACACAAGAGGCTCTTTCCTCCTCCAGTACATAAGGAGTTCTCTGGAGGGAAATTACAAGCTTCTGGATGACACAAGAAATGCATTTTGGCTATTGCCAATTCCGTGTGTGTGTGTGTGTGTGTGTGTGTGTGTGTGTGTGTGTGTGCCACTAAGCGATCCCCTAGTGGGATGAATGAGACAATGGAGCTCCATGTACACCCAAAGACATTCTGATTCTTAACATTTAACTTTGTTTATTTCTTTTTACAATTCTCAAATACAACAGGTAAGCTTGCAGAGCATGACTTGAAAAAATAATTGAACGATTCTAAAAGAAAACCAAGAAATCTAATTACTTCTTTGCTAGAAAATTCCTATTGGTCAATAAAACTTCTGCTAGTAAGAGGCAATTTCAAAGTGTTAGTTGGTAATGCTTTATATAGAAACTCATTGAATGAGTTCAAAACCTGAAGAATCATCAAATCTTTGCTAAAACACATAATGGGAGAGGAGGCCAGGAGAGTGGGGGAGGTGTGTTGGAAATTGAAATGTGTCTTTCTTTCTGGGCTGGGGGGGGGGGGGAAGCCAGCTGACTGACAGCAAATTACATAGCAAAAGAAAGCAAAATTGTGGAAGGAAGGACAGCAAAATATTGGTGATGGAAAAGTGGTTTTGGTTTTGTCAACAATATAGTCAGACTTTTTTGCTAGATTTCTTTTTTCATCTGCATGTTCTTTGTATCATCTACTTTTTTTTTGGTCAGTAGCATAGTGTGCCTTATTAGGTTCCCTAGCCAGCTATGTGCAGTCTTGAACTCTGTCATTCTTAATGTCAACACTTCTCATTCAGCTGACTATACTATTTCTATTTCATTGTTCCACAGTACTGCATAGAAAAGCAATTGGTGATTGGACTTGTAAGGTCTTGTAAACACCCTGATTTTGTACCCAAAAAGCAGAATTGTTCTTTAATCTTCCCTTTCTATTACGATGACTTCAATATTTCTATGAGATCTTTAGGTTTCTTCCAAAGTTACTTAGGTAAAAGCTAAGCCATAATCAGCAGTTTTTGCACCACAAGAAAGTACTAAAAAGCATAACTGGGGACACTAATGAGAAATATGCCTTCAAACACTGATGTCAGGGCTGCCAGAGGAAGAGCCTCTTCCCACCCATGGCAACCAAGTAGATTCTTTCTATGCATCTGCAGTGCTTTCAAAGCTTTCTAAATTTAATCACCCTTGGAACTAATAGTACCTGAAATGTATTGCTAGTACTTTTTCCAACTGGATTCTATATTGTTGTTGTTCAGTCATTTTCAGCTGTATCCAACTCTTTGTGGCCCCATTTGGGGCTTTCTTGGCAAAGATACGGAGTGATTTGCCATTTCCTTCTTCATCTAATTTACAGATGAGGAAATTGAGGCAAACAGTGTTGAGTAACTTGCTCAGAGTCACAGAGTTAGTGTTTGAGGTCAGATGTGATTCTAGGCAGGTACTCTATCCACTGTGCCACCTAACTCCCAACTGGATTCTATAGTCATCTCTAACTTCACATATCCAAAATAGAATTCATTTCCTTTCAAACTTTGCCTTCTTCTTAACGTCTTCATTTCAATTAAAGACACCACCATCCTTCCTGTTACTCAGGTTTGAAATCTGACAATCAATCTTGACTTTGCCCTCTCTCACTGCTCATATCAATCAATCAATCAATCAAGAATTATTTCCTACTATACGCCAGGCACTGTGCCACCTGATATATGTGCATATATGTATATGTACACACATATATAATCAAATTTCAAGTCTTGTATATTCTACCCCCACAATCTACCTCAAATATATCTCTTACTCTCCAATCATGCAATTACAACCCTAGTTGAAGATCCCATTACTGCTCACCTAGACTATTACAATAATTTTCCAATTGGTATGCTTGTATTCAGTAATTTCCCTTAAGAATTCTGTTGTTAGATCTGAGGTCACCAAACTTTTTTGATCATGTATCCCTCTCAGTTAAAAAAATAAGCATATACCCCTAATACATGCATATTTGCTTATTTATCAATTAGGTATATGGATTACTGCACTCATAATTATATATTTATATTTAATATATTCATCTTAATAGTAATGCATTACTATTAATTTTAATTGTAGTAATACATTGATATAAGATATAATATATACTATATTGATATTAAATACTAACATTTATATGCTATGCTATATATTTGTATATTATAAGGCTTACAGGAAATAGGTATTTTTAAAAAATGGGATAAATTCAAAATCATTCAATCAATGAATGTTTATTAAGCAGTACCATGCACCGTATAAAGGGCTGGTTATTTTATCTTAGAGTAAATAGGGAACCACTGGAGTTCATTGAATAGTAGAATAACATGGTCATACCTATGCTTTAATAAAGCACTTTAGCAGCTTTAGGGAAGATGATAAGAGGTAATATGAGCAGGGAAAAGGGGACAGATGTGCACAAGGTAGAGGTAAAATGATAAGATTTGGTAACTGATTGAATATGAGCAGTGAGGAGTAAAAGATGATATTGAGGTTATAAACCTGGGTGCCTAGGAGGGTGGTAAGTATTGAAGAGGTGTGAGTTTGAGAAGAAAGTTAATGTAATGAGGTTTACAATGCAGATAATAACCTGAGGCAACTAGGTGGCACAGTCAGAAGAGCTGTGTTTAAAACCAGCCTTAGTCACTTAATAGCTGTCTGATGCTAGGCAAGTCACAACTTCTGTCTGCTTCAATTTTCTCGTTGGTAAATTGGGAATAATAACAGCACCTACCTCCCAGGGTTGTTGTGACAATCAAATAAGACAACATTTATAAAGCATATAGGGCCTGATATATCGTAGGGGCTTGCTTAATAAATGTTTATTATCTTGCCTTCTCCTGCCCATCCTATGGAAATACCTCTATCTTACCCAAAATAACAAGGGGAAGATGGGGCTTTTATTCAGCAACCACTGCCCTGGACTACATATTCTGTCCTCCACAGGGTGCCTACTGAAGCCTTGAGATGACTTAGAGCAGACCTGCACAATTGGCAGTAGGTAGGGGCCAAAATCAAAATGGGCTAAACTTCTTCAGGCCACAGAGAGGTTTTTAGTGTCTCACTTTCCAAGGTATAATTAATGATTAAACTATTTTGCAAATAAACCATATTAAAAAAGGGAAATTTCAGTTAATATCAATTAATTACACTTACTACTTAAGATTTTTATTTATTATGAAATCAATCCTCTCAGACTACAGACTGACGATGGTTGGTTGCCAAGGGTCATATGACAAATAGGAGGGAGTGTGCAGTGGCAACTCACCAGCCAATTACATGACGGGCACAATAACAACTAGTAAAAGGTAGGTTAAGTGGGGCATGGACAAAGCACTTGTTACATCTTTACTTTTTTTTTTTACATTCTCTACATTTTTCACAGGCCACCCGAAATCCTTTCGCAGTCCACAGATAGCCCATTGGCCATATGTTTTGCAGGCCTAATTTAGAGGATAAGTACTATTCATGTTAAGGAATAGTCGATTTGGTTGCAGGTGTGGTTAACTAGGTAGTGGTCATAAGTGCTCAGAGGGAGTACACTTGGAGGGGGAGGTTATTGGATAATAAGGATAGGCACGATGCATTTTAGATGTCTCCCAACTGCCTGTTGTGGGGAATGTTGGATTCAACTCATCTTCCCAACCTCTGATTGGTTGCTCATATACTTTTTGGGGTCAGGCTATGATTTTTGTTTATATTTTGTCAATATTTTTCTATACACTTTTTAACCCCAATGAAATTTAAGCTCTTCCAAGGCAAGTATAGCTTATTTTTTCTTTTGCCTTTGTAATTCCAAAGTATAGGATAGGTATGTGGTAGGCACGTAATAAATTCTTGTTGAGTAAATAAGCCCTGGTTGCAGCTCTGGGTAGAAGGCTTAGTCACAAGGTGGTACCCATGTAAAGAATTATTTTAAATAATCACTGGTTCAATACCCAAACTGACACAGTATAGGAAAAAATTGAAATTTCTTCCATCAAAAGTAATTTAGATACCCTGTTCAATTAAATGCTTTCCCCATAGCATTTATTATATTTTAACCAGTTTCAATAATCAATCACAAATAATGATTTTGCTAAAATTTATAATTTTTCAATTTTCTTTCCCTCAGAAATATTTTCTTTCTTGCCTACATGCCAAAATTGAAGTGAAGAGGCTTTGGACAGGAAGGAAATATGGATAGATGAATGAATAGGTGAATGAATGAAATAAAACAAAATGAATGAAAAATGAATGAAAATTCATTAAGTGCTTATTAGATGCAAAGAATGATGGTAAAAGCTGGAGATACAAATAAAAAGCAAAGATAGTCTCTGCTCACAGAAAGCGTATATTTTGAAAGAGAAACACAACACATATAGGGGACAGGTGGATGAAGGGAGACATTTATTTTGTACAGAAAGTTACCAGGATAGTGAGTGGGGCCATAGGGCTATCATTGACACATCCCTTCTAGGAACAATGAAAATTGATTTCATCGTGGTACCAGAAATAGAGAGTAAAGGGATGGGGAAGGAAGGTATGTATGTGGCATCAGAGCAGCTGGTGAGAAGATGGAAAAGTGGTAGGTCATGAAGTACAACATAGCTGTAGCCTGTCTGAAAGAATGGACCAGGTGAGGCACTCCCTATTCAGGACAGCAAGGTACCATAATAGAAATTCTAGAGAGGAAGAAGGTAGAAACAAATCTTCAGGGAAAGTGGTACAATTAAAATAATCCTGTAGCTTATCACATTTCTTGGACTGAGTTTGCATGACTCAAATTTGATGTTGAAATTTAAACGAGGCCCTTTTCCCTATGCCATCTTAGAGAGTTGCAAAAATGTATATTGAAACACCAATATCTTTTTACCCCTGCCCCATTCCACTGGAAACAAAGCATGATCAATCTGACTGGCTAGTTTTCTAGTTATATAATTCACCCAGAGAACAGAAGCTACTATAGCTTTAGAAGTCTTGCATATCTTATTCAAGAAATTTTAATTCAAGATATTTCATGCCCAGCATAATAGGATCACAAGATCATAAGTATATTAAAGGAATTTTGAGCCTGTCAATTAGATATTTTCATGGAATGTATTGCTCTTTCAGACTAGCAAGTTCCTCACCTAAACCCCTATTTCTTTTAACATCTTTTTTGCAAGCAAAGAAATACAGATACTACTTCATATTTTGTGTTCAGAAAATCATTCCTGGAATATCTCTGTTGGGGAGGAGTTTGTATGAAGGAAGTGTAGGTGGCACTACAAGCTTGCATTATATTCCCACATGTATTATATTTGAGAAAGAATGAGTGGTTCTTTTTCTGGTATAGGTTAAGTGAAAATGACTCTTCTAGTCCTATGATTATATAATTTTTGCTATTAGAATCAAGTAGTAGAGTTCAACTTTATATTTTTACATTTTCAATATTAATTTTGCTTATTTTTGTTGTTCTTTCAGTTGTGTCTGACTCTTCATGACCCCTTTTGGGGTTTTCTTGGCAAAGCTATTGGAATGGCTTGCCATTTCCTTCTCCAGATCATTTTATAGATGAAGTAAGTGAGGCAAATAGGGTTAAGTGACTTGCCCAGGGTCACACAGCTAGTAAGTGTCTGAGACCTGATTTGAACCCAGGAAGATGAGTCTTCCTGACTCCAAGTCTAGCACTTTACCCATTGCACCACCTAACTGCCCTCGATTTTGCCTATGGTGAACTCCATAAAATATTTTGCAGTATGCGTGTCTACATGTTTTGATTCTTGTTAATTGCTATAATTTTTTAACTTGACAATTTCTTTGACATTTTATATTGAAAGATTCATGAAAATATTCACTCTTGAGTATAATAAAACTTTCCAACTTTATTCAAAGAGGGGATTATAAATTTAGAGTTAGAAAGGGACCATAAATTTAATCTAGTCCAACCCCCCCCCATTATACAGATCAGGAAAATAAATCCCTGAGAAGTGATTAGGACTGCAGATCCAAAGCTGGAAAGACCTTAGAGGACATCCTCATCCTACAGATAAAGAAAACAAATATTAGAGAAAGGAAGTGAATGATACAGGTCTTCCTATTACAAAGCCAGTGTATCCCAACTATGTCACAGGCACTTCCATGGATCTATCCAGGGTACTAGACTCCTTCAATCTAAGACAAAGGTGGGGAACCTGCAACCTCGAAGCCACATATGGGCTTCTAGATCCTCAAATGTGGCCCTTTGACTGAATCCATACTTCACAGAACAAATCCTCTTAATAAAAGGATTTAGACTCTAAGATCTTTCTGCTTAGATCCAACCACTGCTCCTCTGGGTCTGACCAATTACTTCTAGGTGCAAGAGCCTTAAACTTCTTGACTTGGACTACCTCAAGTGCTACTCATCTGTACAATTTAACCTAGCTGACCTATTCCTACTACATGATTCAGTCATACTGTTAGTTGGAAAATGATTAGAAACTGGTTCTCCAAGTTAAAAAAATGCATGTAGGAGACATTTTAAAATTTAATATGCATCATTACACATTTTCTCCATCATTTTCTTAAACATAAACAATTAAAAACAATAAATCAAACCTAGATTTATCGATTCTACTAATTTCTGAGATACACATGCTTACACTAAAAAACATTAATAATTGATCCTTGTGGGCCAGTTAGAGCTGGCTCCAGCACACTTTTGCATGTAGTAGACTAGCAATCTAGTTCTTTCATCTTGCTCTAAACAGATATGGATGACTAAAGCATGATAAAATGGGAGAATGTGATAGTTTGATATAATTTTACCCTTGAGCCATGTTTAATTGGTTGTTGCTAATCTTATTAGGATTACAGGTTCATAGATTCAAAGCTGGAAGGGACCCTAGGTAGGTACTCTCTCCCCAACTATGCTTCACAGAATCTGTAGCTACATTCAAAGTTCAACTCAAGTACCACATGGTATAGGAAGCCTAGCCTGATTTCCCCCAGTTACTAGTGCCTAGCCATGGAAATGGCTTTATATACATACATACATACATACATATACATACACACATATATGTACATATATAATGTATAATTTAATTGTTTACATACATGTTGCCATTCTCCCCATAGAGTGTAAACTCTTTAAAAGAATGGACTTTTTTGTCTATGTATCCCCATTGCCAGGCACATTCTTAACAATATTCTTAAATAAAATTGAATCTAATCTGTCTCATTTTACAGATGAGAAAACTGAGTCTCAGAAAGATTTTGACTTGCTTCAAGTTGCAAAGGCATAGCTTGGATTGAAAACCAAATTCTCAGTATTCCAAATCCAGTGCATATTTTTGTTCTTTTAACAATTGTATTTAGAAACTCTCTTTTTTCCCCTCATTATTCTCCCATTCCATTGATTTCTCCTCACCCCATAGAAATCTCTTTCTTAACAAATCACCATAGTCTGGCAAAAATAGATAAACAAAAAGAAAGGTTTCTTTCAAAAGATGGTACATGAGCTGCATTAAAATGTAGGAAAAGATAGACTTTGTGAGGTGAAACTGAGTAGAGAGTTTCAGGCATGTGTGATGGTCACTGCAAAGACACTGGCATGGGAAATGGAATATCACATGTGAGGAACAGAGAGGAAGCCAGTAGGATTGCAACAGAGAGTGTAGAAGGAGAGAGTAATGTCCAATGAGGCTGGAAAGTTAGGTTGTGAAGAGCTTTAAAAACTAAACAAAGAAATTAATACTTAATCTCAGAGACAATAGAAAGTCACTAGAGTTGATTGAGCAGGGAAGTCATAATCAGATTTGTGTTTAAGAAAAACTACCATGGCAGCATTAGGTAGGATGGACTGAAGTGGTAAGAAATTTGGGATAAAGAGACCAATTAAGAGGTCATTGCAATGATCTAGGTGAAGAACGATGGCAGCCTGATATAAGGCAGTAGCTATGTGAGTGGAGAGGCAAGATTAGATAGGAGTGATATTTTGAATGTAGAAATGGCAATACAAATAAAAATGAATACAATGTAGTTTTGGGAGGGAGGGTAAGGATGAAGGGAATATGTATGTGTATAGGGCCTTCAATGTGCCAGGAATTATATTAAGTTGGGAGGAATCAGGAGGGGCTTCATTACTAGGTGGTACTTGAGCTAAAACTTGAAGAAAAGATGGATTTCAATAGGTAGAAGGGAGGGGAAAGGTACATTCCAGGCATGGTGAAAGCCAGTGCAAAGGCACAGAAATGTGCAATATCTGTGGAAGAGTGCCAGTATAGCTGTTGCAGAGTGAGGGGAGCTGAGTAATATGTAAGAAAAGAAGATTAGAAGGTAGGAAGGGATTAGATTCCAAGGATATTTAAATGTCAAACAGAGAAGTTTATATTTGATCCTAGCGGCAACAAGAACCATTGTAGTTTATTGAGAAGAGGGTTATGCGATTAGACATGCACCTTAGGAAAAATCACTTTGGCAAACTGTGTGGAGAATGGATTGGAGTGGGGTGAGACTTGAGGCAGAAAGATAAAATAGGAGGATATTGAAATAGTGTGGGGAAAAGGAATGAGGGATTAAACTATGGTCTCCATGTGAGTGAGAAAGAGGTGATGTAGATGAAAGACATTCTGGAGACAGAAATGACAAAATTTGTCAGCTGAATGATATGTGGAATGAGAGAGAGAGAAGAGACAAGGAATTGTGAGTTACATCAAGTTTGCAAACCTGATGCCAAGAAGGCCAATAGTATCTTTGACAGTGATAAAGAAGTGCAGAAGAGGAGTGGATTTGAAGAAAAATATAATGAGCTTTGTTTTTTGCCATGTTGAGCTTGAGATGCCTATGGGTAAGCTAGTTGCAAATGTCCAATAAGCAGTTGGGTATGTAGTACTGAGCTCAGGAGAGAGAGAAGGATTGTATATATAGATCTGGGGTCATCTACATGCATACAGTAATTGAATCCATAAAAACTGTTGCAGTTGGCAAGAAAGAATACAGAGAGAAAAAAAACAAGGGCCCTAAGGTAGAAAAACAGAATGGTCAAGGATGAGGTGGATGGGAAGAGTAAGGAGTGACACATAATGTACATCACTGTACACTGATAGTGATATACTGAATAATATTATGTTTTATAATTGAAACTGCTCCCTTCTGTCTTCTGCTAATAGCATATAATGTACTCAGCAGAAAAGGCAGATAGTGCAAGCTTATTGAGAGAGGCTGATATCTTATGCCCTTTGTATTCCCAGATCCTTCCAAGGTACCTAGTGCCTAGTAGATAGCAATAAATGGGTTTGTTGTTTTTGTATTGGTGCTTATGATGATAATCATCATTATCAAAATGTCTTCCTGAGATAGCATGGAATCACCTTATCCTCTTAAAAATGGAAAGCCACTCATGAATAATCTTTGTTTATATTACAAACAGATGAGATAATCTTTGTTTAATTTATGGTTTCATATGAACACTGTTTATTAGCTGCCATTTACAAATGATATGCTGGGATATAATGAACGTGTCTGAACTTCACAAATCTTGTATTTCACAGTAAGATGCTAAAATCTGTATGGATAAAGGAAGAATTTAAGAACAAAGAAGATATAAAGAACATTACAAAATATAAAATAGATTATTTTGATTATATAAAATTAAAAAGCTTTTGCACAAATAAAACCAATGCAACCAAAACTACAAGGAAAGCAGAAAACTGGGGGGACATTTTGCAACAAGTATCCCTCATAAAGGCCTCATTTCTCAAATATATAGAGAAACGAGTTACATTTATAAAAAAAAAAACCCAAATCATTCCTCAGTTGATAAATGGTCAAAGGATATGAACAGGCAGTTTTCAGACAAATCAAAGCTATCTGTAATCATATGAAGTAATGCTCTAAATCACTACTGATCAGAGAATGCAAATTAAAACAACTTTGAGGTATCACCTCACACCTATCTGAGTGGCTAATATGACAAAAAAGGAAAACATTGGATGTTGGACAGGATGTAGGAAAACTGGGACACTAATGCACCATTGGTAGAGTTGTGAACTGATCCAACCATTTTGGAGAGCAATTTGGAACTGTGCCCAAAGGGCTATAAAACTGTGCATACCATTTGATCCAGCAATGGCACTTCTAGATCTATATCCCAAAAACATCCCAAAAAAGGGGAAAAGACCTATTTGTAAAAAATATCTGTAAAAGCTCTTTTTGTGGTGGCTAGGAATTGCAAATCAAAGGGATGTCCATCAATCGGGGAATGGCTGAAAAAGTTGTTGCATATTATTGTAATGGAATATTATTGTGAGATAAGAAATGATAAACAGGATAATTTCAGAAAGACCTGGAAAGACTTACATGAACTGATGCATAGTGAAGTGAACAGAACAAATAGAATGTTGTACACAGTAATAACAATATTGTTCAAAGAAGAATCGTAAATGACTTAGCTAGTCTCAGCAATACAATCCAAGACAATCCCAAAGGACAACAATGAAGCATACCATCTTCCTCCAGAGAAAGAACTAATATTGATTGAATACAGAGTGAAGCATGCTATTTTTTATTTTCTTTCTTTCTTTCATTTTTTTATTTGTCTTCTTATACAAAATGACTAATATGGAAATGTTTTACATAATTATGCATGTATAACCTATATCTGACTAACTACCTGCTCAAGGAGGGAGAAGAGAGTGAAGGTAGGGATAGAATGTGAAACTCAAAACTTTAGATACAAATGTTAAAAAATAAAGTTCATTAGAAACAACAGCAACAACAATAACAACAACAAAAACTAAAATCTGTGAAACATCCATATGCTAATATCTGTGATCAAATATCTTGTTTAAAGGGTAAATCTAAAGACAATACATTTGTTCATTGTTCTTCTTGCTGTAGGCAAACAATAATATTTGCACCTTAGATTTTCAAAGGACACATAAAATTGAATACAATATTTGAACAAAACTACTTTCCCTTAAATATTTAAATAAATATTGATGGCATGTGCTATTTTTATGCCATATAAAGGCCACATTTTCATTGGGAAAGGAAATCTGATAATTGAATTAGTTATCTGAATATTTTGGCTTAAAGTTTTATCTAGATAGCTCTAAATTTATTTTATTCCAATTATGCAGATGTAGCTCTTGAAAAATTTTGCAAATAGTGTAGCTAAAGACCAAACTAGAACTAATATACATAAAAGGGAAACATCTACAGTAATAGGGAAACAGTAAATAATAGCCCTGTTTATAGTTTTATTGTGAAGAATAATCACTATTTAGCTTAAGAACCTTTGCCTTCCTGGGAACTTTCATTCTGTGAAAATATTAACTGAAGGTGGACCCTGCTTAAATAATACATAATTCCTACAACCTTTTGAAATTCAAAGAAGGAGACATCACTGTGAGGAAATAATGATAGTAATAAAGTTAGGAGACTTCAGTTTAGGTTAATGTTGTTAGATGGCAATTAATAAACATGATCTTAATCAATGAGTTTGCTAATATTTGTTTCCATTTACAATTTCTATTCGAGTCATTAGCTTTAACATACACAGGAGAGTAAAAATTCTCCAAGACACATATACAATATCTTGTCAGTAGAGTTTTTAGAAAGCTTTTCATAATCTTTTTTCTCCCATCAGAAGAAATAGCATTAATGCTACCAATTTGAAAGAGTACACCATGTTTTTTTTTTCAGTTTAGGAATATGCATTGGCCATGTGTATAAAGGAAATTTTTATCATAAACTTTTCAGATAAGTATTTTCTGTAGCTCCCTATTGCCCTTATATAAAACATGAAATGTAAAAAAATAAGGTAAAAGACAAAGATAAGCTATCAGTGTAAGGAAAAAACAATAACAACCAAACTTTCAAGTAATTAGAGATGTTCCAAGTGGAATAGGCTACCTTGGAAAGTTTCTCCCTTACTAGAGATCTTTAAATTAAGGCTGCATTGCCACTTGTGAAATTATCATAGAAGGTATTTCAAGTGTTGGTTGGAGCGGTTGTTGTCCTTTGTTGTTGATGAGGACCAAAATGACATCATTACGTTGGAGTCAGAGTAGGTGTGTCTGATTGAAGCTGATTAGACCAATAGAAATTCCAAACGTTCTTTCACAGGTCAATATGAACATTTGGAGTGGAGATGTCTCTAAATTTGTGCATCATTTGCATGGATTGAACTAGATGGTCTCTAAGGACCTTTCCAATTCTCAAATTCTGTGTAATTTTGCAATTATAAAATATAATTATCCTTTCTTGGTCTCTATTTCCTTTGATTCCTCTGTAGCATTTGACACTACTGAATATAATTTATTTCTGACTATTTTAATTATCTTTAATTACCTTTATCTTCTGGGTCACTTCACTTCCTTTGGCTGCTTCTTCTCCATCTACTTTGCTACATCTTCTTCATTGGTTCCTGTATCTCCTTTGATTCCAGCTTAAAGCACTGGTTTCTTAAGTCCTCTGTTCTTTTCTCTATGTACTCTGTAATTATTTAGCCACTCTCATGGCTTCTACTATTACCTCTGTGCAGATAATTCTCATATATGCCTTCAACCCTGACTGCTCCTTTTAAGCCTTCACTCACATTTTCAGTGTTTAGCAGATAACTCCAAAGATTTTTCATGGTACCTTAAATGACAGTATAATGAGGAAGTGTTTGAAATGGTTGTGGTGGAGAAGAATTAGACTATGAATCAGGAGAGACTTCTGTTAGGATTCTGCCTCTGGCACTTAACAGTTGGGTGATCCTTGGCAAGTCAATTAACCTTTCTGAGACTTGGTTTCCTCATTTCTAGCATAGGAATAATAAAAACTGTAGAAGTTATATCACAGAATTTGTGAGAATTAATGGAAAAAATAGATGTAAAAGCACTTTGGAAACCTCCAAGTGCCATATAAATGTCAGTTATTAAAATGTCCAAAACTGAACTTACAATGTTCTTCCCAAATCTGTTCCTTCCTGGTTTCTGTTAATTGCACCACAATTTGACTGGTCCCTCATGCTCCTAACCTTGGAGTCAGCAGAATTAATAAAGAACAAGCTGTCTTTCTAATTCTTTGAAAATTATTTTCACAGCTAGAACTAGAGATGGTTAAGATAACTAGGTAGTACAGTGAATACAGCCCTGGACCTGGAGTCAAGAAGACCTGAGTTCAAATCCAGCCTCAGATACTTAATAGTTGTGCAATGCTGGCAAAGTCACTTAACCTGTGTCTACCTCAGTTTCTATATCTGTAAATTGGTAATACTAATAACACCTACCTCCCAGGGTTGTTGTGGAGATAAAAGAATAATATTCGTAAAGCACTTTGCAAAATGCTCAAAGTGCTATGTAAATATAATGATCATGATGATCATGATAATGATGATGATGGGTGACTGCCAAGGACTCAACGAACAGAAGGTCCTGTTGAAGAACTCTTTTCAATATTCCTGTTAATAAATATTCATTATAACACCAGAAAATTCCCCTCTCCAAGTAAATATTTACTTTTTGATTTATTGGTCTAGTTTCCAGTGTCATAGTTGAGATTCAAGATCTCTAGTGGATAATAAAAACAAAAATGTGGAATCATTTTCAAATATAGATGAATTAAAACCCCAAGCTTTGCCTAGGCTGAACAAATGTCCTATCCAGGCTTTATATCTCTGTCTACTTCCCCTAACTTAAAATCAGTGGCCAAGTTCTGCCCATTTTACCTTAGTAACATTTCTCCTATCTATCCCCTGCCTTTTTTTTTCCATTCCACCTTAATGAAGACCTTCATTTCCTCTATCTTGAGCCATTTACAATAGCCTCCTAGTTATTTTCTCTATCTCAAGTCTTTCCAATTCCACTCTTTCCCATCAAATAAACTCTCTTTATTCACAGCTGTAATCACATCATTCCATATATAAAGCTATGTTCACATTTCTTTGCTCAAAATGCTCTAGCACAGTTTGTATAAAATCATAGAATCATAGATGCAGGGCTAGAGGGGGTTTTAGAGGTCAGCTAGATCAGTTACTGGCTTAGTGCTTCTGGAAGAGTGTGCCACAGCACACTAATTTGCCATGAATTTCCCTAAAGATGCTGTGAATTTTTATGGAATTTACACTTGAAAATACAATACATGTTAGAATATTCCAACATTAGAGTAGTATGTCATGATTCTTCAAGAAAAAAAAAATACTACTGTGCCAAAGGCAGAAAAAAGATTGATAAACAGTGCAACAGCCTAAATTCTTAAGCTTGATAAATTCCTAAAGCTTCCACAATTGGTATACATATCTTATCTCTAGTTCTAGATAGGTTTTTTGGGGGCAGGGTGGGAGATGTCTATTATTTATCCAGGACTGATAAACATTAAATGAGTTTTGTTAAATGTTGACTGAATGTTTTCAAGGAAAAGAAAAACCTTAATCCAGGGCTAAAGTTAAAGCTAACTTTTTTTTTAAAAGAAGTACTAAACTGGTAAAGAAAAAGTTGTCTTTCTAATTCTTTGAAAGAATGTAAAAAAAATAGAAGTGGGAAATTTAGAATGAATCCTGGATATTCCTTTATTTAAAGTAGGTGTTCTACCTTGGAGGAAACAAAAAGATCACTTAAATTACTATGATGGGGTGCAATGTAAGGAAGTGGTAATTCACTCCATGGAACACTAATGATCTGAAGGACTTAATGCAGTGTTCAAAATTGCCTACTTGTTTCAATTGACTTATCGCAGTTCTCAGGTCAGTGATTTTGTCTGTGTGAATGATTTGGGTTACAGGTTTCTTTGAACATTTGTCCCTTACAGAGAGGAAGAACAATGGGAATACCATTAAGACATTGGCAATATGTTCCTAACAGATAAAGATGAACTCATAGAAATCATCTACAAATGTTCATTATCAATCAATAGGAACAAAAGGATGAAACTTGTTAGGTTAATGATTCTTGGGACCAGATCAATTGGTGCATGAGTCTCTTTTAGAGAACTCCTCCTCCTTTCTTATCAATTCCAGCATTAAAAAGTGGCTGAAGATTCAGTGATGTCAATCTTTTGTCAGCTTGACAGTTTCCTCACTATTTCCTGGGAAAGCAAACAATAGGGTAGATAACTTCCTCATTGGGCACACCCTTTCTCCTCTCTTCAAATGTGTATGTGCATATATAAAAATGGAGTATGCATTTCGATGTGTCTACATATATACATTGTAGATCCAAACATAGGTACTGCATCATACATTAACACTGTAGGAAGATACATACACACAGTCTGTGCACATAACTATAATATACGTACATGTGCATGTCACACATGTATACACGTGTATATACATATACACATACATATGTGTGTGTGTTCTATACATGTGTTTGGGAGGAGCACTGGAGGGAAGCAGGTGCATTTTGTATTAGATACCTGAGATTAAAGCAGGCAGTATTCAGAAGCTCTTAATGGGACTAGAACAACAACAACAAAAGCTGGAAAAAGGTCAAAAAGAGGGTAAGCTATTAGCTGCCATCCTCCCTCCCCTCCCCAAGGGAGTATACAAAACTGTTTAAGAAAAGCATATCTGCCCTATTTACTCACACAAACTTCATAGGTTTTTTTTAGGTCTGATATTTATTTCCCTACTTAAATTTGCTTATCTCAATCTGTTTTGACTGTTTGTAGATCTTACCTAGAGCAGATAGGAGAGGCTTAGGGAAGGTAGGTGTTATATCACCCTTTCCTCTATCACCACAGGCTATGTCACAGGTTTTTACTGCTTTTGTTTCCACAAGGCCTAAGAATCTATTCACATCTTCTGGAAATTCTTTTTTTCCCATGATTTAACCAAATCCCCAAGAAGCAACTATTACATGCACTGCAAGCATTTGCTCTCCAGCAAACCTCCTGAACAAAACCTTCTTTTAAAAGCTAATGAATATAAATACCATCTTTATCATTTAATTGGACGGGGTATCTTCAGAGAAGTTTCTAAAAGCCAGCAAGAATCACATGAAAAATCTAAAAACCATTTTGCTGATTTATTCTTTCATTCACTTCGGTGACTATATTTAAACAGGGAAGAGTTTTCCATTCCCAAATGCACACTAGAATTTATCAAATGTGGGAATTAATTGATAATATCACAGGACTACCACAGTCAAACTAAATTCTTTTAAAGAGTTTAAAAGCCTCACCATAAAATTAGATTATCTCAGTGCAACAGTAAGCTTTCTCTTTCCTTTATATCGCGTTCCCTAAACCAGTGTGTGGCGCTGTCTCCTGTAAAAAACTTCCTCCTAAATTTTCAGAAACTTGTTTCCAAATCTGTGGTGGTATTTAAATAGCCTAATGTATAAGTCAGTCAGTTTTAAAATATCCAAAAAAAAATCAGTATTTGGTTCTTTTGTCAAGACACATTTACTTTAATTACTTAAATTACTTTTATTTTCTATAAGATGTCATTTTATGTGTTAACTAAAAATAAGAAGACAAAAAATTAGATCATTCAATTGGAACTATGCAGTAAAGACTAAAAAAGAGTGACCTGTTTCCATACAGTTCAAACCAAATTTTAGGTGGCAAGAGAGACAAAAAGTAAAAAAATGAGGGCTCTAACAATTGAATGAAATCCCATAAAACGTCTGTGCATCTTTTTTCGATTTAGATTGCATGTTGCTTTTCAGTGTGTTAGTAGTTTAATATACATTTAGGTTGGTTCATGCCCTGAAAACATATGTTTGTATGCAACTACATAATATTTTAGTCACTAAGGGCTTAAAATAGAGATGTTAATTCTTCATATTTTAATTACTTGTTAACACCTGCATATTTACTAAAAACATTTTTCATATCTATGAGATTATGTCATTATATACGGATTACCCTGGAAATTTATGATCGTTTACTGTAGTTTTCTTTCTTTCTTTTTGAATTAGGGTTTGAGAGGTTTCTGCATTTCTTAATCTAGGGCAAACGTCCTAGTGAGTTCAGTTTTACTAGCACTGAGCAGCAAGTCTTTTGTATGTTCACAAACATGGGCCTCTCTTCTTGTGTCCAGCAGCTGTTATGCTGAGACACTGAAGTCAACAGAAGTTACACATAGAAATACTAGAAGGCTGAGGCTGGAAAAAAAAAACATGTTTGAAACTGATGAAGTTTGTAAGAAAGATCTTTTTTAAATCTTCACAAATTTTCAAAATTTTGTGGTAAGAAATGAAACATTGTAAATTGCTTAGGCTAGGCTAGGGATTTTCATGCACAACAGTAACTGAGTAAGTTTGATAGCACAGAAGCTTATATAGAGTGAATACTCAATAAATATTTGTTAAATATTTAAATGAATAAAAGAATGAATGATGAGGGTGTGGTGATAGTGGTCGGGAAGCTTAAATTTAAAGATACGTTTGAGATAATTTCAAGAATTAATGTTTGATAGAACTGGGGAAATAGTTGAAAAGACTAAATTTAATTTGGCCAACAAAAATTTAAATTATGTTATTTCTCTATTTTAGCATTCTGATTACCTGGTAAAATGAAACACAGACACTCTACTAAATTATTTTGAGCAAAACCCCAGGAGAAATTTGTGAGTAATAGTAAAATTCATTCCAGATAGTACAAACTGCTAATAGATTTTTAAAATCTCATTTAAGAATAAGATAAGTAGCATGGTATAGTAGATAGAAAGCTGGCCTCAGAACCAAGAAGACCTGGGTTCAAGTCCTATCTCTTAACTGAAAGCTATGTGACTCTGGGCCAGTGACAGTCTCTCAGTGCTTGATCTAGGTAACTCTAACACTATAAATTGCAGAGTTCCTTATGCCAAAGAAATCGGAGTTCTAGCCTTACCACTATTTAAGAACAGAATCTACCTGCGTCTAGTTCAACTCTTCCTTAACCTAGCTAGCCAGCACTATAAAATAGAGAAGCACTGTACATTTTTATCAGAAAGGGTTTTGTTTTGTTTTGGTGGGTGCATTAAATAAAGCATACTAAAACTATTATAACTACTTACTTACTGTGTTCAGCAAAAGAAGACATTAAATAAATATAAAAATGTTACAACTATTAACACTGCATGTTCTGTCTCTGTGCATACATGTATCATATATGTACATGTATGTATACAGTATGTGTGCATGTGTATGTATACATATACATACACATATACTGCACACATTAAGATGATTTGGGGAAAACTTGTATATACACATATGTATACAAACATACACACATGCATGTCATATATATGATATGTATAAATTTACAATGAGTAGTTACTCATGATTGGGCATTGCAAAAAGTAACTATTTGTATGATGCTGGCTCACAAAAACCCTGTGAAGTAGGTGGTAGAAAAATATAGGCTATATTTCTACTCTAAGTAATCTTGTAGAACCTACAAACTGGATACATTTTCATGTTAGATATTTCAAAGAATCCCAACAACACATTTCCAATTTTACATGCCTTTCAAGGGCTCGATTTCTCCCTAAGTCAGGTTCCCAAGTATATATATTTGTATATGTTGAGACCATGAAAGATTCTTCCCCTAGTCATGGATCTTGATGACCACTGTCCAGGAAACAAGATTTGGGGAGATGATGTGGCTTATATTCAGAATAATAAACTATATTTTCCCCCTGAATGTTAAAAAGAGAGGTGAAATCTGAGTGGTGCCTAAAATGTCTAGTTGTAAAATCACTGGAACTTGCAGTTGAGAGTATAGGAGCATGATGGACTTGGATTTCATTTGGTCCTCTGTCTCTGCTCAACCAAGTACTGATTGCCACTGTATGAAACATATTTATTTATTCCCATTTTGACCAAGGAAGGAAGATTGGGGGAAAACTATCAAACTGTAAATCATATTTTTAAGAAATTTCTCATTCTAAGGTAGAAAAAGAAACTAAATGCATTCTTGGGTGTGAGAAAATCCATTTTGGTCTTTGTAATACAGCCAATTTGGCAACACATCTTGATTTTTCCAGTATACCTTTGGAGGAACTCTCTTCCCACTCTGTCATGGACACTAATTAGTGGGGAAAGGAGGCTATTCCAAGATAGATTCACATGTACCAATCAAAGGAAATTATTCCACTCAGATTTCTACACTTGGAAAAAATGCATCGATTCCCTTTTCCCAAAAGAAATGTTATCACTATATTCAAAATTAATGTCTAATCATTCCATATTAGAAATCAAATAAAAAAAATTTAAATGCCAATCTGTCTGTCTTTAATACCAACTAAAATGCAAGTTCCATGAAGGCATGGATCATGTCTTAATCTTTTTTTTTAATATCTCTCATAGTACCTAGTGCAATGTCTTATACATAGTTGGTGCTTAATAAGTATTTGTTAAATGTGAAAACATATTTACTGAATATCTAATAAAATATCTACTGAAAAATTACATTAGAATGAGAAAAGTTTTGCTCTCTTAATAAAATATGATTTATTGGTTGGAAAGTGAACATTTTAATATTAGAAAACTTACTGAATGTCTCTATTTATATATATATATGTTAATTTTAATGGAATGTTTGATCTTAAGCCATAGAAGACAATTAGATTGAAGTGTCTGCTCTACCTTTAATGGAGTCCAGGATACCTAACTGACTTATTTGTCAAACAAAATGAACATTGGATGCCACCCAATTCTAAAACTATTATATTTTATGTTGCCTCTGAAATACTAAACAAGATGAGCCAAGAACTTTGGTTACAATTTGGTTTTTGAGCTAAATTTGGTGAAAATTCTTTTCTCTTTGATATCCATACATTAATGTATTACTTTTTATTGACTTATGTCAATAGAAGTCAGAGTCAACCAGATTAATTTCTACCTTGGAAAAATCTAAGCCACAAAGTTCAAGTTAGTGTTTGTGAAGTAGTTATCTTAGAAGTTTCTTTATCTGCTGTAGCCCTTTTCACTCCACAATTAGTAGCAACCACTTCACCAGTAATACCAAAATAGAGAAGTGGTAGATTTAGAGGCAAAATGAGACATTTATATTTTTGTATATGACCGATAAGGCAGGTAGGTGGCTTAGTGACTAGAGTGCTAGACCTGAGTTCAAATTCATCTTCAGATGAATTCTTGTGTGACCTTAGCCAAAGAAGTATTTATTAAAGAGTATTTATTAAGTGCTTACTGTGTGCACCATTCTAAGTGCTTTACAAATATCTCATTCGGTCCTCACAACCTTGAGAGGTAGGTGCTATTATTATCCCCATTTTATAGTTGAGAAAGAAGCAGAAAGAAGTTAAATGAAATTGCCCGGATTACACGGTTTCTGAGGCCAAATATGAACCCAGATATTCCTGATTCTAGTTCCAGTTCTCTATGCATGGCGATATCTAGATGGAAGTCACTTAATCTTTATCTGCCTAGATTCCATCATTTATAAAATGGGGATAATAATACCGCCTGAGTCCCAGGGTTGTTGCAAGGATAAGCGAGATAATATTTTATAAGCATTTTGCAAACCTTAAGGCTCCATGTAAATGCTAGCATTGTTTTATAGCTATTAATTTGTTTTGCCTGACTATGCATAGTTGCTAGAGGGAATTTGTTTCTTTTTCTTTCTTTTTTTTCTGGAGGCTAGGGTAGGAGGGAGAGAGAACAGATTTCTGTTCATTTAAAAAATTTTCAAAATAGAGAAATGGAGGGGTGGATGCTATATATATGGAATGTTATATGCACTTTCAGATGAAGACACTACATTATTAGTTTTGTTTAATTATTTTGCTTTGTTCCAAAAGACCCTTCATAGAGTGGGGTTAATCTATAAATGTGTGTAATGTCAAAACAAAACATATCAATGCAACTTTAAAAAATCATGAGGAATATAATTCATATTTCTCAGACCTCTTTTTTGTTGTTTCAAGATTTGTCATTTTCTACCGCTGCACAGTTTGCCCATGTGGTCGTGCTAGGGTTTCATGTACACAGCACAAGAGGTATAAATCTTAAATGTTTACTGACTTGACTATCCTTTTTGCTTCATATTTCATTTAAACTACAAGTGAAAATAAATCCTATAGGAAAGAGCCCTATAATTTATTTTGTAAATCATGGTGAATGGTCTATAATTACTGTGATAAATAAAAGTCAGTACAATTTGCAATATCATGTCCAGTGGAAACACACTGGAGTAGCCTAATATCTTTCATCAGAAGCTCTACTTAGCAGAGACTCATGGCTTCTTTCTTCTTTGGCCTATTATAAAATCGATGTATAAAATGAATTTATTCAAGTATAAATGTGTCAGATATATTTGTTTGTGAAAATTAATGTGCTGTCAAATATGCATAAGCATACATCTTTAAAATAAGGTACAGGGATCCATTCAAATGTTTAGAAGCTTTTGCTAAAAGCTCAGAATGCTTGAAATTTTCATAATTTTTATATATCTCTCAGTGATTCTGTCTCTCTCTGTTAGTTACGTTATGCTATGTAAAATTATGAATTAAAGTTACCTTAAAAATACAGACATGATAAAAACCCATGATTCCATCAAAAGGTGATAAACGTGTAACTTTACATCTAAGAGCATGCATATTTGAAGTTTGCTTCATGTTTCGTGACAATATTTTAGTAATTAAAAATGAAAAGATAATAAAACTTATAGCAAAACACAAGTTCCACAATATTAACAAGATCAATTGACAAAAATAATGTCTATACATTTCTCTATAAGCTACCCAACTTTAGACTCTGCTTTTATGCAACACAGTTTTCAACAGAAACAATATCATTATCCAGCTAAATAGAATTTCAATCATAGATTTTGGGGGCTCTAAGAAAATCATTGAGTTGAATTAATTTCATTTAAGTTTTAGTTGGAAACTCATTTTTTTCCTAAATGGAGAGTTGTTGGACCTGATACCCTGGACTCTTTAGTAAAGTCAAAGCTGTTGATTTTGTAATTCCTTTTACTACACATATAGACAAACACACATGTGAGTTACTGGAACAATTGATTAACATTGTGTAGATATTTATGTAGGATCACCTACCTAAAGAGAGACAACATGTTATAGCTATTTTAAGATGCTAATAAGATGCTTAGATATCACAATAATTGAGTTTAAAGTATATAAAATATGTCAAACTAATCAAGACATATGATGTATTCAGACTGAATGAATTAATCAAAAAAGCATCTATCAATCAATCAGCATATGTTTATTTAGTCCTTCCTACATGCCAGGCATCATTATAGACTGGAGAGACAAAGATGAAAATGAAACTGTCCCTGACCTCAAAGAGCTGCTGTTCTATCTGGATAAGCAAGGTATCCATATCTAAGCATTTGAACGTTGTAAACGAAATTCTGTGAGCATAGATATGTATATTTGTATACATGGGTTGGTGGACCTAGGTATATTCATATTAGAACATATATGTATTTGAATGTAAGGGAGTAAGGGTGTCTGAGCATCTTTGTTTTTCAGCATAAGTATACATGAGTACATAGCTAATCAGATTTTTTTAAAGTTACGTATATATAATAGAAAACATTTCTCTGAAGATAGGTCTGTATGTACTCTCAAATACTAAATACTTCTCCTACCTGCCAGAATACTTATAACAATAATAATGACCTAGAACTTTAAAGTTTTCAAAGTAGTGTGCGTACAAATACGTCTATGTACTTATATATGTATACATATTACATATTATACACACACACACACACATATATATATTCTCATTTGAGCCTTAAAACAACCCCATAAGGAAGGTCATTATACTATTTTCTTTGTAAAGATATAGACTTTGAGTCTTAGAAATATAAAATGATTTTTATCTATGGTAGGTTTAGAACCCCTGCCTCCGTGTTAACAAGGCCAGCGGCACTGGATCTAAAAGGTCACGCTGACCACAGCCTACTATAAAAGATCATAACATCAAACAGCTTTGAACTCATTCATTTTAGCTATTAGTCATATCTTCTGCATACTATAATATACAGAATCGTGAGAAAAAAATCAATAAAGACCCTTTTTAGGTATAATAGTTTATTATCAAAAATTAGAAAAGTTTAGGGAAAAGGATAGAAAAATGTAAAATGATACAAAAAAGTGGTTAGTTTTAATGAAATAAGCATTGGAGTAGGAGCCAGGAGACTTTAATCTGTCCCCAGTCAACCTTGGTTAAGTAATATTTCTGGGCCTCTATTTATGCATCCGTAAGATAAAGAGGCTGGCACAGATGATTTAATATCATATCCCAACTACAAAATCAGTAGGATTTCAGTGGAGTTCCCAGGAAAATAGAAACTTGAGAAAGGTTGTTGGGGGATCTGTCATGTTCTCAAACTGGGAAGTTTCTTTTGTGGGACCAATTACTCACTCCTGAATGCATTAATCAGAATAATAGGTAAACTGGTAATAAAGCACCAATGTGGATCTGTTAATAAATATTGACCATTTTTACAAGTTATTTCTCAATAAATAGAAATATTAATTCTATCTCTTTGTTCTTAGATTCATCCTACAATGGAGATCAGAGAATCATAAAAATTCCATGAATATTTCTGAACCACCACCTGAGGGGGAAAAAAATGTTTGGTGATACCTTCCCTGCTGACTCTTTCATTGGATTTAGAGTGAAAGTCTCAATTTACGGATGAGAAAAACTGTTACGCAGGTAGGTAAAGGTATTTCCCCTAGTCATAGACGTAGTAAATAACAGAACACATTTTCAAGCTCAGATAGGGGAAGATGATGGATATATTAATGGAAAAAGCACTGAACAGAGAGCCAATGAACCAGTGTGGTTGATTGGGACATGTTCTAGACTTAGAATCAGAGTACTCATGTGAATTCAAATCCTAGTTCTGCTATTGATTTCTGTGACTTAGCAAGTCACTCTCTGGCCTTAATTTCTTCATTTGTATGAGAGTTGATGTTGATAAACTTTGTTTCCTTTTAAATTCTGTGACCTATGATTTGGGTTCAAATCCTGGCACAGATACTTGTGATTTTTTTCTGGGTCTCAGTTTCCTTATCTGTGAACTAAATGGGTTGTACTAGCTCACACCAGGATTGTGTGAACTTAAAAAAAATACTTTGATTACTTTATTTAAATATAATTGGGTTCCTTTACAACTCTGTATTTTATTTTATACATTTGAAAACATTATTTTTAGAAGGGCTCCATAAGCTTCACCAGACTGGCAAAGGACACAAAGTTAAGAATTCTAGGACTAGTTGATCTCTAATGTTCTACAGTTCTCTCAATAGCTCTTAGTTCTACAATTCAAGATTGATTTTTAATTCTATAACATAATGTTGCTTCCCTTTTCTCTTTTGAATGATCTCCTTCCATTTCAGTACTCATTATGCTACCCTGTACTGCTCACTGTATCTTAGGAAAAATGAAATTCCTATATTAGAAACTCATGTTTCAGTAAATGAAAATCTAAGCAATCTTTCTAGGGTAAATTTGGGTAGATAACTTCTAGACATTTGAGTAGATGACTCATCTATAATTTCATGTAGCAGTTCCTCTGATGCCTTCGGGGGCACCAAGTCCCTCCCAGCCTTTCCTGGTTTTCTTCTTGATGGGAGACCAGGCACAAGTGAGTATTATCTACAATACTGGATGGCAACAGCTGAAGACAAGGAAGTTGCCTGCCTGTGTCTTACCTGAGGTGTGTATGTGAGGAGGAGGAGGGAGAATGGGTGAGTCCCCAAGGTGTGTATACATGTTTCAAAGCCGGAATGTCTGTGGAATGGGAGGAGGGTGGGTAACTTTTGCCAGTCCCTCCTTCACTTTTTTCCTTGCCCCTTTGCTTTCAGCTCCTAAGACCTGCCCAGGGACGGACAGCCCGGCCTCAACTGTCACTCACATTTCTTCCAGCCAATGGCAGTCGCCTGTCACCCTCACCCCACCCCCTCCAGGGAATGAGGGGAGGGGTGTGCGTTGGGTAGGGGAGGTCTGAGGGGAGTGGGGAGGGGGGAGGGCGGGGGTGAACAGAGTTGAATGATTGAACTTTCTTTTTTAGTTTCTGCAGCAGTGAGGTTCCCCTAGTAGTCCAGCACCAGACCGGTGCATAGGAGCTTATCCAGGCGTCTCTTGCTCCTTATACTCCCCTTGTTCCCCCTCCCCACACACAAAGCGATGGTGTTAAAGGATCCAGGCGTGTTTCTGACCCTTTTGCTATGGATTACGGTTTCCTGGGGCTGCCTGGCTACAGCTGCGGGGCTTGGTGCTGCCGCCCGCAAGCAGGACGAGACTCTTTCTGCTGTCAGTATTTACAGAGCCAGATGCACCTCCAGGTGCCTTAGCCTGCAGATCACTCGAATCTCAGCCTTCTTCAAGCATTTCCAGGTATGGTTAAAAAAAAAATCTCCTCACTGCTTAAAAATACTAGCCGTCTCCATCTCTACCTCTAGCTTCCCGGCAGACACTTTGCCCCAGTGCTGTCTGTCCTCTGGTCTGTCACTTGCACTCCTCTGGACTTCCCAGCTTTGAAGGACTGGGGCGCGGGGGTGCGCTGTGAAACCGTGTATATTAGGTGGGAGTTGGAGCTTACCAAAGCCTCTTACAAAACTTCTCGGCAAAGATCGACAGCCTGCCAGAGTCCTGCCTTTTCCAGGGTTATCGTTCCAAAAGTGCAGATGGCACACTTTTGTTCTTCTCAGCTCACCTTCACTTTGGCCCTCTTCTCACCCTTAAGGGAGCCCAAAGTGGCATCTTTGGATTGGTTTATTTGCTTGTGAAATTAAAGCTAGCCCACTCCCAGTCCCCTACCCCAACCTCAACCCCTCCGAGAGATTGATTGGAGATGTGTATGTGTACTGATATTTCTGTATTGTTTCTTGAAATAGTTTCGCCAAACTATTAGCCCAGTTGCCCAGACTCCCAGGGATTAGCTGCATGTGTGGTTATTAGAGGTAGGATTGTTAGGAGGTGAGTCAGTGAGACAGAACAGGCTGTGGCGGAGGTACCTGGGCTTCTTCCTTGCAAGAAGAGGCACGAGAACCGTCATCCTTACTTCCCTGCAGGTGCCAGGCTGCGACCAGCTGTCGCCTCCCCCCCCCCCCCCCGAATCCCTTTGACATTCCGCGCAGGGCAAAATACAGACTACCCGGAGGAAGATCCCGGCGCCCATCAAATGCTTGGGGCAGGGTTGTTTTTTTTTTTTTTACCAATTAGCATGCATGGGTGTGTGTGTCTGTCCAGCTTCGAAGCCTTAAAGCTTTAGTCTCAAACTAATAAATGAGATGAGGTACGGGGGAGAGAAGAAAAGGTAGTGGGGGGTGGGGTGGGAAGTTGTTGGGGTTGGGTTATGCTTTCTCTATACAAACTCTGGATGAATCTCCGGGGAAGTAGCATGATATAGTAGAAAGAACATTGGGTTCAGAAGACATGGGCTCAACCATGTCTCTGCTACTTTTTACCTGTGTGACCCTGGGCAAGTCTTTTAAACTCTCTGAGCTCCAGTTTCCTTATCTGTCGAATAAAGGGGTTGGATTGTATAATTCATGGTCAATCGTGCTAGGCACTGTACTAGGCGCTGGGGATATAAACACAATGAATGAATCAATCCCCACTAGCCAGAAGAATCTTTAAAGTCCTTTCCAACTACAGCCTATGATTTACTAGCCAGTGTTTATTTGCATCTAAGATTGCCGTAGCACACTCTCTGCCTCTCCCTTCATCTCTGCCTTTCGGTCCCTTCTCTGTCCCTCTGTCTCTGTGTGTGTGTGTGTGTGTGTGTGTGGTGTGTGTGTGTGTGTGTGTGTGTGCGCGTGTGTGTGTGTGTGCGCGCGTGTGTGTGCGCGCGCGCGCATTCCTCTCTGCCTTTCAGTCGATTACTCTCCGTCTGCCCCTCTCCCTTCCTCTCTCCTTTTTCTTCTCTCTTCTCTTCCCTCCCTAGCAAAGAGCTGTTTTAGCATTGTTTAGCGGATGTCTAGCATTGAGTACTCCCTTTTAAGGTGAGAGATCTGTAAGAGGATCATAGGAAAAACAGAAAGCCTGATGAACCTGCTGGGAGTGGGAGGGCGAGGACTAGAAGCACATATGAGAGATGTGCATTACCAGGGGTGTCAGACCGAGGAAAACTTTGGCCAGCTGGTTCCAGAAGCAGTTCCCAGAGTGCCAACTGAAATGTTGCTTTTAGGAAATCATTTATCCAAGCTCATTATTTCTCTGTCCTCCTCCTTTCATCTCTACCTCCCCCTCCCTGTCTCACTTGCCCCATTTCACTTGAGATGCCCACCTGCTTTGTATGCAGAATTCCCCACTTGAGGTAATGCTACTACTACATCTAGAAGTGGAAAATGGATTGAGAGCCCTTTGCCCTGAGTGAATAAATGAATGAATGAAGGAAAGAACCACAAAATTAACAGATCGCTTCCCCCTCCGCCGCCCCCCCCCCCGGTCAAACACAAGAGTGTAAAGTGGGGTCCCTGAAAGTATCGTCAACCTTTGAAATTCCAAAAGATTTTGGGGGGTTACACTGGAAATATATGAAGCAGAAGGATAAGGTCAGGGGTTTTCCTTAAGACTCATTTAAAATGATCCATTGAATTAATCTGAGAGACCTAAACCTAGGAGAGCTAGTCAAAGATAGTCAAAGATAGGAACCAACTTTTGAAGAGAGTGTGTGTGTGTGTGTGTGTGTGTGTGTGTGTGTGTGTGTGTGTGTGTGTGTGTGTGAGAGAGAGAGAGAGAGAGAGAGAGAGAGAGAGAGAGAGAGAGTTTAAAAAAACCAAAGCTTTATCATCTTACAGGTTTCCTGGTACTTGACATAGTACTAGGATCTTTCTGAGTATATGTTCAAAGGAAGAACAAGAAAACAAACCAAAAAATAAAAAGCAAAGCTGTTTTAACCTGCATCTGGCTCAAAGAGAAACTACACAGAAGTCCTCCTGAGTGCTAAACTCTGAGCTACCTTTTATCAAAATAGAGAACATTGCCCTAGAAATGAATGGCTCTCTTGAAAAGATATCTTACCTTTGTGGTTTAAACAACAGCCACCTCCTAAGGAAATAAAAAAAAAAAAACAAAAAAGTCTATTCCCCCAGGGGATTATTATCTTTTTCTTTCTTTTTTTTATTGAATTGTCAGTTGTTGTAATTTATTTGTTTTACAGTTTCAGTGGCTAAAGAGCCAGTTTAGATCAAGCCAATTCCTAGTGAAAGGCTTTTTTTGTGGTTTCTTGGCATGATTTCTCTTCTGAAGTAAAACTGCTGACAGAATGCACATTGCCAAACAATAGTGATTACATTTTAATTAGCTGGGGTGAAATAAGCTGCAAATTACTCAGTTAGGACTTAATAACTGCTGTTTTTGTAATCAATTGCAAAGCCATTCTTGGAGTTTTAACCCTAACCTGGTAATGCCAATGTGATTTATCTAAATTACAGGGATTAAGCTCTTTTAAGATTAGAAAGGATGGTAGCTTGATCTTCTTATAAAAAAGCTAAACCTGGCATTGTCTTTTATTGAAAGAGGTGGGGGTGTCAAGGTATAGCATAAACTATACCTGTGTGTTATTTATAGCTAGACTTCCTTTGCTTCAGGCTTTTACAACCTGTTTCATCAGGAAAGGGGCCTTTTACTTTCTATTTTTCAAACATAAGCGGTTGGGGATTTTGAAGGTAGACACTTATTTTGTATGCAGATGCACCCAGTTTCCAAGGGAGTAAATTATCTCGTGTAAGAGACTTCTGTAAATGAGGAACATGCAACAGATTTCCCATATCACATCTCTGTTCTGAGATGGGGACAAAGAGATTTTATACTAGATAAAAAAGGGGTCATACTCTTGAATCTAGTGTTTAGGATGAGATGATTTTTAAGACTCCAAATTTTCACATAGAAAAGTATATATATCTTCAGCCATTCAAAATATAATTACTGTACCTCTTTTGGCCTTTAGTTGTGCAGCAAACATCTTTCATATTATCAACATTCTATTCTATTCTACATTTGCATTGCTTTGCGCTGGTATTTTAACAGCCTTTCTGAAAGGGAGTATCAGTAGGATAAAGCTATCCAGGCACACTACTGTCCTCAATGTTACATCTAATGTTCTTGCTTTTTCTCTATTGTTAGTGGGCCCTGGTCTGAAAATGAAATGATCTGGGGATCAGATCTCACTACTTACTTTTCTCAACTTAAACTTTACTTTGCAAAGTGCTTTATCGTCCCTTGAGCTAGAGTATGCACTTAGGATCATCTCTATTTTATATGTGCAGAAGGTGAGGCTCAAATGAATGAAATGATTTGCTCAAGATCACAGGGTAAGTAAATGATAGAACCAGGATGAGAGCTCAGCTCTCTAACGCTATGCTAGGAACTTTTCTAGTGAAAGCTGAAAAGTTGGACCTCATTCTGTGGCGCAGGGAGAGAGTTTTTCTTCTAACCATCAGCACCCCATCTAGGCTCCCAAAGAAAGTCCTGGGAGAAGTGGATTTGAAAAAAAATTAGCTTGCTACTCAGAAACTAGGAATAAAGAGGGTGCCTGTTTCCCTGCCAGGACTAAGGAAAGCTTAGGGAGAAAGTGAATGAAATAATGTTGGCATATGGAGAAATAGTAGAGTCTGCAATCCTGGCCCCAGGGTTCTAATATTTGATTAGTGTTAAGAGATACTTGCCTAATGGTACATTATTCACTCTATAATGCTGATGGGTTTGCTTAGGTAGCTTATTAGAGATCAGAGGATTTTCTTTTGCAATAATTGGAAGCTATTTATTTTGGCAAAAGAAGCTGCAATGGTGATTAGTTATTTCCACTTAAAGGGTCTGTGTCTTCTTTGACAAAAAGTAAACAAACAATTAGCTCATCGAGAACCTTCACAGCCACAAAATAGCCCCAGGCTCACAAAACTTCAAATTGGTGATTTTGTGGTGTGCACATACTCTGGAATGATGGATAGAGTCAAATGTGGAACAAATTTTCAATTAGGTGCTCAGACTGACAAACGTTCAAGGGAGTCAAAGTGGAAGAAGAGGACAAAAATCTACCTTAGTATTTTCTGGCTTTCATTCCAAGCTCTTTTGGCTCACCTTTCAAAACACTCTGAATTTGACCCAAATTAAATTCTACAGTATGCAATATAAGCCTTCCCTTTAAAGCTACATAAAACACATCAGTGGGTGATTCTATGTTTAAGAAATTTAAATGTTTTTGTAATGGCCCACATCACAACTCTGAATATAGGACAGGATGTTCAATAACTGTATTTGTTAATTATGTCAGTGTGCCAGTTCCTTAAAATGTAACTTAAGAAAAGTTCTTTCTCTGAAGGACTTAGCTAAAGACCTAGAGTTGATGTGATTCTTCTCAGCTTTGAAAACCTGTGTTAAAAAAATCATAAATTAGGAGGTAGTCATTTTAGTTATAAATGAGTTCATCACAGAATTCCTTTATTTAGCAAGCTCCTACAGGACATTCAACTATGTCTTTACAACTACTCGGGGGTTGGAGAAGGAGAACTTGCTAAAGTTTTAGGAGAAATGTTAGTTTGGAGACAGATATAATCACTGCTTCTATTAGTGGAAGAATGAAAGCCATAAAGCAAACTTTATACCTGTTACCTAAGGGGAATCAAGGAATTTAGCAGTTCTTGGGGAGCTCTGAGGCCACCTAGTCAAAAGCACACGCGACCAAGGATACCTGCTACAACATCTGCAACGAGTTGTTGTTGAATCTTTTTACTCATGTGCAACTCTTTCTGAGCTTTTTTTTGTTTTGTTTTCGTTTTTTTTTTTTTTTTTGCTTTTTGGTGAAGCAATTGGAGTTAAGTGACTTGCCCAGGGTCACCCAGCTAGTAAATGTCAAGTGTCTGAGGCCGGATTTGAGCTCAGGTCCTCCTGACTGCAAGGCCAGAGCTCTATCTACTGCGCCACCCAGCTGCCCTAGTTTTTGTTGCTGTTGTTGTTGTTATTTGCAAAGATACTGGAGTGGTTTGCCATTTCCCTTCTCTAGCTCATTTTACAGATGAGGAAACTGAGGCAAACAGGGTTAAGTCGCTTGGTCAGAGTCACACAGCTCGTAAGTGTCTGAGGCCAGATTTGAACTAAGGAAGAGGAGTCTTCCTGACTCTAGGCCTGGCATTCTATCCACTATGGCACCCAGCTGACCCCTTGAATCAAGTAGTTAATTGTTTAGCTTTTGCTTCAAGATCTCCGGTGAAGAGGAACTCACTACTTTGAGAGACAAAAATGCATTTCATTTTCATAATAGTTCTATTAGGAAATCTTTGTTCACATCAAGCTCCAGTTTATTTTTCCATCAGCTTCCATTTGTTATTCCTTGAATATGGTCGCTGTGCCTACCCTAAATCTTCTCTTCTCTTCTCCAGTCTACAAACCCAAATCCTCTCCGATTCCTTCACTTATTCTGGTCATATTCCTTTAGACATCATGGCCCTTCCAAACTCAGAACTGGACACAGTATTCAGAATGAATCTGGACGTGGGACTATCACTTCCCTTTTTCTGGACACTGTTTTGAATGAACTTTTTGGCTGCCATGTTGCTCTTTGATAGAGACCGCCTGTAATTAGTGGATAGAGTACTAGGCCTGGAGTTAGGAAGACTCATCTTCATGATTTCAACTCTGGCCACAGACACCTACTAGCTGTGTGACCCTGGGCAAGGTTACTTTAACCCTATTTGCCTCAGTTTCCTCTTCTGTAAAATGAGTTGGAGAAGGAAACTGTAAACCACTCCAGTATCTTTGCCAAGAAAACCCCAAATGGAGTCACGGAGTTGGACATGACTGTAAATGACTGAACAACAACAACAGCAGCATAATTTTAAAGTTAGAAGGATCTTATAGACCATCTACTCAAACACAGTACGTGTAGAGATTAGAAAACAGCCTAATCTACTCTAAAACAAAAAGTTTACCTCTCTCTTCTCAGAAAAAAAAATGCTAGCACTATTTTATGATAGGATTTTCTAAAAGGGATCTCAAGAGAGATATAATTAAAAATTAATTAGAATAAAAGTAGAAAAGGCCTTTAATATGATTAAAAGATTATATACCAAATATATAATATTGACTTAGAATAATATTATCTGTATACACATATTCAGGAACACATCTAAAACTATACAATTTAGTGAGATACACATGTACTGAAGTAGTATGTATACACAAAAAAAGGCACTCTGGGGAAATGACATAGCCCTATAGTGATTGATAGTATTTTTTATTGTTGAATATAATGTATTGAATTTTGCAGAGGTCAAGAAAGATGAAAAGTGAAAAAAATGTCATCAGATTTAGCAAAAAGTAGGTAGTTATTTCATAGAACTTTAGCACTAGGAGCAACCTTAGAGTATGGTATAATAGATATATCCCTGGATTTGGAATCAGAAGACTTGAATTCAATTCTTAGAGCTGTCTTGTGACTTTAGAAAAGTCATTTAGGCTCCCTAGTTATGGATTTCTTAATCTATTAAGTATGTGGGCACCTTTCAGCTCTAACAGTACAAACTTAAACCATTAAGTTCCTTTTATAGCTTAGAGGATAGAGGCCCAGAGAAGCTCTCCCCTTTCCATGGTTACATATCTATTTAGAGACAAAGCCAGGACTAGAATGTGAATTTAATTCTGGCAAGCAATGTGCCAAGTGATCAGAATATAAAGACAAAGTTTCAAACAAAAATCTAGGAGTTCACACTTTTGTTACAGCTTGCCTACTATATGCAGGATGCAAAATGTTTAGGGATAAGCATATTCAAATACTAAATGAATATCAAGTAATTTTTTTGGAGGGTGCTGACAGTAATGATAATCAGGACTGATAACCACTTTTGTAAGTGGTCATATTTGAGGTGATCCTTAATGGTAGCTGGGGGTTGTTGTTGTTGTTTTTTGTTGTTTGTCCTTCTTTCTCGAAGAGGACCAGGAATGACATCAGGAGGGTGATGCCATGACTTGCACATGAATTGGATTTAAGTGAAGGAGGACTGTGCAAAGTTACCAGCTTCACTTTCTCTTCCAGAGCCATCTGGGTCCAGTGGCAAGATATAGATCAGGACGAGTGGAGGTAAAGAAGGTGCCTATGCAAAGCTAGCTGGAAGATGGAATGCAGTATGCAGACCACAGTGTGTAGGCCAGTTTCGCTGGATCATAGAGTACATTAAGAGGAAGATAAGAAAGATCAATCAGAAAAGATGGATTGAAAACAGATTGTGAAGGTCTTTAAATGCCAGATAGGACTTTGTACTTTGTACTACAGACAGTATAGAGTCAGTGGACCTTCCTGATTAGGAGAGGGACATATTTAGGGCCTTTGATTTAGGACAATCACTTTAGCAGCTGTGTGGCAGAAGAATTGGTAAGGCCAAAGGGGAGGAGACCAATTGCAAGGTTGTAACGATAATTCTAGGTGGCACAGTGGATGGCATGCCAGCCCTAGAGTCAGAAAGACTCATTTTCCTAAGTTAAAATTTGGCCTCAGACACTAATTGTATGACCCTGGGCAAGTCACTTAATCCTATTTGCCTCTATTTCCTCATCAGCAAAATGATCTGGAGAAGGAAATGGCAAACCACTCCAGTATCTTTGCTAAGAAAACCCCAAATTGAGTCACGAAGAGTTGGATATGACAGAAAAATGACCTAACAATAATAGTTGAGGCAAGAGGTGATTAGGGATTGAACTAGGGTGGAGACATTGTGAAATGAGAGAAGAAAACTGATGTAAGAAATGATGTAGAAGTAGTATTAGCAAAATCTGGTGATTGATTCTATATGGGAGATAGGCAAGTTAGAAAGAAGAGTTGAAAATGACTGAGACTGTATACTTGGTTGACTTGTCCTTGAAAGAAATAGGGAAGTTAAGAGGAGGAGTATGTTTGGGAGGAAGGATATTTCTGTTTTGGGAATGTTAACTATAAGACATCAATGGGACATCTTGCTAAAGGTGACCAGTAGGCAAATAGAGATGTGAGAATTGAGCTCAGAAGAGAATTAGGAGCTGGTTTTTCAAATTTAGGAGTCATCTTCATGGAACTGACAGTTGAAGCCAGGGGAGATGATGAAGTCATATAGAGAGATGGCATAGAAAGAAGAGAGAAGAAAAAAAGCTCAGGATAGCTGTGAGATACATACACACTCAAGGCTGTGATGATCCAGTAGAGGAGACTGAGAAGGTTTGGTCAGCTAGGAAAACCGGGAAAGAATAGCACCATGGACAAGAAAACCCATGGACAAGAGAGTGCTCAGAAGGAGAACATAGTGGATTAAATGTTACAGAGAGGTCAAGAATGACAAGAATTGAGAAAAAAGCTATTAGATTTAATGAGCAAGTAGGTCATTGGTAAATTTCCATGTAGTAGTGAGGATAAAACAAAATTTCAATGGACCAAGAAGTAACTGAAAGGTCATAAATTGGAGACAATAAGCACAGACAGCTTTTTATAGACTGCGAAGGAAAGGAAAAATATGGGGAGATAGCTTGAGGGGGTAGAAGTGTGAAGTGAAAGGGCTTTACTATTTTGTTTTGTTTTGGTAAGGGTTCAGGAGATCTGAGCATATGTATTAGGCAACAAGGAAGGAGTTACTGAATAAAGAGAGACTGAAATCTAGGAAGAAAGTTGAGAATGAATGAAAGATAAGCTTCACTTCAGGAAGAGATCAGAGGGATGAAATCAAGGCACCAGTAGAGCAGATGGTACTGTCAAGAAGAAGGGCCACCTATTCATTGGAGACTTCTGGAATCAAATAAGATAAAATAGTGAACAATCTTAAGATCATTCAACATATAAAACTGCAGAGAAAAGAAAGTTTATGACAGATGACCTCCATTTTTTTTCTTAGTGAAGTATAAGGTGAGATATTCTACTGAGAGGGAGAAGGGAAGAGTTGATGTAGCTAGCTTGAGAAGAGAGGAAAAGGTTGAGAATAGATCTATGTTTTCTCATACTGCCCTAGTTTTCTTTTCACCATATCTTTTCACCATCTTTCTAAGTCCCATTTTTAAAAACGTAGGGCACATTTTTGTTGGTTTTGTTCATTATCTACCTATCGATGAGGAAATACTTATTGGACTGATGAATTTTATGTTATTTTTCATAGTTTTATTCAGAAAGTTATTCTACAATAAGTCTATCTGTGGCTTTTTTTTTTCACCATATGTCTTCCTACGAAAAATCTTAAATCTTAGATGAAGCACTTTGTAGGTCAGCCTTCTACCACTGACCAAACACAGCAAAAATTATAATTAGGCTAAAATGAATATAGTTGTGAATAGGAAATTATATTTCCAAGTATATATCATAAAATTTCCAGCTTCATCACATTCAAATTCAAATTTAAAGCTTTGCATAGGCACCTTCTTCATCTCCGTTTCTTGGGCCCCCACCCCTCTTGCCTCTTAGTTAAATCCTTCATTTGGATTATCCACATGATTGTTGGTGTGGATAACTGAGATTATTTATCATAGAGATCAAGGAGGTAATAAAGTAGTATCTCTTATCTATCAACAACAGCAAGAGAACAGTTTGATTGGAAAATCAGAACTGAAGCTGTAAAATAGGATTGAATTATTTCCAGCTGTATCTGTAAAGAGTTGACCAATCAGAAAATATCCCTAAAGACCAGAGTAGGATTATTTAACTCCACAATGTTTGACCATCTGCTCTATCATCTATAATTCAGAATGCTGTTCCACAATAAAGTCCAAAGAATTGAAACTTATGGTTACCTATTATGCAATGAAAGGCATGATTTTCAGAACTTTTCTGATGAATTGTGTGACAAATGGAAGATTCCAGAAAGTCAAAGGTTGAAGATGCATTGAAGATGGCTTATTATATAAACGCATACCCACAGACAACTAGGCTGGAAATACAGGAGTGAGGATGGACAATGGATGAATAGAGTATATCCCACAAGACTACAAAGAGACAATGTGGAAAAATTTGGTGCGATGAGTCAATGGGCCAGATATTTCGGTAGAGATAGAAATGACGAGTATGGAATTGTTGATTCTGGTATTTAAGGGATCTAAATTCTCATCGCAATGAACAGCAGATCTCAATATACATTTGTAATGAATTATGTTACAATTGGAGTATGAGTTTGGTTTCCCGCAAAAGCCTGCAGAAATAGCTAGAACTTAGAGCAGATATACGGGGAAAAGAGCCTTTCTTAACCACAGCACTCCTTGGTATGTTTTAGATGTCTGCAAGGTTAGCCTACCAGTGCCAATAGTTGCCTTTGTTTATAAATCAGGATGCTACTATGTTAGTAGTACCACCCTTCTCTCCTCCTAATATACACACACACTCTAAGACTGTTGAAAGTTTTCACAGAATTTCATGCATGGCTTCAGAATATAAAGGACACATTTTCATGTGATGTGGAGACAAGTTAACCAGATAAATTTGTTGTGGGTGACCCAGGCCACCAGTAAATACAGATTATATAGAAAGGAAAACAAAACAGTATTAAGTGGAGTTTTTGTGGCTCTCCCTAACCTAACTTGGCTATAGTACATGACTTGAGATGCTAGATCAGCCCAAAGCTTAAAAAATAGCCAAACAATTGCAATGAAGTAACATAGCAATTCCCTGTTCTTAGTGGGTCATTAGAATTCATCAGCTCCAACCATTTGGAGCCCAGGAGTAAGTGAAAAATTAAAAAAAAAAAGCCTCCAAGGAAAATAAGTATCAGAAAGCCCACACATGCTATCTGGTAAGAAAAGCTCAATGTCACTGTCAGGCCAGATTAGAATTTATAATTAAATATGGAATTAAATTTAAGGTTGACTAGATTCTCTTTAAGTTACAATAATGGCTATTCTGCTATATTTTTGTTTTTGTTTTGTTTTACTTTCTGGGAAAAAAAAATCCCCCCCCCCTTTTTTTGAGAGGCAATTGGGGTTAAGTGACTTGCCCAGGGTCACATGACTAGTAAGTATCAAGTGTCTGAGGTCGGATTTGAACTCAGGTCCTCCTGATTCCAAGGTCAGAGCTCTATCTACTGTGCCACCTAGCTGCCCCAACCTTCTGAAATTTAAATAGAAACACAGCAAGCTTTTTCATTATAGAAAGGAAGTAAAGAAATAAGTTTTTTATTAAATACCTACTGTATGCCAGACACTGTTAAACACTATTATTAAATATTATCTCATTTGGTTCTCACAACTCTGTGAGGAGGGTACTGCTATCATTCCCATTTTTCAGTTGAGGAAACTGAAATTAAGTGACCTGCCCAGAGTCAGACATCTAGTAAATGTCATAGGCTGTATTTGAATGCGTCTTTCCGACTACAGGCCCAACTCTAGGCTCTATTATCTACACCACTTAATTGCCTCTAGTTGGCAAAGAATGAAAACAGACCGAGAGGGGATGTAAAGAGGATCCCAATCCACTTCTGGATTGCTCAGCCATGGACTAGAACTCTAGCATCATATGAGTAGATATGGACCCACTGATGATCACTATAGGCCTATGAATCTGAGAGATATGAGGCAGCTAGGTTTCATGAAAGCAGATTAGGAGGTACTCCCATAACCTGAATCATTAGAAACTAAAGCCAGATAATAAGGCGTGAGATGGCATAATGAGCAACTATAAAGTATTGAGGCTATTGAGTGTGGAGATAAACTTCCACAGTTCCACAAAGGAATCATTGTATTTATTACAGAACAAACCAATACAGTAGTTGAGGTATAAAACTATAACCTAGAGCAATCAAAATGCTTATCTTATCTTTATTATTTCTCTTTATGTACATCATGAAGTATATAATACATTGGAGAATTATTTCCATTGAAAGGGCTAAAATAAATAAATAATGGTTTTTCTTTAAAAAAAATCACATAAATACAACATGACACAGTGGAAAGAGCACTGAGCTTTGAATCAGAAGACTCATCTTCTGGAGTTCAAATCTGGCCTCAGACACTTACTAGCTGTGTGACCCTGGCCAAGTCACTTAACCCTATTTGCCTCTGTTCCTCATCTGTAAAATGAGCTAAAGAAGAAAATGGTGAACCACTCCAGTATCTTTGCCAAGATACCTCCAAAAAAGGATCCCAAAGAGTCAAACATGGCTGAAACAATTGAACAAAAATTTCCCAATGAAGTCAAAGAATTGAGGAAATACTGTATTTATCTGCGAGCAGAGAATGTCTTTGAATTTAAAAAGATTCTTCTCGTGCCAGCAATTTCACAACTGATTTGTCACTTCTTTAATATCAGTGTGTTTAGTATTTTTTCTCTCTCCAGAATTAAATTAGAATTAGCTAACTAAATAAGTTAAAGGGAGCTAGGAGTGGTCTCGAAGTGAGGAAGACGATTCTAAGTCCTGCCTCAGACGCTAGTTCTGTATTCCAGTGCAAGTTATTTAACTTTTCTCTGTTTCTGTTTTCTCATCTATAAAATGGTGATTATAAACTCAAAGGATTGTTCTGAGGATCAAACAAGATAACACAAAATGCTTTGTAAGCCTGGAAGTGCTATATAAGTGCTATATTTGTTATTATTAATATTATATATCTTGATGTTAATAGCTTTGCTACATAGTGGTGAAAGAGACCATATACTCACAGATTTCCTTTTTTTGTTGTGCATTCCTGTGTGACTTACCATGGGCATCAATTCAATTCTTATTTTAAAATTGTATCATGCAACATTCTTTTAAAATTGCCATTTTTCTAGACCACTGGTGTCAAAGGCAAATAGAAAGGGGTGGAGTGGGGTGGAACATTGACAGCAACCCATGCAGAGGGATTGTCAAGGGCTACGTAATGACTTAGTTTTAAACTATTGTCTTTCAGTCCTTTCAGTTCCTTCTCTAGCTCATTTTACAGATGAGGAAACTGAGGCTATTAGGGTAAGTCACTTGCCCGGGGTCACACAGCTAATAAGTGTTTGAGGCAAGATTTGAATTCAGGTCTTCCTGACTCCACATCTATACTGTGCTCTATACACTCTTCTGCCTATCTACCCTAATGAAATATTTGTTCAGTCGTTTCAGTCATGTCTGACTGTAATCCAATTTGAGGATTTCTTGGCACAGATACTTGGAGTGGTTTGCCATTTCCTTCTCTAGCTCATTTTACAGATGAGAAAACCGAGGCAGATAGGGTTAAGCGACTTGGCCAGGGTCACACAGCTAATAAATATCTGAGGTCATATTTGAATTCACTGTGCCACCTAGCTGCCCTTTACAACATAATGTTATTTATGCTTTATAATATTTTTGTTTGTTTTCTTAAATATTTCCCAATTATGTTTTAATCTGGTTTGGACTGCACTTGAGAGTGTTTCAGGCCAAATGTGTGTTTGACACTTTTGTCCTTAGCCAGAGTGTGTCACAAAAGTATTCAATCTATTGGGATTCCGAGCACCATGAAGGAGGAGTTAGCAATCTTTTTTGACTCTGGGAATGCCGAAAGTTTATATTACTTTGCTGTTTTCCTTCTTCACTGGTTACTGTTGCAATTATGGAATGTAGAATAGTTCATCTTTCCATATAATATACATAGTAGTCATTTGCCTTATTGATCTTATTTTGTTTTCATAGCTAATGATTCTTCACAACATCTCTGTGAGGCTGATGTGAGGCAAAAAAGGAATTCTCAGAAAAAAATATTCACTACCTGTCGAGACTAAGCAAAAAGTAGCAGTATAAAGAACAGAGTCAAGACCTTCTAATCTCTAAATCTGTGTCTAAATTTGTCCCTATTAGGAATAAGCTTATCACCTAATGCTCTGCTTTCATTTTTTTTGGGCAAATTTTTGTTATTTTCGGCACTTTAATTTGAATGCTCTAGTTATTAATATTCTAGGGTACAACCACCCTCCCAATCACTCAGACTTGCAACATAGGTGTTATCTTTGACTTCTCTCTCTCTCTCTCTCTTTCTCTCTCTCTCTCTCTCTCTCTCTCTCTCTCTCTCTCTCTCTCTCTCTCTCTCTCCTCTCTCTCTCTCTCTCTCTCTCTCTCTCTCTCTCTCTCTCTCTCTCCTTCATTCCCCTGTATCCAATTAATTGTCAAGTCCTATCTTTTCTACCTTCTTAATATCTCTAGTATATCTCCCCTTCTTTCTCTGACACTGCAACCACCTTGGTGTGAACTTTCCACCTCACTGCTTGACTACAGTAATAGCTTACCAGTGAGTCTTCCTGTCTCAAGTTTCTCCCCACTCCAATCCATCCTTCCACTCAACTGTCAATATAACACAGATCTGGCTATGTAACTCTTACTTTCTCTTTTCACCCTCCACATTTATTCCACTAGAGGAATAAACTTTAGTGGTTCTCTATTATCTACAGGATCAAATATAAAATTGTCTGTTTGACTTTTAAAGCCTAGCACAACTTGGTTTCTTCCTAATTTTCTAGTCTTCTTATACCTTCCTTTCTACACATTCTGATGTTCTGTACTAGTTTTCTTGCTGTTCCTCTCATTTCTCTTGACTCTGAGGGTTTACACATGCTGTCCAAGTGTGGAACTCTTTCCTTTCTCCCCTATCTCCAGTCTCAGTTAAGTCCCACCTTCTGCAAGTCCTCCTTACCCTTAGTGCCTTCCCTCTGAGATTATTCACAGTTTATCCTGTATATATCTTGTTTATACATAGTTGTTTGTCTTCCCCATTAGATTATGAGTTCCTTGAGAGCAGGGATTTTTTGGTTTTCTCTGTATCCCCAACACTTAGCACAGTTATTTGCAAGCAGAGAATGTCTTTGAATTTTAAAAGATTCTTCTCAAGCTAGCAATTTCACAACTGATTTGTCACTTCTTTAATATCAGTGGGTTTAGTATTTTCTTTTCTTTTTTCTTTTTGCTCTCCAGAATTGAATTAGAGTTAATTAACTGAGTAAGTTAAAGGTAGCTAGGAGTGGATAAAGCACTGGTCTTGAAATCAGGAAGATCACTTCAAATCCTGCTTCAGATGCTAACTAGCTCTGTCACCCCAGGCAAGTTGTTGGCGTATAGTTCTTCATCCTTCATTTTGGAAGACCAATGATTTCACGGGTGATGTCTTGACTTTTGAGTGAATTGGATTACAGTGAAACAGAGTTTCACAAAATTGTCAGCCTCATTTTCTCTTCCAGAGACACCAACGTCGAGTGGCAGGAGACAGTGGCTGACCTTGGCATCTTCAATGTCTGACCAAACTCTAAAAGCTCCATTGAAGTACTGTTTCATTGGCACATAGTAGGTGTTTAATAAATGCAAATTGTCTGACTCCACCAAGTGTTTTTTAATAAATAAACAAACCAATAAGTATCTCCCAAGTTACCTACAGTGTGCCACGAAACATACTGGTCACTGAGGATAATAAAGAAAAAACAAAGTGACCTAGTTGCTTCCCTGAAGGTTTATTCTCTGGGGGGAGCCTGGAGGAGCTTATGTGACCCAAGGCAATGAGGGGAATGATGGAATGTTGTGTGTGAGCAATAAAGAAAAGCACAGGTTAGCAGCTGGATGGAAAAGATCATGAAGGGGAATAACATGTGAGTAGCCTGGGAAGGCTGGTTGTAGTCAGGTTGCAAAGGGCTTTAAAAGACAGAGGACTTAGTCTTTAATCCTAGAAATAAGAATGAGACCTTGGTGTTTACTGAGAGGAAGGGGAAGAAGAGGAGTCCGACCTGGACACTAGTAATGTGGTAGAGTTGAATTTCCACAGGTATAGTTATATTATGTATTTCTTCAGAGAGGTGGATGAGTTAACACTTTTACGTAACATTTACAATGAAGGCATCACAGGTGATCGGAGTTTTTATTTAAGGAAAACACATTTTCCTAATTTGAATTTCTTAATTCTCCTTTAGAACAAAAAAATTCATAATTTTATAAATTTAAAATACCACTGATGATCTTTCAAGTTTGGGTCATTTGATAGTAAGTTCCATTATTTCTGGATATTTGAAGCTTCAGAGGCCTGAATTAGAAGAATAAAAAAGAGAATAATTCAAAGAAATTACAAAAGCTTGTTTGGCCAAGTTAACTACTTGTACAACTAACAAGGGAAAAAGGAAGCAAAGAAGATTCAGACTATGTGAAATTTTAGACTTATATATATTTATATATATATATATATATATATAATATATATATATATTTATAATTAATACTTTCTTCAATGCTGCATAAATTGTAGCTTATTGATAATTCATATGTTTTAAATACACTATCTTTTTTGGGGGCCAACTCTTCCTTTTCCTGAAACTTACCATCACTAATGTAGAATATATATTTAAAAAGAAGTCATACCCAGGTGGATTAGTAGTTTTGATTGGTAGGTTGCTGGCATCTAAAAGAAAGATAACTCTTGGAAACCTAGATGTGAATGAGTAGATTTAAGACTTTGAAATCAGAAGGATTACTCTGTTAGGATAGCAATTATTGTATCAATTAAAATGGCCCATATGGCAAAACTTTGACTTACTTTAAAAATAAAAGTTTTTCTTTTATATGTATTTGAGATTTTGTTATAGTATTTTGGGGAGGGGGCGGGGGAAGGGAGTTGGACTCAGAGTGAGACCAGGAGAGCAAAGCCTCCTAGCTGATATTTGCTCCTAAAGCATATAGGTGGTGCTTAGCAGTTATGCTTTCCTTGGGTCAGAATTTGCAAGGGAATAGATGGAAATTTCCCCCTTTTTTTAAATTAATTTGATATCTGTCTAATTGCAAAGGGAAGTTGAGTAGGATGTTTTAATATGATATACATTTGAATAAAATAATATAAATATCTATTTTAAGGAGAAATGATACTCATTTATTAAAACTAGGCAGCCTGTTACATTTTAACATCATGGAGTATTGAACTTGTATTATATGGTATGACACTTCAAAAAGAAATAAGGTGCATATTATCCTGTTATGCCATTACAGTGAAGTAAGATGGACCTTGTAAAATAGACTATCAGATATAATCAACAGGTCAAGTTGTCATTTCATTTAAAAAAATTTTTTTAAATTTTCTCGTGAATTAAAATTTAAAAAATCATGTGAATCCTAATTAAACGAATTTGTTTTGAGAATGAGTGATGAAACTTATAAGGAAAATTTCCACAATTTACATGTTGTCTTGTTATTTATATTTAGGGGTTCGAAGAAGTTTTAGTTCCTTTCCCCTCCCCATGCTCCAAAAATTGGAAGGAGAAAAAAGTTTGTGTCAAAATTGAATTGGGAACAAGGTTTTATTTCTGTGGCATTGAAGCAGTATTTTTAAAAATGGATTTTGAAGGTAAAGTATAGGAAATACAGGCTTAGATACTGTACTTGTGTCACATAAAAGTTTCCTAGCAATTCTTAAGGTATGTATGTTGTCCTCCCATGATTTACTTTAACTAGGGTTTAAAATTAAACTTTGATGTGTTCTGGAGGGTTTTTTGGGGGACAAAACAATCTAAGACCTTTAATCTATCATGAAAATAGGCTTTATTTCCCTTGAGGCAAAAAAGTTTTTAATTTTGTAGCTAATCAGTGTTCCTAAAATGGACTGATCTTGCAAAGTAAATAATTTCCTCTCTCTCTCTTTCATCCACATTTATCACATACTCTCAAGTGATCTTTTAATTTTTAAAAAATTCTATTGCTTGACATTCGTATTTTGAAAAATTTAGAATCATGATTTATGAGATATAATACTGTATGAGTCAAGGTATAATAGACTGTAAGGTGTTCTATTTCTGTTTGATTCATTATTCAGCACCCTGCAATGGATAACACATAGAGCAATGCTTTGAAAAATGCATTATACATTGAAGTAAGGTGCTCATAAAAATGACATTTGATTAAGTCAATTAAGGAAAACATGTGTTTCTGCCCTTTTCATTTTTTCCATGTATACAAACCATTGTTCCTTCATATGAAATAAAACAAAGATTAAAACATATAAATAAGACAAGTAAATGACAATGTGTGGATGAAATTTCCTTTTACAGGAAATTTAACCAGGATTCAGTCAGTCCTCTTATATTCATTGCTCTGTGCCAGGCGCTGGGAGGATGCAAAGATGACTATGACACTGTTTCTACTCAAATGGAGCTTGCCGTCTAACAGTCAGTGTTGTTGATTTCCCATTAATGTAGGCAATGATAAGATTAATTGAACAATATCACTAAATATTCTCTAAGACAAAATACAAATTGTATATTATTGAAGAGGTCTAGGGGTTTTGGGGTGCTGAGACCCCAAGATCACGGTACCGGGCCCTTCTGAATGAATTCAACTCAAACCTTCTTCAGCCAGAGGAAAAGTTTATTAGTGATAAATCACATTGACCAGGTGATGCCCGTAAAGACGAGTGGGCATGAGAAGTTCTCAGCCTTTTGAGGGTGAGATTCTCAGCTGGGTGACGCCTGTAAAGACGAGTGGGCATGAGAGGTTCTCAGCCTTGTGGGCTTGAGATTCTCAGCATCTGAATGAGGGCCAAGGTGGATCTTAAATACTAAAGTGATTTTGGGTGGCCAGAGAAGGGGGTTGGGGAAAGGGTCTAGGTAAGAATTCTAATTGGGGAGATCAGAGAGATTGAATAGACAATGGGAATAGATAATGGAGGGAACAGGAAGGCAGAAGTTTGAAAGGCATCTGCACAAAATCAAGGTGGGGCTAGGACTTTCAAAAGGAGATAAAGGAAGGCCTTTCTGGGGCCTATAGACAAAAGGGAGCCTAAGGCTTTCAAAGGGAGATGAGGGTCTGGGGCCTGTGAGTCAGATTCCCTTTGAGGCAAAGGGTGAAGATCTTGGCTTGGGCCCCGCCCTCATCATTATGACATCTTTTTTTTATACATATATGAGGCAATTGGGGTTAAATGACTTGCCCAGAGTCACACAGCTAGTGAGTGCTGTGTGCCAGATTTGAACGCGGGCCCTCCTGACTCCAGGGCTGGTACTCTATCCGCTGTGCCATCTAGCTGCCCCTTGACATCTTTAAAGTAGGACTTTTATAATTCGATATGCTAATGCTATCGATGTTTCATTTTTTAAAATTCTAGAAAGCTGTTGAAAAGAATGTTTATTAATTTATAGTTAATCTCTAAATGATACTTCCCTAAATATAAACTACACCAAATGTTACTGTGTTTTATGGATATGGCTTATTATGAGGGGAAAAAGACTTCAACTATCAATAAACTTGAGAAAAATAACAGGATAATTTAAAGATGACTGTTAAGTTAGTTCTCTCTGCCTCCCCAACCTCTCTGACTCCATAGCACTAGTGACATCTTTCTCTTTATTCTTAATTATTGTAGGGAAAGGGACACTGGGATTGGATTTTTGATTTAATTTTTATAGAGAACTCCTTAATAGGGAAATTTCCTCTACCAATGCAGATTAACACCTTCTCTACAAAGTTATTTTCTCAGCTCTCTCTCTCACTCTCTCTCTCTCTCTCTCTCTCTCTCTCTCTCTCTCTCTTTGTCTCTCTGTCTGTCTTTCTCTCTTTCTGCCTCTGTCTTTCTCTTTCTGTCTCTCTCTATCTCCTTCTTCCCATCCCATCCCCAGAGGATAAATGACTTTGTTAGGGTCTCGTGGCTAGCATATATCAAAAATAGGACTTGAAACCTAATCCCCTTGTGTCAGAAAATTGTTCTCTATCTACTATTCTACACTTCTCTGAGATTATTATGAGGATCCCCAAAATAAAAGTCTCAGATCCTTTGACTTATAGATGAAATATCACATATAATCTCTTGGGTTTTGGAAGACCTTTAGTCATTAAGATGTTCTGAAGATGGTCACTTTAAATAATATAACTCTCATAATTCAGATTATGAAGGAACTTATGTGATAAGGGTAGTTTGATAGGGTAGTTACAACAGTACTCTGCTAGCTTCTGACCCATTCTGAGATTCCCTCTCAATCAATCAAATATTCTGTGTTCCAAGCACTGTTCTAAGTCTTGGGGATAGAAGAAGAGGCAAAAGACAGTCTCTGTCCACAAAGAGCTCACAGTCTAAAGGAGGAGACAGCATGCAAACAAATATGCACAAACAAGTTATATACAGGATAAATAGGAAACAATAGAGGTAAGACACTAGAATTAAGATGATTTGGGAAAAGCTTCCTAGAGAAGGTGCTATTTTAGTTGGAACTTAAAGAAAGCTAATGAAGTCAATATGTAGAGAGGAGAAGGGAGGGCATTTCAGAAATGGGGGACACACAGGGAAAATCCCTGGGAGCCCAGAAATGAAGTGCTTCTGGTCTCTTCTGTATTTTTAATGACTCATTGACACTCTTCATTTTCTATTTTTTTTATTATTACTATCACCACATCTTGTTCCATTTTGCCCCGAAAAGAACCCTAGTCTTGTAACAAGTACAGTCATGCAAAACACATTCCTATTCTGTTACTGATAGGGTGGACCTTATCATCTTATCAGCGCCCAGGAATATTGTAAGCCTTAAATGAGTTAATGGATATAAAGCTCTTTGCAAGCCTTAGAACACTATATAAATGCTTATTATTATTAACAATGATAATAATAACATTTTTGTTAGCCTATAGTTACTAGGCTTCTAGTAATACTGATGATCTCATTCCCTGAAACTTTTACTGTACTCTTGCTGAGCTTAATCAATGTATATAGAACAATACACAGATGTGCTGGTAAATGTTTAACAATTAGGCTTTTTTTGGGAAAAAAGTATGCACGCATACTTTTAAGTTTAATCTTCCTTAACACTTTTTAAAGTCTAGACATTCAACCAAATAATAAATAAAGTCCTAATTTGTAGTAATTACTGATTCCTGAGATGTAAATACTCAGAGCAAAAATTTAACAGTGGATTCTTACAAAAGGCTAGAGCTGGCTCCAGCACACCCTTGTAAATATCCCCAAGATTGTCTTTTTAGTCTTTTCACCTCTCTCTATACTCTTTCTCTTGGTGACCTCATCAATAATTGCTTTTTCAAATGTCGTATGCAGATGACTCCCAGATCTATAAATCCAACCCAGGTTTCTCATCTAACCTCACCAGTGGATGATTGGGCATTTCCAACTGGATGTCCTGTAGGCGTCTCAAATACAACATGTTCAAAACAGAATCCGTCCCTTTCTGCCCAAACTCACTTTTCTTCCTGACTTTACTATTTCTGTCAAGGGCATCAACATCCTTTCAGTCATCCAGTCAATCTCAAAGCTGTTCTAGACTCATTACTGTCCCTCACCCCATGGATTCTATTCAGTTACCTAGTCTTGTCTATTTCATTCTTCTTCCACAACATCTTTTGTACTTGTCTCCTTTTCTCCACTCACATAGTTACTATTCTCTTGCCTGAATTGTCTCCTAATTGATGTCTTTGCCTTAATATGCTATATTTCCCACAACATTTTTCCATTTGTCTCCTTATTTTCTCTACAAAGTCTTTTTGGGCATTTAAGACACTTTACAATTTGACTCCAGCCTACCTTTCTAAAGTTATCGCATATTATCCTTCACTCATTCTTTGGTTCAGCCAAAGTGGCTATGTTGCTATCCCTAAGAAGATGTTCCATCTCTTATCTTTTTACCTTTTTTACAGGCTATCCTAGATGCCTGAAAAGCACTTTCCTTTCCCCTCTGCTTCTTAGAATCTCTTGCTACCTTTAAAGCTCACTTCAAATACTATCTTATCTCCTAAATAAGAACTTTCCTCATCCCTCTAATTGCTAGAATTTCCCTATTACCTGGCAAGTACATTATATATATTTTTACATGCTTACATGGATACATAATTTCCTATAATAGAATTTAAGCTGCTGCTGCTTCTTCTTCTTCTTCTTCTTCTTCTTCTTCTTCTTCTTCTGGCAATTGGGATTGAGTGACTTGCCCAGGGTCACACAGCTAGTGTCAAGTAGTTGATCTGAGGCCAGATTTGAACTCAGGTCCTCCTGACTTCTGGGCCAGTGCTCTATCCACTGCACCTCCTAGCTGTCCCTAATTTAAGCTTCTTGATGATCAGGATTACTTTACTTTTTTTCTTTGTGTTATCATCCCCCTAAGATACTACCTGGCTCATATTAGGCTCCTAATAAATGCATATTGGTTGATTGATTGATAAGGATAATTTGGATTAATTTTCTGTTAACTATACTTCAAATGTAATGTCTTGCCATATATTTATCCTTAACTAATTGAGATATATGTGCTGTCAAGGTTTTGCTCACTTCATAATGTTTGAAATAGGCTCTTCTACAGTTTTAGCATATCAATGAGTTATTTCACTATTCAGAATAATTTTTTTTAAAACCAAACCTGGACATTTCAAATCTGGGGATTTACATGTACATTTTATCCTCCAGATCACTTTAAAAATGTTCAGTGAGCTGCAACACAGCTCTGGGTAGAAGGGTGGGAAGTGGAGGACCTTTAGCATGTTATCAAGAGAAGTCAAGGTACTTTTTTCCTTTAGTAATTGTTGATATTATAGAAGTCAGTTATATCACTGCTGCTTTGCATTCAGGCCTGTATACAGACTAGAGAACAGATTAAATGACATACAGAGATATTCTATTAGATACTTAATTATTTAGTTTTGTATTTTGAAATTCATAGAGTCCTATTATGCCTATACTTGGAATTAGATTAAGTTATTTTTAAAAAATCTGTATTATTTGTGGCTATAGTTCATTCAATTTGACAATTATTTATTGTTCACATTATGTGCATAACACTGTGCCAGACATTGAGGAAGATATAAGTCTTTATTATCATGAAGCTTTTTGTCTAGAGGGGAGATGCAGCACTTATTTATAAAAGACATTACAATAAAAAATAAAGTGTTGTAAGTATATAAGAGAAGTGTAAACAAAGTGCTTTGTGAGGTTTGATAAAGAAAAAATTATTTCTCACTAAGGATATCAGGGTAGGATTCGTGGAAGAAGCTGCATTTGAGCAGGGTTTTGAAAGATGCAGCCCCGAGTAGGGAAAAGGGCATTGGAATAGGAGTTGGAAGTCCTAGGTCTGAATTCTGATGGATGTTTTACTTCTTTTGTTGCATTAGGCAAGCAACTTCCTTTCTCTGGGCTTTAGTTTACCAATCTGTAGAATAAAGGGTTTAAACTAAATGACTTCTAAAATAGGTCTATTTTTCAGCTCTCAAATTCTTTTGAAGTGGATGAAGAACACTTGAATGGGTAGGTTTTGCATTCAAGCGGATTTAGTGATTTTACAAGAGAAAGAGGGAGTGTGAGAAATAATTCCTTCTTCACAGATGCTTTTTTGTAAGCTGAACTGAAGTAATCAATCATTCCACTGGTATTTATTAAGCACCTACTATGTGCCAGGCACCATATGAGACACAAGTACAAAGAATGACACAATCTTCTACCTAAGATGAATTACGTTTTAATGTAGAAAACAAGAAAATATATATGAAAGTATGTGCATTATAAATATAAAGTAAAAAAATACAGATATATATGTATATGTCAGCATCTGAAATTTTCATTTTAATTTGTACTGAAGATACATGTGCTGTCAAAGTTTTGCTCATTTTTAGTTTTTTAGTCTTTCTTTCAACTTGATTTACCAATAAAAGCATGTGAAAACTAAGGGGAAAAAAACCCAAGTGTAGCAGGACACTTTAATCATATAATTAAAAGTATCAATCAGTATCATTCACAATGAACTCATGGCATATAATCACATCTGGAGAATTAACATGGCCAATGGGTATAAAGCTGACCACAGTCAGAAGACCAAGATTTAAGTCCTGTCTCTGACACATATTGATTGTGTGACTTGGGCAATATTTAACTTTCAGGGCTCCAGGGAAGTCTTTAAGACTATAAATTGCTGAACAGATACAAATCTGTTTTTGGTAGAGGTACTTTATTTGTTTGGAGATTTTTGTTGTTCAGTTGTTTTCAGTCATATCTCGCTCTTCATGACTCCATTTGGGGTTTTCACGGCAAAGATACCAGAGTAGTTTGCCATTTCTTTCTCCAGCTTATTTTATAGATGAAGTAACTGGGTAAACAGGGTTAAGTGACTTGCCCAGGGTCACACAGCTAGTAAATGTCTGAGGCCAGATTTGAATCAGGAAGATGAATCTTTCTGACTCCAGGCTCAGCATTCTATCCACTACACTACCTAATTGCCCCTTACTAGGAGTTACCTTTGTTCTAAAATCTCAAGTGGGCCCCTCTTCTTGACCTTCTTTATTCCGCTGCCTCAACTCCATCCTCCTCATTTGGAATAGATAGCATATTTATTATGCAGATTGCACATTAGTTTATTTTAAGATTGTTTTTGTTTTATTGATGCCTTTTGCTTTTATGTCAATTTCTTTATCAAACACCCCTTCCAACCACACATTGCAATACTTCTATTGTAGCAAAGATTAAATATGAATAAATTAAAGTAAAACCAACTTATGTGTTGATCACATCTGTTGAAATCTGAAATATTCCACGTCTTTAATACATGGCTTCTTTCCATTTTTCCAGTCTTTTCTTATATTACTCCTCTCCATATTCTGCCGTTATTCAGGATGTGTCCCCTAACCCCTTGACCATTCAATTTGTAATGACAATCACTCCTAGATTTCACAAACCACTTTGTTTTGAAATTGCAATGAATTTGTGTCGTTTTGTCTATTATAACTCTTTTTATTGGTGTCTCATAGCCCTCTTAGGTTATAAATTCCTCAACTACAGAAATCTAAATTTATAGAAATCAAAGAGACTAGTTATTGAATTGGGGAAAGGGTGTTTTATCCCTGAGGCATTTATGGTGCTTTTGAAATTAAGAGAAACAGCGTCCTACAGAGGAAAGAGCACTGAATTTGGGGAAGATGAGATGTAGATTTAAATCCTGGCTTTGACATTTGCTTTGTGACCCTGGGAAAATCATTCTCAGTTTCAGTTTCCATTAGTAAAAGTAGCTAATAACAATATTTACATCATCCATCTTTGAGGACTATTGTGAGGAAAGTGTTTTGTCAGTCTTAAAGCACTATATAATAGGAATCTGATTCATTTCCCCAAGTTAGGACAGGCTTTAATTTATGAGATCTGGTGCGTAAGTGGTTCTTCATGTGATGACACTATCCTTCAAAGACCTTTGCATCCATATTTCATTTCTAAGTTTTTCTGATATGCTCTTACATTTCAGTAACTGAGATACTTTCCACTTTTAAAATGGCATCCTACCAAGAGATAGCAGTATGTTCTCATTATGATTCTTGAATTTCCAATGATGATAATAGACATTTATATGGTACTTTAAGATTTCCATAATGTTTTTAGTACATTATCTTATTTGATCCTTACAACAAACCTCACAGGGTGCCTATTTTATGCTCATTTTGCAGATGAGGAGTCTTAGGCTCTGGGAAGTTAAATAATTTACTTAGATAGGGTCACATAGCAAGTATCCAATGCTAGATTTGAATCCAAGTCTTCTTGACACTGTTTAGTACTTTATACAGTACCATTCTGCTTTATTATTTTCAAGAGTAACATTAAGGATAAAAATACTGACTCTTTTGAAGTCTGGGTCACCCTCCCTTCTCCCCCAATTCTTAGAGATCTGAGACATTGTGGTATAGTGTAGTCACAATGGTGTCAAAGTCAGATGGAAAAAGTATTTTGGGGGGCTGCATAGTGACTTAGAAAAATCACAAATTAACATTATCTACATTGTATTGTATTTTTATTTTTTGTTAAACGTTTCCCAATTACATTTTAATCTGATTCCTGTCTCACCTGGGTGTTTTGTGGCCACTTGCAGAACACTACAAGCTACTCAGAGGCAAGACACTTCTGGGTCACTGTGGTGGAGAAGATACCAGACTTAGAGTCAAGAGGATCTGGATTCAAATCGTATTCCAGATACTTACCAGCTGTGTGACCTGTATAAGGGAATTATGGTATTAGATGATATTTATATTTTTCTTTAAGATTTACAAAATGTGTCACATACATTAACTCCTCTGTACCTCAGCTCCCTAATTTGTGAAATGAGGAGATCAGACTCAGTGACCACTACAATCCTTTCTAGCTCTAAATCTGTGATCTATAGCATATCCAAGTCTCTGAAATCTTGTCCTCTTACATGATGTTTTTTAATTTTTTCCCAATTGTATTAATTTATTAATTTTTAGTTTTCAACATTCACTTCCACAAGATTTTGAGTTCCAAATTTTCTCCCCATCTCATCCTTCCCCCCACCCCAAGACAGCGTGCATTCTGAATACCTCTTCCCCTACTCTGCAGTCCCTTTTATCTCCACCCCCCACCTTCTCTTATCCCTTTCCCCTTCTATTTTCTGGTAGGGCAGGATAGATTTCTATACTTCATTTCCTGTATATCTTATTTCCCAGTTGCATGTGAAAACAATATTTAACATTTGTTTTTAAAACTTTGGGTTCCAAATATTCTTCCTTCCTCCCTCCCCACCCACTCTCATTGAGAAGGGAAGCAACTCGATACAGGTTATACATGTATAGTCATGTAAAACACTTCCATAGTAGGCATGTTGTGAAAAACTAACTATATGTCCCTTCATCCTATCCCGTCCCCTGTTTATTCTATTCTCTCTTTTGACTCTGTCCCTCCTTAGAAGTGTTTGCTTCTGATTAGCCCCTCCCCCCATCTGCCCTCCCTTCTATCATCCCCCGCTCTCTTATCCCCTTCCCCCCTGTTTTCCTGTAGGGTAAGATATAGATTTCCATACCCAATTGAACGTGTATGCTATTCCCTACTTAAGCCAAATCCGATGAGAATAAGATTCACTCATTTCCTCTCACCTTCCCCTGTTTCCCCTCTGCTGTAAAAGCCTTTTCTTGTCTGTTTTATGTAAGATAATTTACCCCATTTCTACCTCTCCCTTTCTCCTCTCTCACTCCTTAATTTTATTCTCCAGATATCACCCCTTCATCTTCAACTCACCCTGTGCCCTTTATCTATCTATCTATCTATCTATCTATCTATCTATCTATCTATCTATCTATACATACATACATATAATTTTTCCCTCCAACTACCCTAATACTGACAAAGGTCTCATGAGTTACAAATATTGTCTTTCCATGTAGGAATGTAAACAGTTCAACCTTAGTAAGTCCCTTATGATTTTTCTTCCCTGTTTACCTCTTCATGTTTCTCTTGAGTGCTGTGTTTGAAAGTCAAATTTTCTATTCAGCTCTGGTCTTTTCATCAAGAATGCTTGAAAGTCCTCTATTTCACTGAATGTCCATTTCCCCCCCCCCCCCGAAAGATTATACTCAGGTTTGCTGGATAGGTGATTCTTGGTTGTAATCCTATCTCCTTTGCCCTATGTAATATTATATTCCAAGCCCTCCCATAATGTAGAAGCTGCTAAATCTTGTGTGGTCCTGATTGTGTTTCCACAATATTTGAATTGTTTCTTTCTGGATGCTTGCAATATTTTCTCCTTGACCTGGGAACTCTGGAATTTGGCTATAAAATAGAAGGCAATGTGAAATATCTCATTGGAAAAACAACTGACCTGGAAAATAGATCCAAGACAGAGAATTTAAAAATTATTGGACTACCTGAAAGCTATGATCAAAAAAGAGTCTAAACATTATCTTTCAAGAAATTATCAAGGAAAACTGCCCTTTGTTTCAAGAATTTCAAAAATATCAGGGCAGTGAAGCCTTTGGACTTCCTTTTCCATTTGGCCAATTCTGCTTTGTAAGGCATTCTTCTCCTCATTGGCTTTTTGGACCTCTTTTGCCATTTGGGTTAGGCTATTTTTTAAGGTGTTATTTTCTTCAGTATTTTTTTGGGAGGTCTTCTTAAGCAAGCTGTTGATTGTTTTTCATGATTTTTTTTTGCATCACTCTCATTTCTCTTCCCAGTTTTTCCTCTACTTCTCTTACTTGCTTCTCAAAATCCTTTTTGAGCTTTTCCAATTCATATTTTTCTTGGAGGCTTTGAATGTAGGAATTTTGACTTTGTTGTCTTCTGGTTGTATGTTTTGATCCTCTTTGTCACTAAAGACTCTATGGTCTGACATTTTTTTGCGCAGTTTGCTCATGGTCCCAGCCAGTTGCTTGACTTTTACACTCTTTGTTAAGGTAGGGGTGTGCTTCCAGTGTGGAGAATGTACTGTCCTGAGCTTCAGGAGTTTTGTGTAGTTGTTTTCAGAGATACTTCTAGGGACCTGTAAATTTTCAATTTTTCCAAGGTGACATGATCAAGGGTAAGGTGTTTATTCATTTCCTGGCCTGGGCTCTCATCTATGAGTGACCACAAGCACTGTTTTTTGCCGTATAACTATGGGGAGGATTCCTTCTACATTGCTACTACATGCTCCACCATGCCAGCACTCTTTCTCGCCCCATGACTGCCACTCAGAACTGTGACCCAGATCCAAGCAAGGGCAAAGCAAGAGAATCCTGCCTCAGCACCAGCAGAGAGATCCCTGCAATCCCCCTCTGATCATCCACTTCATCCCCCCTCCATCTGTAGGCTGAAAGCTCCAGAAGCAGCTGCTGCCCTGGGGCTGCATTGGGACTGGGGCAGGATCAAGTTCCTCTCTCACTGAGGTCCAACAGACCTTTTCCGACTGACCTTCTAAGTTGTCTTTGGTGTTTGTGAGTTAAGAAGTCTGGAAACTGCCACAGCTCCCCTTGATTCAGTTCCCTGAGGACTGTTCCAGGTTTGCTGAGGCCTGGTCTTTCCCTGTGCAGCCTGTATGACTTATGCTAAACTGTGCTCCTCTCCCACCCTGACTCAGCAGATCTTTCCAATCAACCATCCAGATTGTCTTGGGCTGGAAATTTCTTTCACTCTGTCTTTTTGTGGGCTCTGCTGCTCTAGAATTTGTTTAGAGTCATTTTTACAGATATTTGGAGGGGTTTGGAGGAGAGCTCAAGTAAGTCACAGGTTTCACTCCACCATCTTGCTCTGCCTCTGATTACATCATATTTGAATTCAATTTAATCAAGTTAAGGAAATATTTATTAAGGACCTTCTGTGTGTGGAGCACTATGCTAGAAGCTGGGGGAAAAAATGAGTTTAGATAAGATCTAATGTCCACTGAATGGAGCTTACAGTCTACTGAGAACACGACATGTACACAGATGATTATAGTATAAACATATGTTAGAAACATGCAAAGCAAATCCTATGTGACATCTAAGAGGGCAGTGTGACCAACATAAGAAAGATCTCTGGAGGAGGTGACAATTGAATTGGACTTCAATAGCTTAAGATAAAGGGAACCACACCAAATATAGTGAAAGGTGTGAACAAAGACAAATTATCTTCAAGCTTTTTTTGTTCAAGAAGGTCAATTCAACAATAAAAATATGGTATTTCTCCTTTGCTTTTTGTTAGGTGGTATAAAAGAGTGAAGATTAAGATAATTTAGGTGTATTTTTATTGGAATTTTCATCAAGACCTTAAACCATAAAGTAATACATTACAATACCAACCATAACTCACTAAATAAATATATAATATAGGAGATAGGAAGTAATGGGATAATGGAAAGATGTATTATGATTTTTTTTTCTTTTTGGAAGAAAAAAGCATTTTTTCTCCTAAATTAACTCAGGATGTTTAAATATTTGAAAAATGAATAAGTAAGATTTTTTTTTGTTTGTTCTATGACACAAAAGTGGCAGTATAGCACAGTAGTTGCAGAGTTCTCCTCTGAGGTAGGAAGACTGGGTTCTTCTCTTGACATATACGTGTATGATTGTGGGTAAGTAATTTAAAGTCTCAATACTCTAGGTAATTACCATCAGACCATAAGTTGTAGGGAAGGTCTATGCCTACATTGGTAGAGGAAATTTACTTATCTGGGGATTCTTCGTACCAATTAAATCCAAAATCTAATCCTTCTCTCTTATTTATGACACGATGTAAGAATGTGTGATTCGTGTGCTCCATTAAGCTCCAGCAACCTTCTCATCCTGGAAGATCCCTCTGCTATTGTAGCCTCTTCCTCTGATTGGTTATTTCCTTCCAGAATCTGCATTTTAAGGGAGGATTCACAGACCAATGATGTTTTCTCCTTCACTTTTCTCTGGACCCTGCCTTTCTGTTTCTGGCTTTCCTAACTTCTTTCTCCATCATATCTCTTCTCCCTCCACTTCAAGCTTCCTTTTAGACATTTTCCCTCATTTGGATATAAATTCCTTGAGGGCAAGGGCAGGGACTGGCCTTTTTGCCTCTATTTGTATATTTTTATCTATCCCCAGTGTTTAGTAAAATGGCTGGCACATAGTAAGTGCTTAATAAATGCTTATAGATTACATATAATATATAATGTACACACATATAGTTATATGTACACGGATATATACATACTTATAAAGACACATAAATACCTATGTAATCTGAGTTTCTGTGTGCATGTGTGGATATCCATATGAACATACATGCACATGTACTTTGACCAAAAAGCACTTGAAAAAGCTTAGCTCTGTGTTGGTTAGTAAAGTTGCAGTCTGGCTGACACATATCTTTAATATACCTTATTTTGAAATTTCATGTACATGCACATGTGTTGAAAGCCTATTAAACCAGTGCCAGGCCCAGCTAGTTCTGAGCGCTTACAAATTACAGAAATACCTAGGGCTTAGGGACCGAGGTAGACCTTTTAAAATATATCTGGGGCTCTAAGTTCTCCCAGCTGCTTCCTAGGAATCTGCCTCCAGCTATGTGATGTGTTTCCAACCTGTTGCCCATTTCTGGCTTCCCTCCCTGCTCCTTGGCTCTTGGCCTTGGCATCCTTAGCATTTGTTCCCCTACCACTCGGAGCTGTAGGAACTCTTGGCTCCTTATAAATGACCTGGCAATCATACCCTGATCTTAGTTGCTCTAAGTTTGACCTCAGTTATCAGCTTCCTTCCTGAAAGTAGGGAATTCCCCTAGCAGATGTTGATTTCACAGCTTCCTTGACTATGACATCCAGAGGTGTACCCTGCCCTGTAAGCTTCATGAGGTTTTTATCTTGAAGTTCTCTGTAGTCCTTGTCAGTGTTTCTTTCTCTATAAACTACATCAAAGCATTTAAGATTATATCAAATTATCAGCAAAGGATTTTTTTTCACATCACTTATACTTGTCGTGGTCAGCAATGTGTTTTTGAGCAGAGTTCAGCACTGTTAAAAAGAATGAACCTTTTCTTTTCATATTGCACTTTCATTAACTAGATGGCAGACTTGACACTCTCATTTTTTAACATTCAGCCTTGACTTTCTGAGCCTGATGTATGAGGGTACAAATAAGGAATTTCCAAAGGTAATGTCTCTGGCCACTGGATTAAGTTTCACCGTTCCCATTTATAGCAGATCCTCTTTTCCAATTCTCACACTAACCACCTTTTGTCTCCTGTTGAGATTCCTTATTTCTACCTTTCTGCTCATGAAATAATTTTCTTCTTAATATTATATAGTTTGTCTCTTTGCCACATGCCGCAAAGTTAGACCCTCTCAGCCCTGGCCACGAATAATTGGAAGGCAAGATTCTTAAACTGAAAATCTGTCTCATATAATCAGAAATTTAATCACTGATTCAGCTGTGCCTTGCTTGAGCTAGAGGCTGGTCTACACTTGGGTGCCATGGCCCTGGGGTAGCTGTTGTTTGATCCCATTCTACTTTTCAAGGCTCATTCCAATGCTGATAACAGAAAGCTAGTTGCATCATAATCTAATATTTCAGTGATATAAGTGATTATATGTGATAAGTGACAAAATAAAGTGGGAGAAGTGTGTCTATCTGAGAATTATTGAGTGTAACATTCTAGTGTGGTACGGTTATTTAATTTAAAAAGTAAGGATACCTTAAGGAGTGAATAAAGAGGAACTGAATTTAGCAATTATGTAAAGGACTATTCTGCGGTAAGCATCGAATTTTCTAAGCCTCTGTTTAAGCTTTTATTAATTTCTCAGAGTATTATTTTATGGCTATTATTATTATTTTTTCTAGGAAATAAAAATCACATCCAAGTATCTAGCATGGATGGTCTCTCAACAATTTTGTGTTTGCTTTACAGTAACAATTTTATCGTAGCATTTACTTTGCATAAAGAATACGATGTGTTTAAATTGGAGGAGGTTTATATGTTAAGGGAAAAGATACTATATATGGATACAAGTGTCTATGTATGTGTACATATGCATGCATACATGTTTACATACATAAGGATACATGCACGTATATATACACTCCAGATTATTAATGTATTATACATACAGTGACATGCAAGTATGTACATAGATACATGTATACTTAGACACACACATATGCGTATATCTATACACATATACACACATACACACACATGCACGTGTGTGTGAGAATGGTGTGTGTGTGTGTGTGTGTGTGTGTGTGTGTGTGTGTGTGCTGAGTCTTGAAGTCAAGTTCATGTCTGGTCAGATAGATACATCCTGGCTGTGTGATCCTGAGAAAGTCACTTAAACTCTCAAAGCTCCAGGCAACTTTTTATAGTTATATCTTGTAGGGAAGGTGTTGATCAACATTAGTAGATGGAATATCCTCATTCTGGAGATTCCTGTATTAATGAAATCATAGGTCTCAAGTCCCCATTCCCAAGTGTGATTACGTGACATGGGAGACACTGGTGCAGGACTGCCCAGCCTGGCACGCCCTTATCAGAGAAGGAGCTGTGCTCTATGAGACAAGCAGAATTGAAGTAGCTCAAAAAAAAAAATGAGATGCAAAAATTTAGAGAATCTACCCCAAATATTCACATGGCCTATTTGTGCCCAACCCGTGGTAGAGCATTCCAAGCTCATATTGGTCTGATCAGCCACAGTTGGACACACTGTAACTTGACTCTAACATAGTGAAGTCACTTTGGTCCTCTTCGAGAACAAAGGACAACCAACCACCCGTGTGTGTGTGTGTGTGTGTGTGTGTGTGTACATTTATAAATCTATATATGAATGTATATGCAATATTTGTCATTTCTTGTTATCACTAACAAAATACATAAGAAATAGTAATTATCCATTTCAGAGCATTACTCAGAACCATATAGAAGTTTTTTTTTTTTTATAATTGTACCTCCTGCATGCCTCCACTAAAGCCTTATTCCTATGTTTCATCATGAAGTGAGGGTGACTGTGAGCTCTCAGAGATGCCAGCAAAGCACAAGCTCTGACAGGTGCCTCCAAGCTGAAAAAGCTTCAAGTATGGGCCTGACAGTGTGTCTGTTGTCTAAGGATCAGTCTACCTAAGCTAATCAACAGAAGTTTGGTCACCAGGTGATGCATTTTTCCCCTCACACAATGTTACTCATAGAAGGAATAGGTACATACATGAACTTCTGATTTCTCAAAACAACACACACCTACATCATAGCTCACTTAGGCTTCCTACACCACCATAACAAGTATCCTGGCAACTGAATCTAGTTAACTCTCTTCTGGCAATAACTTTATCCTCTTATCTCCTGGACTAATCCTAGACAAGGAGCCCTATAACAGCTGGCAACTCATTGAGTTTGCATTCTTGTTTGGTAGTCTTGCTCTGAGGGCAGCTAGGTGGCACAGTGGATAGGGTGCCAGGCCTAGAGTCAGGAAGACTCCTCTTCCTGAGTTCAAATCTGGCCTCAGACATTTACTGCCTGTGTGACCCTAAGCAAGTCACTTCACCCTATTTGCCTCAGTTTCCTCCTCTGTAAAATGAGCTAGAGAAAGAAATTGCAAACTGCTCCAGTATCTTTGTCAGGAAAACCCCAAATGGAGTCATTAAGAGTTGGACATGACTGAAAAATGACTCAACCATAGCCTTGCTTTGATTGTGGTAGACACACTTCCCAGTGATTGCAGGCTTTCATTTTTCCCTTGTGTTTTGGTTGTTAAGTTTCTACTTTGAATCTCAATTCACTAGGAACTGGGCTCTCCATTCTATACTTCATTTTTGTGATAGTAGGATTTACTACTGCTAAATATGTCTCTTTCCTAACCAAGTCTCCTGACACTTTTTAGCAGGCTTATAACTGAGTATCAATAACTGAGTATTTATTAAGAACCAGGTACTATAATAGGCACTGGGAACACAAGTACAGTGAATTAAATAATCCCTTCTATCAAAGAGCCTACAATTCTAATAAGGGAAAAGACAAGGATGTGTGTGTTTACATATATATGTATATATATATGTATGTGTATATATATATATATATATATACACACAGACACATATCTACGCACACACAAAGAATGACTATAAGAAGAATAAACATGAAAAATACAAAGTAGCTAAATACAAGGTATTTTGAGAAGGAGAATACTGGCAGGTGGACAGATCAAGAAAGGTTTCATCTAGAACAATGCTTCTTAAACAGAACATTGTGACCCCACATGGGGTCACAAGAAATTTGGCAACAGTAAAAGGTTTCTGGACACACAATGACCAAAATTAATTAAAACTCAAATGCATAATGAATCGAAGGTGTTTCTGGTAGCACTTGCCCATGTTGCATGGCACAACTTCGCTGCAGCCTTGGTTCTGAACACAAAGCATGTGCATCTTGCACTGCATATGACCTCAGGCCATGCAACTCCAAGTAATGCTGTGGAAACATGAAAAGGGTTTGCTAGTGGAAAAAGTTTAAGAAGCCTGGATCTAGAAGGTAATGCTTGATATGCATATTAAAGGAAGAACGGGGCTGTATACATCTTAAATGATAAGGTAGTGCATTCCGGGCATTGGGATGGAAAGACAAAAAAATGAAGAGGAGAGATAATATGTTGTGTATGAGGAACAGAGAGTCCAGTTTCACTGGATCTCAGAGCGTAATAAAGGGAGGCTAGAAAGATGGGATAGGGCAAGATTGTGAAAGTACTTAAAAGCCGAACTGAGAAGTTTGGTTCTGAAGGCAATAGGGAGGCACTGTAGTTGATTGGGTAAGGAAGTCACATGGTCTGTGCTTAAAGAAAATCACTTTGGCAACAGTGCGGAGGATAGACTGGAGTGGGGAGAATTTTTTTATACCAATTATAATAATTGGTAACCTTCTGCTCATTCCCATCTGCTTTTCTATCCTCTCTGGTGGATGGGTCATTTGGAAGGATGATAAACTATCCGACTAGGGACTGAATATCTTACCTTCTCTTGTTTAGATAGATACATTAGATCTTATATTCTGATTAGGCAATGGTTGAAAGTATTCGTGTTTGTCTTTTCCTTCATGGACTAGTCTGATCTTTTACTTATCATTGGAATCATGTCAATTCTGCAAACATCTATGATATCCTCAGGGTCTATTCCAAGAATAATTGGCCCCTGGTTAGACATAGAACTTTGACCCAAACCTGTGGGATCCTGGTCTTCCCTGTTCTGGTCCATCTTGTTGCTCCCTGAGACTGTTTGGTGATGGCCTATTGCTTCAGAGTAGTATTTTGTAAGCTTGTGGGAATGTGAGTAGAAAATTTGTGTGTGCACCATTTTCTATCATTATCAGCAACACTGTTATGCTAATGTAGTACAAAGAGTACTAGATTATGAGGCAAAAGACATAGGTCTAAATTATTTTACTGCATTTTAATTTCATATCTTTTGTATATATATTGTATTTCTGCTAATTCAAGGATTGGCAAACTAGCCCATGGATGACGTCCAACCTTCTGCTTTCAGAAGTAAAATATAATATATTAAATGTGTTAAGAATTAAATGAAGTATTAAAAATTACTGTTGAAGTCAATAGATTAAACAGCTGTTTCACAAGGAACCTAAAGAATAAGAAAAAATCTTTCTGAATCCTTGTTTCTTTGCCTCTTTTCCCTTTTAGGCCACAGTTTGCAGATCTTTTCCTTAGAGACAGGGACAGTATCTTTTCCATCTTTGTATCCCTAGCACCCAAGACAGTACCTTACACATAGCAGGAATGAAAGAAATTAAGTCTGTTCATGGAATTGATTATTTCATCATATAAATGAAATTTTCCCTGTATGCAGTTGAAGCAAATGTTTTCATATGAATAAGCTAATTCCCATCCCTTTATATGCCAGTTTCTTTCCTAAATGTATGTTCATGTCTTGTGGACATGTAGACTTTTGGTGGAGAGGACCCTGGTATTATGAGAAATATATGTAATTCAGAGCTGTAGGGAATATGCCATAGTAATGATGTCTGAGCTTATTTGCTTTCATAGTCTATGCCCATCTGTAATTTTTTCTTGTGCTTGTTATTGAGGAGAAGAGGTGAAGAAACAGGGAATTCATGACAGTTTTCTCACATTCTACTTGTTCAATTGTTTAGCTGGTCCTGTTGTTTTAGGCAATTTTTTTAATACTTCACTTAGTTCCTAACATAAACAATACTTTATATTTTAGCTATTAAATTTAACTATCTAAAGAACACCTATTTAGAAAATGTTTGGATATATTCTGAAAACAGTTACTGATGCTGTTATTTACAACTTTTAAAGCATTAGTTGGCACTTTTCTTGGGGGGAGGGGCATGATGTAATAATATGTGTGATGTTCCTTTGAAATGTGTATGATAGGATACTCACCAATAACCTAGATAGTCTCACAAATGAAATTTAAGATTGAAATTTTAAAATGTCAGCTTTTTTATCTTAAGGAATGAATTAAGACAAAAAATAATAGTTTAGCTACTTAGAATTTCTGTGGAGACCTTCGCTGTCCACTAGCCCTATTAACCTCAGGGTATTAATTCTTCTTATCCGCCACTTCAGTATTGTCATTGTGCTCCTCCTTCTAATGGAAGCTGTAAGTAGTGAAACTTCTTTCTTTATTTAATGCTTTCCCACATGGAATGTTAATTTAAGATATCCTTGGCTAAAGGCCCATAAAGCAATGTTAGTAGAGCATAATGGGTGGCCATAGGTGATATTCATTAACTTATTTCCCTAGAACGGTGTTTCCATCAACTCTTGAATATTCACATTAATTGAATAGAGGGACTGTATTGGGGACGGTTTTTCCTAAATTATGTGCATTTTTCTTGGAATATGTTTTGTTCCTTTTTTTTAGAGGTGTGTCTGATGTTTGGGGAATTCACAATATAGCTTTAAATGAAGCTATATTGTAAAATTAACACCCAGGAGGAGCTGGAAAGTTTCCTTATTTCTGTCATCTCAGGTCTCCTCTGATTTCCATTACTCTCTGGTTTCACATTACCTGCAGGATAAAGTACAAACCCGTTTGCCTGCCAAACTCCTCAGGGCCTTCCTCAATCTGGCCCCAATCTACCTTTTCAAGTTTACTTTTCCATCTGAACTCAAAATGAACACTTGACTCTGCTCTGTTCCAATCAGGCCAATCATGTTGTTCTTTGGGGGATAAAAAGCAGACTCTTGCAGCACTCTTGTTCTTGATATTGGATTGGTCCAAATATAAACTAGCCGCAAATATAGATTGTACCATTAATGTAAAATTTCTGTGAAAGAAAATATATAATGATGAAATAATGTATATTATAAACCACATATCTGTATATATACATGTGTATATATACCCTGCCCCCCCAACAGTGTATGTATACTGCGAAATAACACTAACTAGAGCTGACTTGGGTTTTATTTTTTAATATTTTATTAAAAACTTAACATTGAACACCAAAACAAACAAACCTGTTTGGTAACTACGTACATTTAAAATAGTTAATTTCAGTGCAAAAATTATCATAACATTTTTGCTACGTCCTCTATGTCCTCATTTGAATTCTTTGTGCTTTCATTCTTCTTTGCTTTTCCCTATATGATCTTAGTTACTTTGTAATTGATTGTTCTGTTCCTACTTTTTAGCTTTGAATTATTTCATTAAGATCTTTCCATGTTTCTTTGTATTTCTCATACAAGTGGGTCTTAAGTGCATAATTATATTTTGTTGCATCAGTGTACAACTAGGCAAAAAACATACACACATATTTATTAAATTATTGCTCTGTTTTTGGACAATTTGGTTCCTACTATTTTATAGTTCTATCTATTACTGTACAAATACACGGATTTGTACATATATGTATTTGTATAAAACTGTTACTGTATCGTTGGACAATTGGGGCTTCACTACTTTATAGTTTTATATAATATTGCTATGAAAATTTTTGAAGAGATGGCTCCCTCCTTTTTTCCCCTTTTTGTTCTTTTTTTTTTTTGATTACACATTGAGATTATACATTGAACTTATTCAGGTTGTAGGACCAATAACTAATTTCCTTACAATACCTTTTCTCTTCTTTATTACTTAGCCAAATCCCACCTGCCCTTCAAGAATCTGTTTAATTCCAATCTTTTTTAAATCAAACTTTTCTTATTTTGATAATCATGAAATTATTTTCTCTCTTAAATCCTACAGTATTTATCATCTAAGGTCCCTGAATAGGGGCTTTATTATGAAAATCTTATGTGATCATAGGATTTAAATGAGAAGGTATCTAGTGAGCCTTTTATATCATTTTCTAATTTTAAAGATAAGGAAACTGAGGTTCAGAAAAAAAACTAAATAACTTAGGCAAAGGACTCACAGCTAATAAAAACCAGAGGTAGGAATCAAACCCACACCCTACATAATACAGTCTCATTAACTGGAAAAAGAGAAAGTCCTCAAGTAAGCTCCCATGCATGTAGATAATTTATCTGAGTAATTAGTTTACACCTTGGTACATACAGTATTTGAGATTTAGGACAGGTAAGTTTTAATTGGAAACAAAAGAAGATCAAGACAGCAGACATACCTTGTTATCAGGAGTGCATAAAAGAAGACACAGGGTTTGGAACCCTTCCATGTTAATTATCTGGGTGGCAAAAGGGGCAACAGCTAGAGATAAACTGCCCATTGCATAGTTTTGTTTTAGGGGAACAAATTCCTGAATAATGATTCCTCAAATTTATGAATGTAGGATCACAGGTCTAGAGCGAGATTCATTTGACAGTAAGTTATGAATTTCCCACTATATACAAGGCACTGAGCAACATGTGGATAGTTTTTAAGATGAACAATATATAGTTATTGCCTTCAAGTAGCTTACATTTTAGTAAAAGTGAGAATATGGTCTCAAATAATTATAATATAGAGCAGACTTGTAGATGTATAATGACAATGGTCCTAAAAGCTATCCTCTATAATTATGTTTCCCATATTTTTTCCTCTCTGTGTATGTGTATGTATCCATCTATGATTTTAGGAGTATGTATGTATACATGTATGTGTACACACACATATGATTGTCCTTAGCGTTCATAGGATCTCTGTCTGGCAGTGACCTTAGACATCATTAATTTTACAATAATGATTTTATGATGATTTTACAAATAACTGCCTTATTTTACAAGTAAGTAAATTGAGTTCCAGATAATCTAAATGGATTTTCCAAGGTCATATGCAAATAAGTGGCCAGAGACAGGAAAACTGTAAGTATAATGGAAAATAGCCTAACAAAAATCCATACAATATTAATGAAACATTGAGTTTAACGCTTAAGGAATCTATAAAATGCAGGCAAGTGGCATAGTACTAGAGCACTGGTCCTGGAGTCAGGAAGACCTGAGTTTAAATCCAGCCTCAGACACTTACTGGGAAAGTAATTTAACTCTGTTTGCCTTATTTTCTTCCTCCCAAAATAAGCTAGAGAAGGATATAGCAAACTGTTACTCCAGTATTTTTGTGAGAAAACTCCAAACAGGATCAGGAAGAGTCAGACACAACTGAAACGAGTGAACAACAGAAAAATACTACTTCCTCATCAAAAAGGTAGAAATAATTTTTTTTCTAGTTCAGCCCCCTCACTTTATTATTATTATTTAGTTAACAAGCACTTACTTTTCTCTCTCTCCCAGCTTCCTCCATTGTGGATGGGGGGGGGGAGAAAAGAAAAAAAAACCTTGTTAACAAATATGCATAGTCAAACAAAACAAACTCCCACATTGGCCATTTCCAAAAATTGCATGTCTCATTTTGCATCTTGAGTCTATCAATTCATGGTCAAAAGGTGGATAGCATGTTTCATTATCAGTTCTCTGGAAAGCTGCTTGATCATTGCATTGATCCAGAGTTATTAATTCTTTCAAAGACATTTTTCTTACAATGTTTTTGTTGCATAAATTGTTTCTCAAGGATGAACACATTCAAAGAGCACTTGATAAGCAGGTCAAAAACCTACCGAAATTTTGGAATAAGCAGACATCACTTCATTGAGCAATAGTCAAGGCTCACAACCACTGGATTTGTCAAAACTGAGTTGCTTATAATAGCAGTTTTAGTCATTGCCCCCAGGAATTGCAGAAAGTTCATCTGTAAGGAGCTTGGCCCTAGAGATCAATGTAGCTTAGGTAAGAGAATGATAGAACTGACAATACTTTCTTAAAGGTTCTAAAAAGTTGACATCTACTGGATACTTGATAAGAAATAATCAGGTATTAGAATTACATATGAAAAACTCACTATCTTTCACTGACTGACAGATGACTAAATCCCAAGCTATGAATATAAATATCCTGGAGAAATCAACCAACAAATTATATTGAAACCAGGCCATCATCACAGACTGAATTATTGCTCATAATTTTTTGGACATAATGTTAGTCTATAAATAAATACAATATTTTAAATAGATATCACCAAATATTAGTGATCTCCAATCTACATGGAATGAAAAGCTTTCGAAACATGTAGTGTAAGCAAAAGAGATCAAGATCACATGGGAATAGGATGATGTGAATATTATCACTCTTTTACTTGTAGGAAAAGGGAGGAAATAAGTATTTATATAGAACCTACTATGTGCTAGGCACGGTGTTGAACAATTTACAAATATCTAATTTGATCTTCTAAACAACTCTATGAGGTAGATGCCATTATTACCCTCATTTTTTGGTTGAGGAAACTGAGGCAAACAGAGGTTAAGTGACTTGCCTAGGGTCAGACACCTAGTAAGTATCTGAGGCTGGATCTGAATGCATGTCTTCCTGATTCCAGGCCCAGTGTTCCATCCATCGCGCCAACTAGCTTGCCTTGTCTCAAAGATACTTTCAGTGAGCCCACAGATCTCACAACCTACTTTTATTTAACTGCAAATAGCAATTAGTTTATCCACTTATGGAATTGCCAATAGACTATTAGATAAAAAAGAATAATAGGATAGGGGCTTGTCTCAGAGTAATTCCTATCTGAACTCTATTGGAAAAAAAAAGAAGAGCATGGGATAAAAATGCCAATAATAAGCAACATTTACGTTGTAAAGAGCTTTACACACATCATTTGTACTGCTTGAGTGCTGTTTCGTGTCTTGCTCAGGGTCCCAGAGCTATTTTTTTGTCTGAGATGGCATACAAATCCAGGGTAGCTGATACTAAGTCCAGTGCTCTCTCCTATGCAGGCTTTGTCTCTTATTCCACAGGTCCTACAGCTCTGCATCTGGCTATATGAAAGAAAAAGTATATGAAATATTTAGTAGAGGTCTATACCCACTACCTTTTTTTTTTGTGAGGCTATTGATAGCATTGATAACTGGTTTTTCCCTCATCTCTCCCCTTTATTTTGTGGATTACGTAAGAGTAAACAAAGTATTCTTTTTTTCTTTAAGCTTTTGAAGAATTGTTTTTCTTTAAAGGAAAATCAAAGGGAATAGAAAGTGACTTACAAAACATGATTGAAGTTGTGGATTGGTACAGTTCGTTGTCACCTCCATAAACTTATGTAATCTCTTTGAAAGCTGGATTGACTAGTGGTCATGTTTGATCTAGTTCAGCCAATAAAATACAGAATATAATCTTTATATAATTAGAAAAGTCTCACTGCTTGATCCTACCTGGAGGTTACAAGTATGATTCCAGCAGCAAGCTTCTTTCTCTGCTAATGTGTATTGACTCTTTATCTTTTTTGGCCTTGAGCCAGAACAAGAATTTATAAGAAGTAGTATATTTTATTTTTGTTGTCATTTGGCTTAGCCTGGTGAAGGGTATTGTAATCTGACTAAGAACCACCCTGAGGCACCATGTTGAAATGCAAAAGAGCTTTGTATTTTTCCATTTCCTTCTCTGTTCACAAAGGGCGTTATAGATGGGCAAAATAAATGCATGATGAAATGTCCAAGCACCTGGCTCAAACAGAGCAGCTTAACTGAAGACACCTCAACATCATCACTTCCATTAGGTGATTCTCTTAGACAAGAAATCATGATGAACTTAATTTGGCAGAGGTAAAAATATAGAATGACAATTTATTTTAATCATTTTTCTTTTCTTTTAAAAGCACTTAATATGTGAGAATCAGGGGACTACCCAATGCACCTGCATTTCTGTAGCTTATATTTATAAATCCAGTGTTATTTGGAATTTTGAAAGAATAACACTTAAGGGGACCTGGACTTGATAAACTTTTTCAAAAATATTTTGATAATTGTATTCCAATATATTTAATTTCCTTTGTATTTTATTTTATGTATTTAGAAACATTTTGAGCTTCATTTGATTGTCAAAGGGGTCCATCATCTAAAAAAAAAGTTAAAAACCCTTGCCTTAGACTTTGCATGTAGACTTTGCATATCCTGGGATCCTGAATCTTCCTTTCCAGTTTTAGAGGCTTGGACAATACGGTCTTTCTTAGTTTTTTCCCCCCTTCTTTCCTCCTGTATGTTCTCTTTGACGAGTTTGAGGTGCTCCCACCAGGCACATAATAGGAGTTCAGCAAATATCTCAGGTTGAATTAGTGATTTACTTGAGTAGAGACACACTTACCTTGTCAGTAATCTCTGTTGGCTACAAGTAGCTGCAGCTTTCTTATGGGCTTTCAGACTTGGTAAGAATCTTTCATATCAAACATGGGAATAATAGTCACCTAGAATATGGCATTAGCCCCTCCTAGCCCATGCTTTTCAGGGCTCAGTACTGCTCTGTGTTGGTGCTGTGGGCCAGCACTGGCTGGAGTACCATTATTTACCCCCCTTTTTTATGAACCTGTGATGGGAGTTTCTATGTAGGTAACCAGAGATTGTTTTCCAGAAGATCCTCCCCTCTCTCTCCCCCTCCCCCACCATTGCCTCTTTTAACAATCAAAAAAAATTGTTTCCTAATGATACATTTTATCCTTAGAAACTTCATTACTAGAGGAGTTGTATAGGAGGCAAGAGGATTTATTCAGGCACATCAGAAGAGAGAGTTATGACATGTAAAAGTCACTAAATGGTAACTGAAATAATGTGAAATGTACCAGGAAATAAAATATGTACCTGGCAGTCTTGTAACAGAAGAAACAGAGGAGTGGAGGTGTGGAGCAAGAAGCCAGGAATATGGTCCTGGATCCATCATCTGTTAGATGCATGGACTTCAATAAGTCACCTAAAAATAATATGTTTTTTGTTTTTCAAATCCATGAAATAAGGAAATTGGTCTAGCACAAAAATGTCAAACACTCAACCACCTGCCATGGCCCACAACACTCCTATGTACAGGATAAATCAAATTAAAATTGGAAAATATTTCACAAAGTGGGACAGCTAGGTGGCTTGGTGAATGGAGCACCGGGCATGGAGTCAGGAAGACTCATCTATCTAAGTTCAAATCAGACCTCAGACACTTACTAGCTGTATGAACCTTGGCAAGTCATGTAACCCTATTTGCTTCAGTCTCTCCATCTATAAAATAAGTTGGAGAAGGAAATGGCAAACCACTCTAGTATTTTTCCCAAGAAAGCCCCAAATGAGATCATGAAGAGTTGGACAAGACTGAAGTGATTGAACAACAACAGCATTTAACAAAGTAATTAGGAATACAATAAAACATATAAATGTTAATATATGGTTTTCTAAGTCAACATGCAGCTGCAAGAATCCTTATGTAAGATTTAGTGGCTTTCTAGTTGAGTTTCTATTTGAGTTTCATACCTCTGTTTTAGTGAATAGCAAAGTTCCAGTTCCAGTGTTCTCTGAATTCTCTGAATTAAGATTAGAGAGTAAAAGGAAGCCCCTAGGAGTTGAAAAATCTTGATGGAATTGACTTGCCATCAGGGGTTTTTAATCTTTTTTTGTGTTATGGACCTTTCTATTGATCTGTTGAAGTCTATGGATTCCTTCTTAGAATAGTGTTTAAAATGAATATATCTATATCTATGTATATGTAAATATCTATGTATATATAAATATATATATATATATATATATGTATACATATGATTAAAGGGAACCAATTATATTGTGAATCAGTAAAATTACAAATAAAAAACAAAGAAAAATAAGTTAATGGGGCTCCAGGTTAAGAACTTCTGATAAATATTTTCTGGAGAGGTTGGCTTCAAATTCTTGACATTACTGAGAGTGGACAGGAGCTCTGTTGGCCCAGGAACTCCAAGGAATAGAGGTCTGGACAGCTACGACTGCAGCTTCCCTCATCATCCTTTTCTTCAGAGTAAGGGGTCATCTTGGGGAGAGACTGTACATTATCTCATCTGACCTCATTATAGGCAACAGTGCAGTCTAGTTGTTTGAAGAGTATTTCATGGACCCCCTTCAATCACTCTAAAAACCCCCTTCAACTTGTTTTTTGAAGGCCCTGTCTTAGGACAGCCTATGATTTGAGGGGCCCTCTGAAATTTACACTTATGGGCTTCCTTGATGCAGAAAATTCCTTTAAGAAGGAACAAATCCTTTCATTCTATTATTTAAGACAAAAGGCTTAAAAATGCAAATACCTTGTTGAAGTGCAACACTGAGACTCATTCTGCTCTAAAGATAATTAATCAATCAGTGATATCAGATCTTCCTTTCCCCTATTCTGATAGGAGTAAAAGAAGAAGCTGGGATTGGGCCCCTGCAAATAAGGAAGGAGGTTGGCAACTATGGAAGGGGAAGAGAGTATGAAAAAGGGAAATTAAGGGTGTGGAAAGAAATGAAGAAAAAAATTGCTTAAACAATTTTGCTGAAAGCTGGCCCTTCAGTTGCATTTGCAAATAGAAGTGTCTCCACAGGAACTTTTGTTGTGCTTTCTTGATCCTTAACTATCTAGAATCATTGTCCCTGTTGTATGTTGTATGCCAATGCTATTTGTCATGATTTATGAAGTCTTTTGTTTGATATTATATAAGACATCCTCATAAAGGAGTTTCTGTGTTTCTCTTCTCTCCCACCAGTTCCATACTTGAGGTGTCACTGTCCATACATACAACTTGAATTCATAGTATAATTTAGTATGCAAAGGTTTGTTCATGTTGGCCACTATACTTAATATCAGTGAAATCCTTGTTCTGTTGTGACTGACTCTTTGTGACCCCATGGTCCAACTATCTATGGAGTTTTCTTGACAAGGATACTGGAGTGGTTTGCCATTTCCTTCTCCAGTTTTATGTAGGCAGGGGTTAAATGACTTGCCCAGGGTCACATAGCAAATGTCTGGTTTGAACTCTGGTTTTCTGATCTGTATAACTCCAGGCCCAGTGCTTTTATCCACCGTGCCACCTACCTACCCCCAGGGAAATCCTACCCACAAGAAAATTCATTTTTTGATACTTATGTGTTCATATAGGGGTGATGGTGGGGAAGATGGGCTGGTTTGCCTCTTTAAGCAAGACATAAAATCATCCACGATGCTATCATGACAACAATAAATCATTTCATCTCTCTGTCTCAATTTCTCTACTTATAGTCTCTATGTACTTGCCTTGTCTATGCACAGAGTTGTCATGAGGCTAAACTTTAAAAAAAAAATCAATTCTTCAATGGATTTGTGATTTGATTGATGAAGGTACTTCCAAAGGTACAGATTGCAACTTATGTCATGACTTCTTATCCTCTCTGACCATCCATTTTCTCCTATAAATCCTCCTTAGAAGACTACTCCAGCTAGAGACTTTTATTTCTCTTTTTTTTAATCTCTCTTTTTAAAAAAACCATTCCCTCTATATCTGTGTAGTTTTCTAGTTGTTCCTGTTACCTTGTAACATGACTGACTCATCTCATTTCCAGTCACAGATTTACTAGATATTTTACCCTGTTTCTTATGTAAAACATACAAATGCATACACACATTACTACCACCACCACCCATTCCCCTGCAAATAAATCCTTTGCAATGAGTTACAGCCTACCTGGGCCAACTGTTCATCTTTCCATTACATTTTGAATCTCTGCAATTTTAATTCTTCAGAAACAAATTTTGATTCTTTGGAAACTGTGGTGTTCTGTGATACTAAGTCACATGACATTATTGGTGTTGAAACACTGTGCTTTTGAATTAGGGAGCAGCTTTGGACCATTGAAAGTTTTCTGCTGTTTTCCAAGTACAATACAATATGCTCCCTTCCCCGATTCAATGCATAGTCAATGCATAGTCCATCTGCAATGCTGTCCAGGATACTTGTGCTGATGGACTAATTCACTAGGCTGACCATCCAGTCGCATGTCATTGTCTGGGCAATAAGCATTTTTCAGTCATTTGATTTTTCTTATTGTTAGGCTAATCTCTTTCAAGTGCTTATAGAGTCATTAAGTCCTATAGTTATTTCAGGACTTGATGCAATCAGCATAATGTTCTCTCCAAATAGAAACATCTGGAGGACCTCATCATCTAGATGAATCCCTTTTTGCATTTGGACTTTGCACAGGACATCCCCTGTGAGGCCTTTGGCAAACATTGGTTTCTTTGTTTTATGCCTCTTTTGATATCGCTAATTAGAGAATCATTGAACAGAGTTATTTATCTTGTTGCATCTATCCCAGAATTTTGTGTGATGTGACCCTAAAATGTACCTGAGAGATGTGCAGTTGGAGGAGAGCCATAAAGTGCTTTAAAATAAATCAACAAACAATAAACAGAGCAGAGTCTTGTATTCTCTAAGGCTTTCAGTAAATTATGTAACTGTGAAGATGTGTTCTCTCATAAGAAATTGTCTGTGAAAGCCAGGATATTCTCAATTTTCATACAGAATATACTCAATATGTGTGTAGATTATTGTCATAAAAATGTAGTAGGAACATGAAACTAAACATATGAACCAGCAGTGTTGATGTAATGCCTTCTTAGATCTTTTTTTTAGTGGCATTACTATGTGTATGTGTTTTCTACATCATAATTATGTGGTATTTTTTATGCTTTGTTGTATTTTGACATTGATTCCCAAGCAGTTTCAAAATTGTGCCCATCCAACACTGTTTTCTTCTGTGTATACTTTGTCCCCTCCACTAAAGTCCTACTCTAATGCCTCATCGAGGCCTGCAGATATCCCTGCCTTCTTTCTTAAATTAAATTCAGAATGCCTGGTGCATAATAAGCACTTCATAAATGTTTGCTGACTGACTGCATATTGACACTTCTGCCAAGAAGCAGTTGCAATCTTTATTCTTAGACATCTCCAACTTTGGTTGATCAAAGTTCTTGATTTTTAGATTTTCATTTTTACAGTGTTATTGTATAAATTGTTCTCTTGTTTCACCTCATTTCACTTTACATCAGTTCACACGAATCTTCCCCAGTTTCTTGTGGAACAATAGTATTGTATTACATTCATATACTAGTTTCTGGTCAACCATTCTCCAACTGATGGGACCACATAACTCTGTGTTTTCAAAGCCTACGCCAGTGTACCATCAGCAGATCCTACTAAATTGGGAAAGCTTCAAATGTGAATCTGGTAAGTTTATTGTCATAATACCAACTTAGCTAGTTCAGACACTCATCACCAGAGATTTTGGAAAGTTGCTGAGTTCCCCTTTCCTCTGAAGACCTTCCCACCAAAGTATCACCCGTAGCAACTTCCGTGATCATATCACCAAATCATAGAACGTTGAATTATTGAAATAGAAGTACATGGTCCAATGTTATAGTTTTTCCTGTCAATCTTTTTGGGTTTCATTTCTATTTTCTTCTATTGGTCATGGGGTCCCAAGAGTCCAATGTGATAGTCTCAACATTATCAGCAATGAGAATAGATTGCTGTAGAAATGGAATGAAATTGCAAGCATTTTTACCCTAGTTGTTGTCCTACTTCCAGTTTTATCTGTAAATGTTCTTCATATGATTTTACTTAATTGGGTCCCATGGCAGGTTTGTGAAGACTTTTTTTTTCCTTCTGGTGTTTTTTTTTTTTTGGTCTTTCAGGAGGTAATACTGCTCTTATCTTCCAAAATTCCTCTGTACCATTTTGTAGATGAGTTTGTACTTTAGCTTTAGTCCAAGTTTTACAGAACAAATCCTTTTATTAAGGGGATTTATTCTGTGGAGTTTGGATTCACTCAAAGGGCTGCATTTGAGGATGTAAGGCCACATGTGGTCTCAAGGCTGCAAGTTCCCCACCCCTGGACTAGACATATAGATAAATCAGGAATGACTCTGTTAGACAAACCCTCCATTTTAGTCACTAATTATATTCTCGCTTGTTAGCCATTTTCTCTTCTTTCATTGTCTGCAATTATATACTCTTTCCCTTCCTTCAGTGTCCAGTTCATATAATACACTCGAGCCTCCCCCAACTATATCAGCTTCTGGCGATCACTCTCTCATTTGAAGCCCTGTAGTATTTATTGCTCAATATTGTACTTGATGCTTAGTACATTCCTCAGCCTTGTTTATCTATTTCTGTCTATATCCTGTCTTCCCAATCTGAAAGATTGTCTCTCTCTCTCTTTTTTTTGTATAGCTAATTCTTAGCACAGTAGCCGCCTGCCAGACCTAGTTAGATATAAAAAAAAATGTTTATCTCAGGCCCCCTACTGAGCCCTCTAGTATGGACTTTGCAGTCTTTTTCTCTGGGCAGTTATCCACTAATAGCTGGCCCTGTTCCTTGGCTTGGCTCTAATAGTAGTGATGGCTTGAATCATCTTGAAAGGTCCCTAGAGTGTATATATTGCTTGGTCCTGTCATAATGATCTGCTCTAGCCTGTCTCTTGTTGTGGCTGTAGTAGGTCAGGACCAAGGTCCCACTAGATTCAGAGTCCTAGGGGTATGCAGGAGCCAGCTCAAACTGGCTTGCTAGAGCCAATTATTCAATTTTTAGTGTGAGCATTTATACCTCAGAAACAGACACATGCTACAAATCTGGGCTAGATTTATTGTTTTGTGAATTGTCTAAACTTTAGAACATTATGCAGAAAATGTTAATAATGCTGATTAATTTTAAAATGTGCTATTTGTACATTTTTTTTAAAGAGCAGCCTATTTAAAATTTATCAGCTTACCACTGTTTGCTAGAGACCTGGGAAGCTTCAGGCCCTGATATCTCCTGCATCTTCATTCAGTACATCTGTAGAATTTTGGAAATTTTCTTGTGTAGTTCTGGACTAAATGGAGGAACTTACCGGTGTTACCCCCTCCTTTTTTTTAGGCAATTGGGGTTAAGTGACTTGCCCAGGGTCACACAGCTAGTAAGTGTCAAGTGTTTGGTCTGAGGCCGGATTTGAACTCAGGTCCTCTTGACTTCAGGGCCGGTGCTTTATCCCCTGTGCTACCTAGCTTCCTCTCTCCCCCCCTTTTAGATCATCTGGAGCCCTTTTGTTATTTTTTAAAATAAAATTTTATTTGTTGTACAAAAAGACTGATATAGAAGTATTTTCATGATTGCACATGTATAACCTGTATCAGATTGCTTACCATCTCAGGGGAAGAGAGAAAGAGAAATAGAATTTGGAACTTAAAACTTAAAAAAAACCCCAAATGTTAAAAATTGTTTTAACATGTTTTTGGAAAAAAAAATTATAAAAATTAAAATTAAAATTAAAAAAATAAGAAGTGAAAAAGTTATTATACACTTAAAAATATCACATAATTTCCTCTTGGCATTCTTTCCCTTTCCCTTTCAGGGGATGATCCCATGTAACAAAGATTTTTTTTTAAAGAAAAAAAAGAAGACAAAAGAAAATCAGTATAATCAATAAATACATTGAAAAAAATCTGAAAATGTATGTAATGTTCTACACTCCTGGAACTCCTACCTCTGGGAAAAAAATTGGGGAAGCTATCTTCTCATATCTCTTCTTTGGGACAATGATTATTCTTCTTTGTAATTTCTCAACAGTCACTTTTTATTATTTTGTGGTTGTTCTTCCCATTTACATTGTTGTAGTTATTGTGTGTATTGTGTTCTTGGCTTGCATCACCTCTTGCCTCTATTATTGTAATAGCTTCATAATTGTTTCTTCCTGATTCATATTTCTCCCCATTGTAGGTCTGAATGTGTTACCACTCCAGTCATTCAATTGTTCCCTATTTATTCTATAAGCAAATGTAAACTTCTCCTCTGTGATTTAAAGTCCTTCAAATCTGGCCCCTTCTTATCATCTTAAACTCTATTCCCTTCTACACATTACTTCTTATTCATACGTTAGCCATACTGGCCTATATATATCATTCCTTACACTTACTGCTTCTCTTTGGTGCATTTTCAATGGCTTTCTGCCAAACTGCCTCATCAGTACATCTTAGAAGCCCTTCTCCTTCTGTTCAAATGGTACCCTCTGCAGGAAGCTTTTTTTTCTGGTCCTCCACTTGTGCCTTTCCTTCCAAAATGATATAATTTCTACTTTGTGTGTATCTTGTTATATGCCTGCTGTCTTTACCTTTAGAATGTAAGGTCCTTTAGGACAGGGAGTGTTTTCTCTTTTTTCTGTCACCAGTTCTTAGCCCAGTAACTGGCACATAGCAAGCGATTAAGAAATGCTTATTGATTGATTACAATGGTAGCTTTGATTTTTGGGAATGTAGACTTCTTAGGAAGAGTTTTGTGGGGGAGTAGTGATAGTGATATAAAGAAAGAGAGAAAGAAAAGTGTCATTGAGATATTGAAAAATACATAGGAGAAAGCAGAAGGAAGTTAAGAAGTGGGCAGAGAACAGAAGGGTAGTTTTGGTATTTTAATAGTAAATTTGATATATACTTAAAACCATCCCAGTCCATACACAGAAGAGATTTTTGTTTCATTTCCAATACCTTTTTCCTGTTCTTTTTTATACATTGAAATGTTCATGTTTTTTTGATGTTTAATTCATGAAAAAAAGAAAATTTAAAAAAATATGAAATTTTATATAAAGTTATAACTTGTTAAAATAGCTTTGTTAGAGGATTGCATTGCAATTTTGGCTTAAGTTGAGATAACTTATTTGTCCTCCCTCTTCAAAAATTTCCAAGTGTTTATGGGGTGGTGGTAGGGGAGTTTCTTGTCTTTACTGGAACATAGCTTCAATTTTTTTTTAATGAAGAAAGAGGGAGACTAGAGCTGAGATTTCATTAGTATAGGGAACTTCTTTTTTGCAGGTTAATAATTTAGATCTTAGCTAGTCACTTACTCTCTCAATGATGTAAGCAACTCTCTAAGGGTCATATAAGCCATATATGACAAGAGGTGGGATTTGAATCCAAGTCTTCCTGGCTTCAAGCCCATCTCTCTGTGCCGTCCTCCTTCTCTTACAAAAGAAGTCAATAAAAAAATAGAGTTTGCTTTAAATTTAACTTTGCTAACAGCCACCTTTTATAAAAGCCAGTTCAATAAAGCAAGGGAAACTTTAGTATGATGACGATTTTACCTTACTTTATAAAGTTGTTTTGGACTCATTAACAAGTGATTTAGGGTAAAATATTGACATTTATAAAACATTCTTAATGGGTAAACATACATTTTAATTCTTTTTCAGAACAATGGTTCCCTGGTATGGTGCCAGACTCATAAACAGTGTTCTAAGGTATGTGCTTTAATGCTATATAGCTCTTTTTATAGTTCTCCTTTTTTCTTTATTATCTGGTTTCACACATCAATTACCTTAAATAATATCTTTCCCTATAATTGATTTTAATCAATTTTTTCCCTAGTAGATTTTTGTACTTTGAATTTCACTTGATAAAATGTGTTTTCAGGTAAATTAATTGATACTTTAATACTGTGGCATGTTTTCCATTTTAGAGAATTCTTTGATATACTTTGAAACTCAACATTGGTCATTTATTTAGGTTGCAAATATAATTCCCTGGAGGCCTAGCTAGTTCTAGCTGGGCAATGCTTCTATTTCCTCCACACCTCCTCTTCTTCCTCTACCTCCTCTTCCTCTATGGATATGGGGAGACATACCCAAAGGAACATAAATTTTAGTCACTTATACTTTGCAAGGTATCTTGGGGTTTAGGGGCTAGATTTTTTTTCTTTATTTATCCTATCATTCCCTTCCCCCCCCCAAAAAAAAAGACTGGGACAATTAACTATTTTGTCTCATGGAGTTTTCATTTGTGATTTCTTGAAATATAGTGCTGAAAAACCAGGCTTTGATAAAAGTCCATTGTGATTCAAATGGAGGTACTAGACTATGTCTTTAAACCCAGATTTCTCTGTCTTTCACTGATTAGCTAATAATAGGCTCTGCCCCAGGCCTCACTTGCTCATTATTTGGGTTTTGATGGCTTAGAGTGAGTGTAAATAGCAATTGTTTCTGTTCTGGTTAGAAAGTCTAAGGGTCTTCCTCATCCAGATTGATTCTTATGGAAGGCAAAGTAAGCCAACTTTTGCCTCAATTCTTATTTAGCTTTACATTACAGGATGAGCAATGCCTCAGACAAACTGAGACTTGGGAAAGACCTTAGCTTAAAAAGGTCAAGATCTCCCACTGCACCTGGGGTCATCTCTAGTCTTCCTGACCTTTGTCTTGCCACTGGACTCAGAAGACCCCGGAGGAGGGAGTGAGGCTGATGACTTTACACTGCTCTGCTTCACTTAAATCCAATTCACTTGCAAGTCAAGACATCATCTGCCTGATGTCATCCGGTCCTCTTCGAGAATGAAGGACGAACAACAACAATACAGACCAGATTGGTTAAATATCAATTGTTTGCTAAGCTCAGTTCAAGAGAAGAAAGTAAGTACTACTCTTTTAGGAACTTTTTAGAATCAAAAATGGTGTTGAGATACCAATAACTTCAGTACACAACGTTACATGCTAACGGAGTAGCAAACAGTGCTGCATGAGACCTGAGGAGGAAGGTAACTTACTTGACCAGAGAGCTCAAGAAAGGCTTTATGTAGGAAGTGTTATTTGGATCAGGCTTTAAATGATGGGCAGAGACTATCCCTGGGAGGACAGATTTGAGAGCTATTGTAGAAACAGCACTTGGTAACTAAAAGGTGAAGGTGGGGGTATGAGTAAAGTATTTACTCCAAAGTTTATAAACATGTGAAATGAGGTGAATAGTGGTGTTGAAGGCAGAAATCATGAATTCAGAAGGAAGGATATATATATATATATATATATATATATATATATATATATATATATATATATATATATATAGAAGGAAAAATGATAAGCTTGATTTTAGCAGATATGCATTTGGAGCTGCAGGTCTAGAGTTGAGAGGAGAAATCAGGCCTGGAGACAAATATTTAGAAGACATTTATAGAGACATACTAGGTTAAACTGTGGGAGTGAATGAGATTGTCAAGGTAGAGAACACAGCACAAGATTTGAGAATAGACCTTTTAGGAACATCCACATAAAGATGTTAGGGATGGGATAAGAAGACAGTGGAGACAGAAGAGTAGATAGAGAATTAGGAGAAGAATCAGGAAAATATGTTATATTTATAGCTAAGGGAGATAGTAATTAAACTAATTGGTCAGAAGTGTCAAAAGCTGCAGATAGATTAAGAGTAATGAAAACTAAAGAAAGCGTTTTGTATATGACAATGAGAAGGTGTTGGTGATTTTGAAGAGAGAAGTTTCAATAAACTGGAGATATAAAGAGAAATTCCATTTTCCATCCCTGTGTCTTTAGACAGGCTACATCCCCTGTGTGTGGAAGCCTGTCTTGTCTCACCCCCTTCTCAAAGAATTTGAGAAGCCACAAAGGATAATTCAAATGCCACATCCTAAAGGAAACCAATCTTTATCTGCTCAGATGCTAGTGTTTTCCCTGCCTCTTGCTACTTTTTGTTTGTTCTGGACATTTTCTATCTACTTAACTGTGTACATGTTGCTTTTTCCTCAATGGAATGAAAGCTACTTGAAAGCAGGGATTATTTTTGTTTTTATATCTTCATTGCCCATTTTTCCTTCCCTCTCTCACAGAGTGGTTTTTTTTTTTTTGGAAAAAGACGCTTTGTGAACAATAATCACTGTTATTTTTATTGAGGGCAGGGTAGAAGTAGGAGTATAGTTTCAGGTGTTAGTAAGATTAAGGGAAGTTTTTTTTCAGGACAGCAAAATTCTCATAGGAACATACTTAAATGGAGGAGAGAGAGAGAGAGAGAGAGAGAGAGAGAGAGAGAGAGAGAGAGAGAGAGAGAGAGAGAGAGAGAGAGAGAGAGAGAGAGCGCGAGAGAGAGAGAGCGTGATTGAAGATGGTGATTGAGGATATTTGGGGAGTTTATCAGTACAGTGAGGTTCTAGAGTAGATGGGAAGGGATGGAATCTTATCAAGGACACATGGGGAACGGTTAGTAAGTCAGAAGTCCACATAATCCCTTTCAGAGGGATAAAATAGAGAATAGGAGAAGACACAAAAGCTTTTAAGATATGGAAATCAAAAATCTTACTTCGGATTATTTTATTCTTCTACATAAAATAAGAGGTGGGGTTATCTGCTGAGAGGTAGGTATAGTTAGGGACTTAAGGAGAAAGAAAGGGCAATCCCTTTGGATATCCTAATAAGACACCAAAAAGAGATGAATAAAAGTATTATCATGTAGCATTAAAGGTCTTGTTAAAGATAATTCTGGATAGTATAAATTTGTAGAAGATCCATAAGTTATGTTTATTAAACTTATATTACTTAGGAGTAGAAAAGGAAAAGACAGGTTGTGAGTCATTCAGAGTAGGAAATTAAAATGTTAAAACAAAAGAGACAAGTAAGGTCAAGGGTAGAAAGGGTTAAAGGGCAGAGGGGAACATATCACTGAAATGGCTGACTATAGTGTGAAGAGTGAGAAGGGAAGGAAGTGGAGCCAGAGACTAGATTGTAAATCAGGTGTGAAAGTCACTGAGAAAGATGGGAGAATAACAGCAAATAGGATAAGGAAAGGGTGGAATAATCAGATGACTTGACCTTAAAAGGAGGAGAGGGTATTGAAAACAACCTTTCATGCACTAGACTAATCTTTGAAGTTTATTCATCAGTGACTTTATTGAAAATAACAAAATCTTTATGTGACAATAAAACAATACATGGTTGGGTGAAGATAGTTTTTAACTTTCATAATTGAATTTTGCTTGTATCTAGGCAGGCAACATACATAAAAGTTCCTGTATATTAGCCCTTTGCTGTAAAGCTTCTAAATTCTTCCACTGTTGTTTGATGTGACATATGGCATGTCTTGGGATATGCAAAATAAAGTTTTTCCCCGTTGGATTTTCAGAACACTTTATGATGATCTTTTCACGAAAACCTGATTGTAAATGGGGAAAAAATAAGGATAAAGAGCACACTGATTAAAGTTAATATTTATCCATTAAACAAAGATGATGATGTTTTGAAATATAAATGTTATATCATTCTTGAGTATATCTATACTCATGATCCTTTGAAGGGAATTTAGATTAGAGGTGGCATATTTCAAGTATTTTTTTTTGCATCATAAATAAAGAGAAATTACACCTAAAGGGGATTACAATGTTATTGTGTCCTTAGATCACACTTTGTAATTGGATGATCAAGGCTTATGTGATACCTCCTCTGGTTTCCTTAAGAAATAAATAGATGTTTTTTTGCCTGAAGATAAAACAAGATTCCTAAAAGAGGGTGGTTAAATGATTATCCAGTCAAGGTCACCACAAACTTCATGAACACTATGGAATAAATTACTAAACTGGAATGATTTTTAAGGGTTGCCTTTAGCCTGAGTATTTAAAGTGAACCTTAAATAATAATCATAGTTGTATTTCTCTGGGAAAAAAATCAGTTTGGAGTGCATTGTGAGTGAGAAGATTTGAAGTACTTGACAAATATTTTCTTTTCATCTATACATGAAATTAGTGGTAGGCAGATGGGGAGACTGGTAAATGTACAGGTTTTGTAATTTTTTTAACCCAACTCAGTGATGTCAGTAGAGGAGCTCTACATAATGTCTACCTTCTCTGTATTAATTCATTTTTCATGTTGCCATGAATTAATCTGTATATACCAGTATGTCATTTTAAAGAGTGCTTTGAATTGGAATCAAGAAAATGAAAACATACATGAAAACTGCTAATGGTGGCATATTATGGTTTCTTTTAATTTTTCACAATAACATTTCAAATATTGATAAATAATATTATTCAATTTATTTGTTGGCATTTAGTTCTGCCTGCTTCTACATGACCCCAAAGGAGTTTTGTTGGCAAACATGCTGGAGCGGTTTGCCAATTACTTCTCCAGCCCATTTTACAGATGAGTAACTGAGGGAAACAGAAGTTAAGTGACTTGCCCAGGGTCACACAGCCAGTAACTATCTAAGGCTGGATTTGGACTCAGATTTAACTCCAAGCTTGATGCTCTATCCACTGTACTACTCAAGTGCCCCACTAAATTTATACTATGATAAAAATTTTAACTGCTTACTTAAAGCATATAGAATACAATCTATTCATTAAGTTCAAAAACTGTAACTTTTATTGAAGGGCTGTATGTTAGTGGTTAGTAATGTCTTTTAAAACGGTATTCTATGAAATAAATACACAAATAATGAAATTCAAAAAGGATGAGAGAAATGTAATTGAATAAATCCTCATTTCAGAAAAAAACCCCATGTATATCCTGAAATATAACGTAGACTTGTAAATAATAACTGTTAGTAATTAATAATTTATTTAATTTGATCACTGATGCTATTAGCCAAGGCAGGTAAATGTCTTTTTTCAGATACTTTTTATTGAAAGATAAACCCTGTAATAGTCAATAAGTCTTAACAGATTGTGAACATAACAGCTTTTCAGCAATAGGCATGTTTCTCTCTCACACACATATTTTTATGTTCAGCATATGTGATGCAAAAACAATAAGCAAAAGTGAATTGTCTCTGATTTCAATTCATCAGAAAAATTTCAATATAAATCCATCCTTTCTTCTTTTTTCCTGGTTCTGCTTAATGGATACTATTACACTATCCTTTCATTTCCTATTCATTTAGAGGCAGCTAGGTGTTACAGTAGATAGCACGGCTGGGCCTCAAGTCAGGAATTCCCAGGTTCAAATCTGGCATAAGAAACTGGCTGTGTGCTCCTGGGGAAGTCACTCTAACTTCTGTTTGCCTCAGTTTTCTCAGCTGTAAAATGGGGATAATTATACACCTATCTTCCAGAGTTGTGAGGATGAAATGAGGCAATATTTGTAGAGAATGTAGCCCAATGACGGCACATGGTCGGTGCAACTTATTTGCTCCACCCAAAATGAAGAGTGTGTGTGTGTGTGTGTGTGTGTGTGTGTGTGTGTGTGTGTGTGAACAGACTGAGTTCTTACCCACCTGTCACTGATCATTGTCCCTGAGTGCAGAACTTTTTGTCTGAGGGACTTCCACTATGACCAGTATTGTCCATGGGACAGGAGATGGGTATGTTGGGGAGGGGTGCAGAGGAAGGGAGAGGTTGGACTTTTTTCTAATAGCATACATGTATCTCTATATGTCTGCTGATGTTTTTTGAGTTGTGGTTAGTTTAATTGCCCTAATGGACTGAAGCCTCATTTGGGAAGGTAGAGAACTAGCACAGGGCTCAGAAGGGGTAGAATAGGGTATTATGGGCTATAATTGATAAAAGGTTGTGTTGAAGAAATAGAAGACCACTGCTCAAGGATTCAAGATCTTTTAAAAAAATGTGAAATCATAGGTATTAGGTATGTGAGAAGATCTATAAATTTATCATTCAGAACCAAGATGGTAGACCTGTATTATTTTCTGACATTTTTAATAATTTGATTGTCAAGAACTTTTTTTCATATTTCTTTCTTCAAAGGCCTATGACTTTGACCAGATCCCATAGGAAATGTACATATCTCAATGTATGTATGTGTATTTATTCCAATAAGTTGCTTCAGCTGCCTTCATGGTCTTGGGACAAATTGTTTTTATCCATTCATTCCATCTGGGGAAGTCTTCGAATGCTTGGGTTTACATTCCCTAATTTACCTACAGGTTTGAGGCCTGTCAGTTACCTTCAACCTGGTTTAGCCTGTCTGCAGAGATGGTTTTACCAGGGTGTGGTCACTGAGCATGCTACAGCTTCTTGGAGCCACAGGTGAGGGTTGAGTGCCAAGTAGGCAGCAAAGGTGGATGGGCAGCGCTGAAAAGGACAGGGCAAATCCTCACTCTAGAAGAGCTAGTTCTCCTTGAATACCCCATATACCCCAAAGTATCTGGCTTTAGATACTTACTGGCCATGTGACCCTGGGCAGATCACTTAATCTCTGTTAAGTTTCCTCATCTGTAAAATGGGGATAATAATTGAATAGACATCTCAGGATTGTTGTGAAGATTAAATGAGATAATAGTTATAAAGTGATGTGCAAACCTATTGAAATGCTAGCTGTCTAATCAAATAACTTAAAATTACTGATGATGCAGCTAAAGCCTAAATAGATGAAGTAAGTTTACCAAGCTCACAAACTAATTAATAGAAGAAACAAAAGAAAAATCCAGGCCAGATATTTTTCCTGTTATATATCATGATATTTCTATTTTATGTGACTTCATGGGGATGGCTTATTATTCACTATTAAGGTTTGCTTTACTAAGTCCTGTGCATCATATATCATAGTCAGGTCTCAGACATTAAGGCCTTTCAGTCCTGGTATCAATCAACAAGCCAATATTTACTGAGCCTTAACTATGTGTTCAGAATTGTGCTAGGCCCTGGAGAAGGATACAAAGAAGAGTGAGACATTTTATGCATTTGAAGAGTTTATGTATTATTGCAGTGACAAGACAAACATGAAAAAGAAATTCTAGAACTAAAGACATTTCAAAAAGAAATTTTTAAAGATTAAAAAAAAGTTAAAAAGAAATTCTAGAACTAAACTAATCATTTGACACTATCTAAATAAATTCTGAATTCATAAAATATGACATATTTTGTCTTAATGTTATCTATAAGTACCATCTAAATTTTAATAATTCCTCTTATTATTTGTGGAATTTATATTTAATCTTTACCTATGATAAATGACTCTGTACTATTGTTAAACGAGGTTAAAAGGCAGTTTTATTTGCTTAAAGTTCTATGACTTAGTTCTCCATCAGTTTTGTTAACACCTCTCTTTTGCCAAGAAGGAATTTTTGAGTATAAGCAACAACCACTTCACCAAGTGGAATAAATAGTCAGTTTTACTTAACGAGAGAGGAGGCAAATTATTTAATAAATGTCAATAAGCACGTGGGTTGTTTTTAAGGAATTTCTAGTTAGTACAAGACCTTCCCAAGTGATTTTTGCAAGTTGATAATATAATTAGAAACAGTAACTGCAAAGACAGATGACCCAGACGTACTCTAGATGCAATTAGATGACCTCTCTTGGGCCCAGGTGGCCCTCTGTGATAATGATCCTCCACTGTCCACCTAGAAGGGACCCAAGTAGAAGGTTGGAGGCAACAATTCTTCCTTGTGCTTTGCCTTCTAGGCAGGGCCAGAAGAGAGAATGAATACTGTCTCCAATTGTCTACCTGTACTAGCTCTCTTTCATTTTATGAAGCCTAATAATTCCTTTCTCCTTTGATCCACTTCAGTCTTCTGCATTTTCCATTCTATCTGTAGCTTGGCATTCACCTACTCATACTGATCATTTCTATGATGCAGTGGAAAGTATGCTGGCTCTAGTCAGAAGACCTAAAATTCAGTCGGTGTCTGATATTAGCACTGTGAGCTTGGACAAGTCACTTACCTCTTTGGAACTCATTTTCCTTATCTGTAAAATGAAGAGCAACTAGATGGCACAGTAGATAGAGTGCAGGGTTTAGAATCAAGAATTCTCATTTTACTGAGTTCAGATCTGGCCTTAGACACTAACTAGCTGTGTTACCCCAGGCAAGTCACTTAACCATGTTTGCCTCAGTTTCCTCATCTGTAAAATAAGCTGGGGAAGGAAATGGCAAACCATTCTAGTATCTTTGCCAAGAAAACTCCAAATGGGGCTACAAAGAGTCCAATATGACTGAAAATGACCAAATGACAACAAAATTGAAAGAGCTGTATGAATAGGCTTTGGAGAAATTTTCCAGTTCAATATCTATGAGCCTATGATTTTCTGTCTGTAGCTGATTTTGTTCAAAAGAGCAGAACTCATTTCAGTAACCAATTGGAAAATTAGGACAGTAATTTGGAGAATCAGATAGATAGTTGGAAGGCATATAGGCACTGATAAAGGATTGGGTGGGGGATGGCACATGAAAGCTAAAGTGGTTGTTCTTTTGGTAGAGGACTGGAACTGATAGATAAGAATATTAGTCACATTAGTCAAGAGAAGTATGATTTTGAGCTATTTTTCTGTCAAGGCAAAATCATGGATGGAGGGGACTTTTGAGGCCATTTAGTGCACAATAGCTGGTACCTCTCTCACCCCCAAAGGGATTTACTTGTAATAAAGGTTGGTGGCATCCTTTGTCATACACATGGGACCTGGCACATAGTAGGCACTTAATAAATGATTCTTGATTGACATATTAGGATAGTTGATTATGAAGATCAAAAGAATTTACCAAGGTAACTTGCACATAGCAGATGCTCAATAAGTATTTGTTCAATGGGTAAGTTCAGTGCCTGAAAGCATGACAACTGCAGAGACTACCAAATGAATCACAAATTTTAATGAAATGGTAAGTTGGATATATAAAGATGTGACTAGTATCAAAGGTAGTTTATAGTAATGCTTCAAATACTGGCATCTCTTTCAGTGAGAATGTCATTTTTGAGATTACTGACCAGTTTCCTGTTATAGTGGTAATATGCTTGCCAAGTTTCACTTCCCTTTTAGTCCAGATTGAGAGGCATGCAAGCTCTCACATGCCTTTGTGATTTTCATTTGGTTTTCAGTGTAAGTGTTGAAAAGAAGTAATTTAAGGTCCAATCATGTAGCCATCACATTCTGCTTTGATCTTTATGGGAGTTCTGTTCTATTAAGGGCTGCAGCATCAAATCATCAAATCCTTAGTGATATTCCTGGAATAAAGAGCTGTATTTAGAGGTGAGATTGGATTTTTTTTTGATTATATGAACATCTGGCTTCATTTGAAGTTTGTAAAATTTATTGCATATGGATCAAACCTCAGAAACAAAACTGAGTATGCCTTTTCATGTGTTGAGTCTGCTATAGACTCAGTTTTTGTTTTGCTTTGTATGTTTTCTAAATTTTTATGTAGTTAATGCTTATAAATTAATAAAGATAAAAATGGAATCTCACTGATATATAAGTGAGCATGCAACAGCAAGGAAAAGAAAGGGGGAAATGAAGAGCGAGAGAGAGAGAGAGAGAGAGAGAGAGAGAGAGAGAGAGAGAGAGAGAGAGAGCAAAAGTGAAAGCAAGAGAGAGAGAGAGAGAGAGTCAAAATATATATATAGCTGACCTTGAAGAGTTGGGTTCAAGTCCGACCATTGAACCATTTTAACTATGTGACCATGGAAGTCCTCTTCTTCATCTGAAATATAAAGTTACTCATGAAACAAAATGACTATTTAGTGCCCCCTCTTTTTCTTTTCCTTTTTTTAATACAATTTTGATTTGAATCAACAAGATAAGTTTGTATCAAATAAAAATATCTGAAATTTCAGATTGTTTTTTGTTAGAGTTCATGTAATTACTGATGAGACTCACATACTGCAACTCATTTAATGAGGTGAACTTCTAGGGGAAAAAAAACCAACCCTTTATCTATATGCACTGAAAACTCATTATCTGACATGTTAATCTCTTTTAAACATGGTATACTTTTTCATGGCCAGAACAACATTTAAAATTAGTTTGCAGAATGAATGCAATTTCAGTCTGCTATTTGCCCAGGTGGGCACTTTCTGTATTACTCTTAAATGATATAATTTCCCTTTCTTTGATTATCCTATCCTTGTTCTTTGGGTAGATCATCTAAGTAAGTTTATCGCATTCTTCTCAAACAGGAAATAAAAACCCTGTAATTTTTGTGGGAAAACAAGTAAAAAATAATATACTTCTTGCAAATAATAGTAATTTTTGCTTGGAAGTGTGGTTCCTTTCTGAAATCTGTCGAAGACAGTTGAGAATTAGGGATTTATTTTCATATATTCTCCCAAAATATTCTCATGCATTTTCAATTATATATAAATAATAACTAATGAGTTGTTCAAAATAAATTTATTTGACTGTACTACTCCTCTGTGCCGATGAAGACTATCATTTAGTACCCTAGCAAGCTTTCTCAAGATATTTAACCACTCACGGACTCATTTTGATTGCCTATAAAATGAGGGGTTTGGACTAAATGGTTTTTTAGTTTCATTCTAGCTTAAAATCCTATAATTTAACTTGATTCGAGGTGCTGATTTAATCTCTGATCCTCGAGACTCCCCCAAACAGATGAAGGTCAGTTTAAAGGAGATTTTAAATTAGATCAACCTCTGATGAATTCCACTATACACAGGCAGCTGGAAATCAAATGACTAGCAGGCATAATTTAAAACTTCATGTGCAGTGGCATTTACCAGAATTGAAAGGGTATTTCCACCTGATATTGCTGTGCAGTGAGATGAAGATGTTGATAATCCCTGACCTACCAAAAGGCAAAACTGCAAAAAAAAAAATAAAAATAAATGATGCTCAAGAGAGAATGTGAAAGATGCTAACTTGCGTATGTGGCACTATATTAAATATCAAGTTTCAAAACACAGAACTTGGGTGATAAGGAATCAATTTCAAGTTTGCTCTGAGGGCCTATTCAAAGCTTCTAGACGAGTCCCAACTAGAGGCAGTGCAGGTAGAGAGATGAGGTTATGATTTAAACAACCGGAGAGTTGCTACATCCTTCTATCTGTCACAGACTACTGAAATGAAAGTGCATAGTTTTCATTTGCCCTGCCAGCATTGAACTCAGCCTGAAATGGTGTCAGTGATTTGCCCTACCCACAGCACTGTCTTTCTTATGGTAAGTGTGCTGTGCACTCATGCTGGGAGACTTTTATCAAACATATTAGTGTGTATTTGGGGGATGATTCGCTTTCAGTAGCTGAAACATTCCAGGTTCCTTAGCCTAGAAACTGGTGTCTCTGTGGAAAGATTATGCAAAGATCCTCTTATTAGATGTAAGACACAAAGAACATATGAGACAAGAATTAAAAAAAAATTATTTAAAGTGGTTGAAAGGCTTTCACATGAACAAAATCAATGCAGCAAGGATAAGAAGGGAAACTGTGGATTGGGAAAAAAATCTTTGCCTCAAATATATGTGATAACAGTATAATATCAAGAAATATAAGGGGTTAATGCAAAATCATTAGATCAGTAGCCATTCCCCAATAGATGATTTTCAAAAGAACTGTGTGCTATTAACAATTATATGAAATATTGTTCCAAATCACTAATATTAAGATCAATAGAATCCACTAATCAACTAAAAACAACTTTGAGGTATTTTACCTCACATTCAGCGAATTGACAAAGGTAACAAGAAGTGGAATATTTTTGCAAAATTTGCAATAATGAAGAGGTTCCCCCCCCAAAAAAAAAGAGAACAGTTTATTAAAACTCTGTTGGTGGAATTCTAGAAATTCCAAAATTCTAGAAAACAATTTGGAATTATTAAAAATGATTTAAATGATTATATATACACACATATCCCCAAATCCCACTCTTAGGTGTAATGCCCCAAAATGGGCAAAGGTAGGAAGAAAACCCCACATACAGCAAAATGGTCATTCACTTTTTGTGGGAGCAGAGACCTGGAAATAAATGGAGTATTCACTGGATGGGGAATACCTAAAAAGATTGTAGCACCTGAAAGTAATGGGATATTATTTTGCTGGAAAAGTGGTGATTATGAGAGATTCAGAGAAATATGGCAAGTTGTACGTAAGTAATTGAAGAATGAAACAGAACTGCAAGTATGTATGTGTGTATGTGTGTGTATATATATATGTGTATATGTGTATGTATATCTACATCTAGGTATAGATATGTATGTATATATATACACACACATGTGCGAGATACATATATAGTGACTAGAGTAATGCAAATTCAAAGGTCAGCAAAGCAAAACCAAATAATGGAATAATAATCAGAGAAATGATGAAAAAATACACTTTCCTTCTTTAATTGGAAAGAGAGAACTATAGATATAGAATATTACATATGCTATAGGATACAGCTGTATCAATTCATTCTGCTAAACTACTTTTAAAAAATTTTTGTTACTAAAGAAGGCTCACTGAAATGATATAAAGAAAAAGATTAATAAAACATTAGAAAGTTACATGTTGATAATTAAAATTGTTTAAATTCTTTCTTCTACATATGTAGGTATAAGAGAATCTCCCATGTGATATAAAGCTTCAAAAGAGAAAACAGAGAAGGAAGAAAAAGACAATACTATGCAGTTTTTTTCTTTCTTGGCCCTATTTGAATTTTTCCTTTCTTTTGCTTAAAGATAATGTCTTTTGTTTAATTTGAGCTAAAATCAGGTTATTTAGTTTCTCTTCAAAAAAGAGTCAATTTTGAACATATGAAAAACATCTGACTCAGTGCATTATATGGTAATTACAGTTTGACAGATGTTTTGAAGTTGTAATGTATTCATCAGAAAGCATGAAGAGCATCAGTTGTTTGAAGATTGGGTTTAATCTAAACTGGCAAAAAGAAATAATGCTGGTTGGAGTCTGGGGATGTTTTGATTTAGAAATAGGGCAGATTTGTAATTCATTTTTTGAGGGGTGGGAAGAGAACATTTCTTTGAATTAATCATAGGAATATATAATCTGGAACTTTTCCTTTTCTTTATCCAGTGATATAAACTACTTGAAAAGCAAAGCAAAACAACAAACTGCAATATACTGGCACTTTTCCTTTTGAATGCTTTTCTATAAGGAAAGTTGCATGGCTACACCTACATTTGCCTGTAACCTTACTTTAGGTTTAACCCTTCTGACAGTACTAATCCTGAACTCCATTCAATCTGATAAACTTTTCAGGTCCACAGTGTGAAGGACTTAGCTCTTCTTGTCACTTTGCCGCTAGGTGGTGCAAGGGATGGAGGGCTGGGCCTGGAGTCAGGGAAATCTGAGTTCAGATTCAACCTTAGATGCTAGCTGATATTAGCTGAGTAGCTGCGGGCAAGTCACTTAACCTCTTTTCACCACAGTGACCTCATCTGTTAAAATGAGGATAATAACAGCATCTACCTCCTAGGGTTTTTGTGAGGATCAATTGTTGTTCAGTCATTTCAGTCATGTCTGACTCTTTGTTACTCCATTTGGGGTTTTCTTGGCAAAAAATACTGGAGTGGTTTGCCATTTCTTTCTTCAGATAATTTTACAGATAAGGAAACTCAGGCAAATAGAGTTAAGTGACTTGTCCAGGGTCACACAGCTAGTAAGTGCCTGAGGCCAGATTTGAACTCAGGAAAATGAGTCTGACTGATTCCAACTCCAGTACTTTATATGAGATGATAATTGGAAAATACTTAGTGCATGGTGCCTGTCCCATAGTAAACACGTTATAAGTATTCGTTATTATGATGATGATGATGATGATGATGATGATGATGGTGATGACGGTGATGATGATGATGTATGCCTAACCAACATTTTAAAGCTTATACATAATTTCTATATGATTCTCAAAACTAAACAAGTCAATAGCAAAATAGAAATCAGCTATGGTTTACAAATGAGAATATATGATAGATAATTCAGAAGGAAAGAGCTCTCCCATTGGGAGCTAGGGAATTCAGCTCCACAGAGAGACAGACAGAATCTCAGATCTCATCCAGAGGGGAAGTTTCCCCAGAATTTCTACTACAGCAAGCTAAGAATGAGGGCATAATGGAAACTGCCAAGTATTCTCATGTTGGCTTCTTTCCAGATTTTTTCTCCCTTCAGTAACCTGAAGTGGCAAATGAGGTTAGCATCATTCATCTTCTCTCTCAAAGCTAAAAGCCAGAAGAATCAGAGACTAAAGAACCAGAAGTAACTGGGGAAAGACGTCTCTCCTCTCTCCTTCTCTTGACAACTCTGCTTCATATCTCATGCAAGTGGGCATTGATCTCCCCCAGTGAGGGGACAGTCCCATAACAATGGGTCTGGGGGTTTGAATTATGTGGTATTTATTTTAATTGTTTTGGTTGCTGACAGTCTCAATGTTGTAGGCAATATTCCAAAAGCCTTAGCGCAGAGGACTTAGTCAAGTATTGTTTAAACCTAGTAAAAGAGGTAACTAGGTAATACTTCTATTGTCATGATCTTTTGGGTGAAAGTACTTTTTGGTTGTAACACCAGTAACCACAGTAGTATTAGGATAATACTTGAAGTTCTAGCTTGCGTCTTTTTTGGAAATATATTCATTAAGTCTAAAAGGTATTAGGGTATTCCTAAGAGGCATTTGACAAAAGAGTGAGGAACTCCTGGTTGGTGCATTCCCTCCACCAATGCTGATCACATGAAATCTATAACTTAATAAAAAAGTCCTAGGCAGTTGCCTAAGACACATAGAAGTTAAATGCTTCTTTGTGGGTCATGACCTCCAATCAATGGGTCACACAACTAATGAATACTACAGATGAGATTTGGATTTGATTTTTCCGGATTCCAATTCCAACTATCTTTGTGGGGATCCTTAACCTGGGGTTTGTGAACTAAAAAAAAAAAAGATAATTGTATTTTAATATAAATGGTTTCCTTTGTAATTCTATGCATATTATTTTATGTATTTAAAACTTCCTTTGAAGGGGTCCATAGACTTTACCAGACTTCTAAAGTGCTCTGTTACATAAAAAAAGAACCCTTGTTCCAGAGCATAAGGAGATTTTACTTTTGTTAAGAAAACAAACAATTAAGGCACACTTGGATTTTGTTAGATAATAAGATCAAAATAAACAGAAGTGATCAAAAAGGCTATTAGATTATTATTTTTTATTCTTGTTGAATGGCTTATAAATTTATTCCTCAGGAGTCCAAGGGACTAAATTTCCATGGAAAAAATAAGCTTATGATTCTTATCATTCATAATGATAAAGAACATATCAGCAGCTTCATATAAATCTAATAGTTAGCTAGGTGGTGTAGCAGATAGAATACTGGATTTGTCAAATCTTCCCTCAAATACTTAATAGCTGTGTGACCCTGGTCAAGTCATTTAATGTGTCTGTGGTTCAGGTTCCTTTCAGTAAAATGGAGATAATAGCATTTACCTCTCAGGATTATTATAAGGATTAAGTGAAATTATACACACACATACACACACACACATATATGTATATATAGTACTTTGTAAACCTTAAAATACTATATAAACATTAGCTATTTTTATAGGTATAGTAAAACATTTTATAATTACAAAGCTTTCTTTTAAAAATTATTAATTCGTTCCTCCCATTATCCATCCTGTTAAGCAAATTAAAGAAATGCTTAAAAATGTCCTTTAATACATATCTACATAATCCAGCAAAACAAATTCCTACATCAGTGATGTCTGAAAATGAATGTGTCCCTTTTCATTTTAAGTTCATAACCTATCTGTCAGGAGATGAGTGATATTTTTCATTCTCTTTTCTTGGACTCGTGGTTGGTTCATCATTGTGTTGATCAAAGTTCTAAAGTCTTTCAAAGTAGTTTTACTCTGTAATGTTGCTGGCATCATATAAATTGTCTTCCCACTTCTGCTTAGCTCATTCTGTATCGGTTCCTAAATGTCTTCTGAAATTTCTTCTGAAATTGTCTATTTCATTATGTCTTATGACATGATATTGTTCCATTACATTTATATACCACAATGGTTTAGCCATTTCCTAATAGGAGGAGTTTCCAACCTCTGGCTATCCCCAAAAAGAGCTGCTATAGATATTTTTGTATATATAGATCTTTTTCTGCTTACTTTGCTCTCTGGAATATAAGCCTAAGTAGTGGTATCACTAGGTCAAAGTTTGGAAACTTTCTGGACATAATTCCAAATTGTTCTCCAAAATGACTGGACAAGTTTGCAGCTCCACCATTAGTGTACTAATATACCTGTTTTCCCATAGTCCTTTTTACATTTGTCATTTTAATAATAATGATAATGATAGCTAGCATTTATATAACACTTGTTTGTATCCTTTGACCATTTATCTCTTGGGGAATGGTTTTTATTCTTATACAGTTAAATCAATTCTTTGCATATTTTGGAAATTAGATCTTTATCTGAGAAACTTATTCCAAAGATTTTTTTTTGCCAGTTACCTGTTTCCCTTCAAATTTTCACTACAATAGATTTACCTATGCAGAAACTTTTATGGTTTATAGACTCAAAATTGTTCATTTTGTCTCATATTTCCCTCTCTACCATTTGCATAGTCACAAACTATCCAGAGACATGAAAGATGTTTTTACCCCAATGCAGTTCAATATCTCCTCTGCCACTTAAAATCTTAGAAAGGTGCCTGGAACCCTAGGAGGTTAAGTCACTTTACACATCCAGTATGTGTTAGAGGCAGTACTGGAACCAAGTTTTTTCTGGCTTTAAAGGCTGACTCTCTATCCATTATACCACACTGCCTCTCATTAGGGAAGATTAACTAGCTGAATCAAAAGATGTTGAAGGCGAGGCAGCAGAATAGGGGGATAGAGTGGTACTTATACTTGGAAAAGTTAGGTGGAATAAAACAAATCATTTTGATTTGATTAAACAATTGAGAGGATATTTCTATGCTCTGGCAATGATTAAAGAAATTAATTAATTCAGCTCCATTAACAAGTTGTAAAAATGATTATTCATAGATGCTATTCTGTTTTATCAATGACTTCAAAAGCCAATGAAGAAAAGCAGAGCGGTAAAACCTGCCCCCTCTTAGTATATATTATACAGCTGTGTTCAAGGATACACAGGACAGACAACAGCTAATATTAAAAAACAAACAAACAAAAACTTTCTGGAAAGCTAAAAGTTCTTGCATGTTGTGTACTGCCTTTCTAAACTGCATGCACATACACATGCATGCATACTCCAAAGAAGACATGCAAAAGAAAAGGAATCATTTTATGGAGTTAATGCAGGGCTATGGCCAAAAATGCCTAAAAAGGAAAACTATGTAGTGTTAGTCCAAGCTTTTCACTGGCAATCTAGAGCTGAAAGCTACTACCTCTGCACTAAGTGTACTACCATGATGGTAATGTGAAAGAATTTAGAAAAAAATATTAAAAAATCCTATTGTGTCCTTTGGATAGATTGATAAGCAAATATATCACCAACATGAAATCAAGCAAAGCTTAATCCTCCTAAGAGATGTGCCATTCTTAGTTAATTTTTTTCCTTGTAATCCCTCAATAGAATGTAAGCTCCTAGAGTAGCACCTCCTCCATAGAAGATGCTTAACAAATATTTATTTTTGAATTGAATTTTATCCATAGAATCACAGGAGGGAAACATAGAGATTATCTAGCTTCTCACTTCCAAGTTAAATCTAGCATTAAGTAGCAAGAAAGCATGATCAACAGCCAGTCTTATTGATTTTATTCTTTTGCAATTGTTGCATGATGAAATGGGATGTGGGGTAGGGTTTGAGAAGCTTCTCAGATAACTTTAAATAATGCAACATAACTGTGTAACCACACTGGTAGACAGACCAATTCAGTGTGAAGCTGCAATGTGTACTTCAGTTGAGCAAAGGCCAATACCTAAGGCAGAACCACAAATAACATTAAGTTCAACAAATCAAAGGACAGTTTGTAGAACACTAATGCCTATTAAATCTATTTATAAGGAAAAACTGTTGAACTCACTTTAGCCTTTTCATATATCTGTACAAATATGAGGAAGAAAGGAGACAAAATTAAGACATTTAAAAAAATTAGTAGCTACTCAGAGAGAACAGTGTCAGTATATTTTATAATTGGAAAAATAAGCATTTTAAATCCAGTCTTTCCTATTCAAAGAGCAGAAAGATGGATTTTACAAAATTCTTTTAGAATCATTGTTCAATGTAATGAAATTTGGCATTTTGTGTTTCTGTACAATGATAGAGTGAAAGCACTGTTGTATTTGTTAATTAGATTGGTTACAATATTTTAATATATATATATTTAAATTAGAGGTTTTCTTTGTGTGTGTTTATTTTGCTTATTTAAAAATTGAGGGTCGTTTTTAATTGCCCTATTAAATTATATACATTTTCCTGAATTACAACTGATTACATTTGAGTCAAATTGCACATAACACCCTTGCCCTTATTTAGCTGTTTACAAGGAAAAAATGTTAAAGCTGATTGAATCAAGAAAATCCTTTCTCTGCTCAAGAAAAGATCTTATTAAGAGTTTGGCCCTGCAGATGTTCACTGTTTGGGACTTTTATAGATTTTCTCATGTGCCATGATCAGAGAATTGTTTGGCACCAAACCTCTATTCTAATCATAATGTCTCAACACAGTTTGTATCAGTTCTGCTTACTGATGAAGGTAGTTGAGTTGGATTGCTGTGTTCTGAATTTCCACAGCTGAATTGGTGTACTTGGGCAGCTAGAGATGAATCAGCCCTGTTTCCCAAGGAAAAAAAAAAAAAAGAAAAAAGCTTCACAATGGCTTCTTCACTGTTCAACTTTGAAGATTCGGGCCTCAATATTTGATAGTGTGTGTTCAGCAACTTTTTTTCTCAGGGAGAATCTGAATTTTGGCTTTTTATGTCCGACTGTATGCACATTTTCCCTTTTTTGTATAAGAAAATAATGCGTGCACTAAGGATAACCCTCCCCTCCTCCTAAATCCTTCCACAAAAAGATACTTATTAAGGCTGGCATTATGAAGCACTAAATGCTTCCTTAACTTGCTTTATCTGCTTCAGTGAACACTGTGTACAGAATCTGGGGAAATTCACACTGCGGACCTGGAGCAAGCCCTTTCTATTCTGTGGAGCTCTTTGGGCACAAAAATAATCCTTTCCTAGAATCTTTTGAAAAAGCAACTCAACTATGCAGGCTAATCAACTGTAAATCTTTGCCATCTAGAAAGCATTTGATTAAGTAGTATCGAATGGTGGGCCAATCATTACTGAGGCTGGGTTGATCAGTCTCTTTGAAGACTCACACTTAGTTCTGAGATGTGGCACAAATTAGCAGCAAATCTTTTTTTTTTCTTCTTCTTCTTCTTCTTCTTTCTCTATACTTTGAAACCTTCAGAATGTTGTCCCAGTTCTCTGACCATCCACCTCTCCTTAACCCCATGCATCCTTTGTATGTTTCATTATGCCCTTTCTTTAAAGTTTAGGAACAAAATGCCAATAACACCTTCTCAGAAACTTTTGCTTTTAAACTATGTGCATGGAATAATGCAAGTGAGTTTGCTACAGTGATTGAAATGGTAAATTAATTACTCTGGGAACTGTGTCTATTACTGTTAAATCATTTGTATGCACAGGATGGGCCTGACAAATAGGCAGACTAGGCAGTTGCTGATTTAAATACTCTGTGTCTCCTCAAAAAAAAATCTTCCTTACTAGTTTGCCACTGTGCCCCAATTCCTCAGCATGAAAGAAAAATTCCTTAGGATATTCCACCTTCAGAAATACTTGTTAATAATGAAAATGCCCCAGGGGGAGGTAGTACATTAAGGCATTATCAGTCATTAGCACTTTTTAGAATATTAACAGTAGTGTTTATTTAATATACATTGATGGTTGCAGATACATGGATAATTGTACTAAGAACAAATACATGAATGCATATGAATGTATACAAATCTTTATATACGAGCAAACATTTTTGTACCAAAATTGGGGAATAAAGCCTTATGGGGATAGCATTCATACAGTTGGAGAGATAAAAACCAACATATTGAAGGAATTGGAATTAAGAATTGCTTGAATGTTAAGAGCAATTTGGCACAGCAAGAGGCTTGATAACAGATTAGGAATTAAGAAGGAAGGGCCCTCATGAGATAGTAGTAATTTTATCTGATGGTAGAATCATAGAACTGGAAATGAGTTTAGAGATACTCCAACCCAACCTCTTCATTTTATAGATGAGAAAACCTGTGTGCAGAGATTCTGAATGACATTGTGGGACTTGAACTTGGTTCTCCCGCTTTCTAGTCCAGTGTTCTTTCCACTGTATCTATTGAATCTCCATTGCAGAAGAGACCTTTTTTCAAGATTTATCTCTTTCCCTCAAAATGTGCCAGTATTCTATACTCTTTTTAAATAGTGGCAGCATCCAAAGTACAAGATCATTCTTATATCATGATAACATCACTCACTTTACTTTTCAAGCAACTTATTCTCCACTTCCCCATCAGTTTCCTTGTCAATTTCCAGATAACTCTGGCCTGAGGCCTGCTTACTGATTGGTGAGACCCTTCTATTTCTGTTTTTTGAAGAACCTTGGCTATGACATTCACTTCATTTCCAATTTATTTTATTCTCTGGACTGCTTCTGTCCTTTGTGCTTTGTCTTTCCCTATTAGAAAGTAAACTCTTTTGGGAGTAGGGACCATTTTGTTTTCTGATATTTGAATCCAGAAGAATTTGAAATCCAGGAAGGGTGACTTACTCAAGCAGTTGGAGATAATTTGTTAATTCTGTGCAGTTTCCCCCATAATCTTTTGGGAGTGGGTAGGTAAGGAGAGGGAGGGTCAGGGAGGAGCCTGATATGAGCTTCTTGGAAGTCCTTCTGCCTCTTGAAGCTTTTTCTTTAACTTAATCATTGTCCCCATCATAATGATTAGGTCTCCTGACTCCCAATTATTTTTAATGAAATGCCATTTTTTTGTGTGTAATCATCACCACTGCCAATAACAATAAATCTCTTTTCATATTTCACTTTATGTTACTTTACATATAACAACAACCCTGTGAGGGTGGTGATGTGAACATTATTGCTTCCATTTTCAGAGAAGTTAAGTGCCTCACCAATGGTCACACTGCCATTAAGTGTCAAAGCTGGGATTCAGAGCTAGGTCTTCTGGCTCTTAATCTATAGCATTCTTTCCACTGGACCTTCTGCTTAAATTAAAAACAAAAAACAAAAAACAAAAACCAAAACTTTTCTGAAACACTTTACCCTGAGACTGTGAAGTTGATGTATGTCAAGAGAAAATCCTTTTTATCAATCAATCATTCAACAAACTTTGATTAAGTGTTTACTATGTACTAGGTACTATGCTAAATGCTGAAGCAAAAATAATCTTTGTCCTTGACAAGTTTATATTGTAAAGGGGGGAGGGGCAAGCCTATGTAGGAGTGTTATTCAGTCCTGTCCGATTCTTCATTACCTCATTTGGGGTTTTTTTTGGCAATGATACTGGAGTGGTTTGCCATATCCTTCTCCAACTCATTGAGGTGAACAGACTTAAATGACTTGCCCAAGGTCACAAGTGTCTGCAGCCAGATTTGAATTTAGGAAGATGAGTCTTTCTGACTCCAGTCCTGGAGCTCTTTCTACACTGTGTTACATAGCTGGCCCATGTAGTGGTAGGTGGAATGTGGTCGTTGAGGGAAAGATACTAGCAGGTGAGAGGGCTAGAAAAGGCTTTCTGTTGGAGGTAATACTTGAGATGAACCTTTAAAGAAAGCTAGGGATTCTTTGAAGTGGTGGTTAGAGGGAAGAGGATCCCAGGCTTGGGGGAGAGTGACTGAAAAGGTAGAGAGATGGGATATAGAATGTAGTATGTGTGGTCAATATGCTTGGACCAGAGTATGTGGAGAGGAGTAATGTGTTAAAAGGCAAGAACAGTAGAAAGTAGCCAGGATCTAGTGAGCTCTAGAAAAAGTTCTCTGATATGCTCCCAAAATGTAAAGAAAATTGTCTCTAGTAGAATGTAGGTAGAAGACAGCTTTTGCTCTTCTTTTTTAGTATCTCTTAAAAAAAAAAACAGGAGAGGCAGTGTGCTGTAGAGGAAAGATCCCTGGACTTGGAGTCAAAATTCTTTAGTTCAGAAAGTGCTCTTCAATTTGCTGTGTTTGCAAATATGAACAAGTAATTTCATTTTTCTGTGCTACAGTATACTAATCCAAATTATTAATACTAATTCCTAAATGTACTGGAACAACCATTAATCACCTAATATACTTTATAACTAGTATCTCATTTGATCCTCTCAGTAGCCCTGGGAGGGAAGTGCTATTATTATTATTCCCATTTGCAGTTGAGAAAACTGAGGTAGACAGCGGTTAAGTGACTTGTCCATGATTACACAGATAACAAGTATCTGAGGCTGGATTTGAACTCTGCTTTTCCTGACTCCAGGTCTAATGTTCTGTCTACTGTGCCACCTAATAATATTGCATTATAATCATGACCCATAATTTCTTTTGCTACTTCCCAATTGACGGGCATATATCTTTTTTTCAGTTATTTTGCTACGACAAAAATTGTTGCTAAAAGTATTTTTGTGTATATAGAGTCTTTCTTTTTGTCAATGATCTCTTTGATATATAACTAGAAGCAAAATCTTTGGATTAATGGGTCTGGGTATTTAAGTTACATTATTTACACATTTCTATATTGCTTTCCAGAATGGTTGTACCACTTCAAACCTCCAGCAACAATGAATTAGTGTGCAAGTTTTCCTATGGCTCCTTTAACAATCCCATCTTTTGTCAATTTTGCCCATTTTCTGGCTATATAGTGAAACTTCAGGGTGGTTTTGATTTGCTTTTCTCTTATTTTAAGTAATTTGGAGCATCATTCATATGGTTGTTAACAGTTTGCAATTCTTTTGAGAACTCTGTTCAGATTCTTTGACTACTTCTCTGTTGGAGAATGGTCTTTGGCCATATATATATTTCTGTTAGTTACCTATATATTTTGGGTAGTAAAGACTTATCAGAAATATTTGATACAAGATTTTTTCCTTAGTTAAGTGGTTCCCTTTATTTCTCAATGTATTAATTTTATTTATGCTAAAGCTTTTCAATTTCATATAATGAAAATGATCAATTTTATTTTTTAAATTTATTTTTAACTTATGGAATAAAACAAGCATTTCTATAACATAGTACCATAAAAGATGATTGCATATGAAACTGAAAATCTACTATGCACAACTTGCTATTCCTTTCAAATATGCAACACAATTATCCTGTAAAGTTCTTTTTTTTCCCTTCCTTTACTTATTTCCTACCCCAGAGACAGCTACCATTAGACGCAAAAAGGTATATATATATGTAAAATAAAATAAAATAAAATATTATAAAATAAATATAAAATAAATAAATATAATATAAAATAAAACAATAAATAAATTTAAAATAAAATAATTAAAATTATTCTGTACATATTTCTTTTTATCAGTGCTTTCTCTGGGTGCAGATAGCATCTTTCTTCATATGCCCTTTATAGTTAATTTGGGTATTTATAATAGTCAAAATAACTTATTCATCAAAGCTGTTCTTAAAACAATATTGCTGATACTGTCTACAATGTTCTCGTCTGCTCATTTCACTTTTCATTATTTCATACGTCTTCCCATGTTTTTCTAAAATCATTGAGCTCATCATTTCTTATAGCACAGTAGTATTCCATCACAATCGTATACGACAACTTGTTTAGCCATTCCTCAATTGATGAGCATCCCTGTAATTTCCATTTCTTTACCTCTACAAAGAGAGCTGCTGTAAACATTTTAGAACATATAGGCTCTTTTCTTTTTCCCCTAATAATCTTTGGAAATAGACTAAATAGTAATATTGCTGGGTCAAAGGGCATAGGTAGTTTAATAACTCTTTGGGCATAATTCCAGATTGCTTTCCAAAATGGTTGGATCAGTTCACAATTCCACCAACAATGAATTAGTGCCCCAATTTTTCCACATTCCCTACAACATTTGTCACTCTCCGCTTCTCTCATTTTAGCCAATTTGGTAGGTGTAAAATGATATCTCATTTGTTTTAATTTGCATTTCTCTAATCAATAATGATTTAGAGCATTTTTTAATATTATTATACTTTGTTTTTATTTCTTTTTTAATTGACTCTGAAACTTATTTGGTTAAGATTTCACCTCAAGCTATGAAAGGTATATTATTTACTTCTCTCCTAATTTTTTATGGAGTGATATTGAATAACAGGTAATGTAATAGATGGAGTTTAAATGTTAGGATGTTTTTCCTGACACTAACTCTATATCCATTACTCCTGCTTTTGCCTTCTGGTGCACATTAGAGGTCTTCTGATACTATCGTGTTCCCTTTGATTCCTCCTGTCTCTTCTCTGTGATTAAACACACCCATTTCCTTCAAAAATATGATATGGCAGGGTGTGAATTGTAGTATAAGGGAGAACCCCAGCACAGACCACTCCTTAGTTGGGAGATGTTGAGCTATGGGGTCTGATTTTCTTTGCATAAGCTATACAAATAAGACAAAAGTGATGAATCTATTTGTAATTAACTATAGACTCTGACTTGTGAGCAAGTATTTTAAACCAAATATTGGGTGAAGTTAGAGAATATTGACTAGCTTATCATACGCTCACCACTTTTCAGTTACCACATCAGAAAAGATGGCACTTGTACATCAGTAAATCAACAGACATATATTGAATGCCAACTATGTGCCAGAAATTGTGCTAAGGACTAAGAATTGGAAAAAAAAAAGGAATAATGGGCTAAATTTTCATTTACTTAAGGTTCTTATTTTTCTGTTTTTCTCTCTCTCTTTTAGAAACACTGCTTTCAGATTGTCCAGTTATTTTTTAATATAGTCTCACTGTAAGTGCCACTTCCTACATTATTAGGTGATGGTGTTGTGCAGTGGAAAGAGCACTGACTCTGGAATGAGAAGGTCTTGGGTCAACCCCAACCTCTGACCTTGAGGCCGCTTCCTCTTGTTAGGCCTCAATTTCCTTCTTTGTAAAATGAGGAGTTTAGACTAGCTGACCTTGGAAGGACCTTCCAGCACTAGATTTATGATGAGGCTTTTTTGATTTCTCTAGATGTTAATGTTCTTTCCCCCGGTTTTATCTTATACTGACTTCTAGTTAGATGTTATAAAATATAAGCAAATTCCTTGGAGGCTGGATCTTTTTCTTCTTTTGTCTTTTTATACTCAGCTCCTAGAACAATGCTTCACATGTATACATGCATACACATTCAAAAACATATGTAGGTACACATATATGTGTATATACACACAGCCTGTACGAGATAGGTTAAAAGTACACACACGTTATCCAAAAAGTCTTAGTGCTGTTTTAAAATCTAAAGCTTAAAACTTTATATATGTATTTATACATATAGAAAACACACAACATATGCACACGTACATACTCACATGTATACAAATATGTATATACATACATGTGTCATTGGTATAAAGAACTCTGGGTGACAAACTTCCCACTATTAGCATAGATGAACAGTTGTTTTGCAATTTATAGTCTTAGGGAGGTATCTGGGGCACTGAGAAATTCAATGATGTTAAATTAAATGTTACAAATTGAATCTTTTCCCAAAAAATTATAAATTGTTTTCCTTTTAAATTATTTTAAAAATAATCCTTCTAGTGTGTAACTGATAGGAAAGAACAAATATAAAATAAATGTGTTTTTTAAATTCCTTGCTATGAATATGGAAAAGTAAGGATACTTTTAGTAAGTTAAAAAACCTTTCCTAACTGAAAATGCTTCCCTCGACTTTAGTAGATTTCCCCCCTCAAATGAAATATCAAAGTTCTTAAACAGTTGAGTATATTCTGACTAACCCACATCAAAGTATCTAAAATGGTTTCAGTGTCTGAAGGAGGGAGAGAGAGAGAGAGAGGGACTACAAAGTACAGGTTTGTACAAAAATTGCTCAGTCAACCACCGTTGAATAGGATTTAACCAGGCCTGCTTCTGGGTGGCTTGAGTGCTTAGGGGAGGTTTGGCCGGACCCAGCAGGAAGGGCTTGGTCTGGTTACGGTAGTTAATTTTTTGTTTAGTTCTGGACCATGCTGACTGATATCTGTAGGTCTCATTATTCACTCACTGGGTGGCAGGTGTGGATATAAAACTCCTGCAGTGGTTTATTATTATTATTGTTTTACCATTTTAAATGGGGTGTATTTTCCAGCTGTACTGGGTCAAATTTAGTTAATTTTTTAAAATAAAAATTATATGAATATATGAGTAGATGCAAAAAAAAAAAAGAAAAATGAACATATCATCCTATCCATCACTGGGCTTTTTCATAAATTTCTTCATGAAAGGAAGCACTTCTTAAAGAACATGATAGTCTTTAGAAAATAGTTTTAGTAAATTCTTTTTAGAAATGATTAGTTTTTTTCCTATGCACTTTTTTTAAAGCAAGGGGGTGCGGAAATTTATATGGAAAGAGGTTTGTTTCTTTTTTTTTTTGTGAGGCATTTGGGGTTAAGGGACTTGCCCAAGGTCATACAGCTAATAAGTGTCAGTTGTCTGGTTTGAGACCACATTTGAACTCAGGTCCTTCTGACTCCAGGGCCAGTGTTCTATCCACTGTACCACCTAGCTGCCCCAAAAGGTTTGTTTCTTGGAACACCTTTTTCTTCTTGATTTTCTCTGAATCAGTCCTATTCTATCATAATGGCCATAGTTATCAATTACTATAATATTTTTATGTTAAAAAGGATTAAATTGACCTTCAAATAGTCAATTCATACTTGATGATCTTTAAGTGTCCCTTTAGCTGGATACTTATATTTAAAGGTCTTATTTTTAAAGCACATTTTGTGATTCTGTGAGCTATGAGATATAGATAAACTTTCAGAAACTTGAAATATATTTTGGACATAATTACAGCTTCTAAGGTTATTCACATATTACCATCATAATGTCAGTAGCCTAATTTTTCCTTGGCCTAAACATTTTAATGATATGATTTCTTTATACATTTACAATCTTCACACACAAATGTGCTGTAATGAAAAATAAATAACATGCAATAATAACTCCAGGGCAGACTCATTCTTTTGGGAAATTTTTGCATCATTGAACTATATAAGAATTAGAGCATACAACTGTATTTAGGCTATGAAGCAGTGGTTGAAGATGGGTGGCTAATGTGACTCTTGTGAAAAATAAAATCTTGTCATTAAAACTTATGGCATTTAATACTAGGAGCCATACATAAATTGTGGTACCCAAAGGGAGTTTCTTTTTTTACCTTTTCTGAACTAGTTGACACTTTGGCATTAATAAGACAGACTATTATTATTATTATTTAATTTTTGGTTGACTGACCAAAGAAATGCTGGACATATATTGTTGAACATATTATATATCTATATATCTATGTCTATACACACACACACACACACACACACACACATAAAATCTTTTTTCATCATCTTTATTTGGGCACTGATTATAGGCTATATACATATTCTGATATTCCTAGATACTATTTTATACAGCCAACACAGAAAAGGTTGTCATTAGTGAAGTGGTCACTATTGCTATTAATAAGCTAAAGCACTTAGAGGAAATCCTTTTGCAATGCAGCATTTCCATTTTGATGGTTTCTGGCAGCGTATGATGATAATACGCATGCACCATATGTTTTGGCCTGAAATGAAATCTCTGGAAATGTGGAATACATTATGTCACAAAGCATAGGAGGGTTCTTTTCCATATTTTTTTCCCCCAGAAAATTTGTGCTAGTGAAAGGGCGCCAGATTCATAGCTTTTGGATTTACAAACGTCCATTCCTGTAGAGGATATACAGTAGCATAAGAAATAGAAGAATAGATTTCTGGGCCCTGCATATGTATTTCAGATTAGAACAGGAGGGGATACCTTCATGCATGAGAATAGCAAGATACTATTACCAAGCAAGAGACGTGTAAATTTGACTCTTACCACTGAGATGAAGATGATACCATGGAAGAAGAGACCATCAGCTCTTGGATATTTCTACCTTCCTCAATGACTGTTGCATTTTGCTTTATAGACCTATCCTTTACCCTGCTAACACCTTCTAGGATTTTGGTGTTCATATCTTTCTGATATCTTGACCTTTTATTCTTTAACACCAATTATCATGTGTGCTCTACTTCAGTCACCCGCTGTGATGTGGTCAATTAATAAACATAGAATAAACAAAGAAAATGCTCAGTCTCCAAAATCTGACCATAGACTCTTTTCCTTCTACTTTTCTCACACTATTACTTCTTCTGTATCTGTTTTTTAGACATATTACGGCACCTGGCTCCTTGTTCTCAAAGTTTCTGGTTTGACTTTTCTTCCTTTGGAGAGCCATGTTGATGATGCAAGAGGCAATGTATTATAATGGAAACATTTCAGGCCCATATTGAATAAAAAGCCCGCTTCAGAATAAGGGAGATCTGGGTTTAAGTCTTACCTCTGGCATATACTGGTGGGGTGACTATGGGCAAGTCAGTTTCCCCTATCCATTACCCTAGGGAACTCTCTAAATTCTAAATTGCAGAGCAGTTATCAATTTGGCATTGGTAGGAGGAATTTCCTTTCTAGAGCTTTGTATCAATGAAATTACAGACCCAAGCAAAAAACAACACTTTGTTCTATCCCTTAATAGTTCTCATTCACAATAATAATCTCTCCCTCTCTCCTATCTTACCTTGGAAAATATCCACCCTTTCCCTTCTTTACAAGATAGCTCTACTGAAAAAAGTCATCTAAATCTTTACTTTTTGTAAACTTCTTAATTACTGTTGAGTATACCACAATCTTCCCAGTCACCCTGGCTCACAACCTATGTGTCATCCTCAACTTGTTACTCTCTTTTAGCCCTCTATATGCAATCAGTCATCAAGTCCTGTCATTTCTGCTGTCTTTAGTAGATGCCCCTTTCTCTCCTCTAACTATCTCCCTGTTGTAGGCCTTCAAAACCTCACATCTCTTCTCTTAAAATAACTCACTGATTTGTCTCCCCCCTCCATTATTCTCTCCCCATTCCAATCTGTCTTCCTCTTAATTGTCAAATTGATCTTAAAATGCTGTTTCACCATATCAACATCCTTGTCAATAAACTTTAGTGGCTTCCAATCACCTTCAGAATTATATGTAAAATTCTCTCTTTGCCTTTTAAAGTTCTTCCTAACCTGGCTCCTTCCTACCTTTGCCCTCTTCTATTATATTACTCTTCTCTGTGATCCTGTGACATTGACTTCTTTGCTGTTCCATTTTCCTACTTCGACCCTTTTCTCTGGCTGTCTCCTATGCCTGGAATTCTTTTCCTCTTTCATGTTCACCCCTTGCCTTTAATGACACCTTCAAAATCCAGCTAAAGTTCTACCTTCTACAAGATTTTCCCAGACCTCCTTCATTTTAGTTCTTTCCTTTTGAGACTCCTCTCTATCTCCCCAATTTATCTTGTTCATTTATTTAGTTTTTGGACTTAATTGTTTGCATGTTGTCTCTATTAGATTGAGAGCAAGAATTGTCTTTTCCCTTTCTTTTTATCCCTGGCACTTAGCACAATGCCTGGCCCATAGTAGACACCAAATGCTACTGTTTACTGACTGAGGGTGCATCCACAATAAATTAATGCTACCTGAGCTTCATTAGGTCCTCCCAGATATACTGAAATCTCTTCACTTATTCTGTGACTTCCTGCTATTTTTTTCTAATATAGCTGTTCTAAATGATTTCCCCTCTACTTAAGCATACCGTTGTGGGGCTGATGAAAGTACCTCATTTAACTCATACTTATTTTTGCTTCAATTTTCCATTGTCATGCATATACTGATATCTCCTACCGTTGTTCATTTGCATTTCTCCCAATTAGAGTAGTGCCATGTAAATAGTGCTGGTTTTGGAGTCCTAGGATATAGGCTCAAAACCTGGTTCTGGTGCTTACTAATGTGTGACCTTGAACACTTCACTTACCTGCTGTGACTTGGGTTTCCTTATCTGTAAAATTAGGGGTTTGAGTTTGGTGATCTCTAAGGTCATTTCTTAATTTTATATCTCAGATTTTCCAAAATACTTTGCTTTCTTAATGGAATTTTGGTGTTTTGGATTGTGTACTGTGTAGGAAGTCAGGAAGATCTGAATTCTAATCAGATGCTTGCTAGTTGTGTGACTAGTCACTTCCCTTCACTTTTCTCTGCCTCAGCTTCCTTATCTGTAAAATTAAGGAATTGGTCTCAATGGCTTTTTATTCAATATGGGCCTGAAATGTTTCCATTATAATACATTACCTCTTACATCATCAATATGGCTCTCCAAAGTAAGAAAAGTCAAACCAGAAACTTTGAGAACGAGGAGCCAGGTACCATAATATGTCTAAAAAACAGATACAGAAGAAGTAATAGTGTGAGAAAAGTAGAAGGAAAAGAGTCTATGGTCAGATTTTGGAGACTGAGCATTTTCTTTGTTTATTCTATGTTTATTAGTTGACCACATCGCAGTGGGTGACTGAAGTAGAGCACACATGATAATTGGTGTTAAAGAATAAAAGGTCAAGATACCAGAAAGATATGAACACCAAAATCCAATTCTAAATTGAGGATTCAGTGATCCTCTATAAAGCCTAACCAGAACCTTTTCATTCTACCTTCACAGTATATCTAGCATCCTTTCATCCCTTCTCTCACCCCTCAGTTTAGGCCCTAGTTTCCTCTTAGCTGAACTCTGACCAGTTTCCTCTCTTAAACCTTTTGTTATGTTTCCATTAACAAATGACCATTCCCTCTTCAGATTTCTGAAACCTAATGGGCACTTAATGTTATGAACTCATAACTATATATTATAGATTTTGTTGTTGTTCAGTCATTTCAGTCGTGTCTGACTCTTTGTGATCCCATTTGGGGTTTTCTTGGCAGAAATACTGGAGTGGTTTGCCGTTTCCTTCTCCAACTCATTTTACAGATGAGGAAACTGAGGCAAACAGGCTTAAGTGACTTGACCAGGGTCACATAGCTAGGTCTTCCTGACTCCGGGTCCAGTGCTCTATTCACAATGCCATCTAGCTGCTCATATTATATATTCACTCATATAATAATATGAATTCATATTATAGTTTTTTACACAGATATTTATTAGTTCTAGGAGATTATAAGCTCTTTGAAGATAAGGATCATATTTTCCTTTTCCCCTCTTTTTGTATCATCACCCCTGATATATATTTTGGATGTAATAGGCACCTAATAGTTATTTGTTATTGTAGAATTGCAGTAATAACCAGAAACTATCTAGGATATAATCTATGTAATAACGTTTACTAATTCCAGGTATTCTCTTTAGGATGAATGTTAGTTCAAGTGATCATATGCATAAGAAAAAACTTTATTTCAGCCCTTTATAACAAATTCCCACTGAGGCAGCATTCCTAATCTGGTCCATGAACTTTTTTTTTAAACATTTTGATAATTGTGTTTCAATATAGTTGATTTTCTTTGTAATCCTATGTATTTTATTTATATATTTAAAAACATTCAGAGAAGGAATCCATAGGTTGGATCAGATTGACAAAGGTGTCTATAACATTGAAAAAGGTTAAAATTCCTTTAAGTTATTATTTTTAACATTTTGAGATTTTTCAGTTATATGGTTTGCCTTTATTATATTAAAAAGTTGATATTTTAAACTATTCAGTTTATAACATTTGTCTCTTTTTTAGAGACAAATCCCTGTTTTCTTCATGAAATTAATTTTATCAGAATGCAAGCTATAACTTATGGGAAAAAACAAACAACAAAACAAGGAGGAGCATTAAAAAAGAAATTTTAATAAAAACCTCCTTTCACAAAGTTGCTAGTTCTTAGAAGTATTGTAATTGGAAAGATTTTTATAAAATATAAATTGTGACTTCAGAGGAAATTTTGTTTCCTTGGTTCTGATTTACATTGTGGTCCTTCCACTTTATTTTCTACTACATAAAACTGAAAAGGCCTCATAAATTTTTTTTTTTCAGGAAAAGAAAAATTCAAACCACAAGTTTCTTGCTATAAAATAAGAAAATCAGCCCACAGGTTTTTAATTTGGTTTATAGGGCAATTCTAGGAAGCTTGTGAAGTTTTCTTTGCTCCTCACATTTGGTGGGTGATGACAGGTTATCAAACAGTACAGAGCTGTTTAACACCTTGGGCAGAGACAATAAGGAAAATCTTGGGGACACAGAAGCTTAGTGTGTGAGAAATCTATCATTGAGAAGACAGGCTTGTAAAGGTGTCAAACCCACTCTGACCTCCGTCACTCTTTCTGTACCCCCACTGTTTCGCTTTGCAAGTAACTTAACATTTGGTACTTTAATCTCACTTGAAAGTAAACCTCACTTAGCCTGGAAAGTAAATTAAATGTCTAAGTGGTGATTTTGGAACACTTAACTATTATTTCGAAACATTGGCTGCCTTTATTGTCTGGTAAATACTTTATCAAAATAATAATGGTATTGCCTGCATCATTTCTAATCTATGTAATTTATTTTACCTTATTATACTGTTTACTTAGCATATTACTGAGTTTAGAAAAAAAATTTAGGGGGAAAAACCTCTTTGTCCTTTTCTGATTGGGGTTCTTATTTGCTCTGAGGTTTGTAATGATGGTAAATAGATTTTGTTTAAAATGGCAAGCAGAGCTAAAACTACCAAGCTGCATTGAAGTGTATTTTTTCAACATATCATCATTTTATATCACTTGTGTGTTATTTTGAGAGGCAAAAGTGAAACTTCCTCCCTCAGGTAGATAATAATATATTTTTCTTAATGTAGAAAATCAAATGTTGTTATTTTATTCTTGTTCACAATAAATTTATTCAACTTATTTAAGTGTACGTGGGATATATGGTTAAGCAAAAACATGATTAGGTCATCCCACCAACGTAGGGATCTATTACTGTAGTGACTGCCTGGGAGCAGGGTGTCCTGAACTCACTGATATGGCAAGTTAAGGATGAGGGTGACCACCTGATTGCCTAAGGAAGGGATTACTAGCCCAGGTTGAAAACAGCAGATTAAAGTTCACCAGACATTCAGACTAAGTCCTTCTTTAGGTAACCCCATGGTCTCCTGCTCCTAGGCTCACCATATTGGTGAAGTAAGGTGACTTTGCTCCCAGGTTTGCCATATTGGTGTCTGATCTCATTTTGAGTACCTGATTGGCATAGGCCACTGAAGCTCAGAACTCCTGAGTTCAAGAGATGCACCAAGTAGCAGGAATTATAGGCAGGTATTATAGTTTTTTTTTTAAACTTTCCTGTTGTGTGGCATTTTAATATTAAATTAAATAATGTATTTACAGTCATTTACATGAAATGAAATAACCACATTTTATACCAGTTCCTTAGATACTATGGCATATTAAACTATATCTTTATGAATTACATTTAGTATACAGTAATAGATTCATGTCCAGTATCTGCTGACATGTTTAGAATGATCAATATAATAGCACTCTTACCTTTCTCTTTAATAACAATACAAAGTGATAACCAAAGAATTCAGAGATACGGAAATGCATTTGGCAGAAGAACAATTAACTGCAACACATAAAGAAAATAACAAAAGCAGAATTTTTTAAGTCAAAAGACATACATAAAGTGGGAACCATAACAAATGCCTTGCAACTTTGATTTAGATTCAATTTATATTGTGTGATTAGTTTTTAAAAAGATAAGGTGTTTACAGTATGAACTTTAAAGTTTTGGTTGGAGATTGACCTGATTCTTTGTCATTTGAGAATGTTACATTTGCAAATTTTTTAAACAGTAGCATACATGCTATCTGAATGAGAAAAGTGTAATTTCTTTTAGTTCCATCTTATATATATATATATATATATATATTTTTTTTTTCTCAGAATATTTACAAAAACCACCCTTTTCATTCCGGCCTTTCCAGCTTATGGTGAGGGGTATGTTTAATGGAGATGCCATCCTAGCACAATGAGTGAGATATGCTCTAATTGATACTGGTTTCCCTGATTTTAGAACCAGGATATCCTTTGGGGTTCAAGCTGAAGAGTCTTATTTACTAATTAACAAATTAGTTAAGACTTTTTAGTTGGTCAGTTAAGTACTGAACGTGTCTCATTCTTGATACTTCATCTGGCTGACAGGAGATAAGCCTGCATACCCATCCCTCCCAGCTCTTTCAAAGTGCACTGAAGCTTGTTATAAATGAATGACTCATACATAGTGTGGAACAAATGCACCATTGGTTGCCTACAGAGATAATAACACTGACCTCCGGTCATTTTACAAGAGAACTCTCTTGCGTAGGTCGACTTCCCACTGTTTTAAACCAAACCTAAATAGACTATTCATGGGGAACTGGATTGACAGATTAGAGATTTATATGCACAAATATGGGCATTAGCAGCAGGGTTTCTTCATTTTGGGGCACAAGAGACAGTTTAAATGGTGTGACCACTAAGAACATGACATTTTCCTGGTATAAAAGTAGGTTTGTAAACTCACATCTGCTTGACTGGTTGGGTTAGGCATTTAATTCTCTCTGATGTCAAGAGACTGATGTGCTGTAAACAGGGCTTAGGGGATGTTTGCCCACCAGTCTAATTCTAATTATTTTTCTCCTTTTCTTGTTCTGTGGTTGCTCTACTAGTTAAATAATGCATATAAAGTCCTTTGCAGACCTTAAAGCATTACATAAATGTTCGTTATTAATTAGTTGTTTAAGAAAAGCGTCATGAGTTGGAAATAAACAGCACTATGGTCTTGCCCTGGTTCTGTTATTATACTTCAGAGGGCCCTTTCTTTAGGTCTTACATTTTCCTGCACAGGTTTTTTCATATAAGATTGTAGAATGGTATTTAGTGAAATCACTTAGCTACTAATTTGCTCTGGAGGGATAGGGAGAAAGAATGTACTAATTAGAATCAAATCAAAGGTCACTGCTTATCAACCACAGGCATATTTTTTATCCTACTGTTTGTGTAAAGTGGATGGATGCCTTTGAAATACTAGCTCTGTTTTTATTTTCCTAGTATTAGCACTTTTCTAGGGTAAGATTCGTTCAGTACTTCAAAGATCTCCAAAAGCATGCTTCATCAACAGTCGGTTGAAGTTACAAGGGGACACTGAATTAATCAGAGTTTTGATGTCTTCACCTTTCTTTTCTTTTACATTATCGGGATCATTATATACATTGACTCCCCTAGTTTATTTTGCTCAGCTTCATACTTCTTTCCAAATTTCTCTGAATTCTTTGTATTCATTATTTATTATGGCACAATAATATCCCATTTCATTGTTCAACTCTTCCTCATTCCTTCTAGTTCTTTACTACTATAGAAAGTTCTGATATAAATATTATTGTATATATGGGACATTTCTCTTTGTTGTTACATGCCTAGTAGGGTCATCTCTAGATCAAAGTGAATGCATAAATTTAGTGACATTTTTAGTATAACCTATAAAATGTTTTCCAGAACATTTAAATTTATTCACAGTTTCACCAAAAATTGCTTTAACACAACTGTGCCTCCTCCAACATTCTCTGTTTGTCTATTGTCATCTTTGTCAGTCTTGGGGGTTTGAGGTGAAATTTCAAAGTTTTTAACTGGCATTTCTATTATTATTAATGGTGCAGTCTCAATAGTTTCTAATGTCCCTTCTAGCTCTAAATCTGAATCTGTGAAATTATGGAGTATAATTTCATAACCTTGTTTTGAAAACAGCCTGTTCATATCATTTGACAATTTATCTTTTAGGAATTCCCCTCCTTTTTGCTTTGGACTAGATGATCACTCAGGACTGACAAATTTTGTAAATGACTCCAATCTTATGTATTTGTATCACATATATTTTGGATACTTACTTTATTTCCAGCTCACAGTAATGAAGGATTATTAATTTTGTTGCCAAAACAGAATTTCACCCTAAGTTAAAGGGCCATGAAAACATGGAAATATTAACATCTTTTCTATTTACTCACTATAATTATCTACTTCATTGCCTATCTAGAATTTCTTTTGAGGGTGTATTTATCTATTTTCTTCAGGATAATTTTTGACTTCTAAGGTGCTTCCCATCTCACTAGTATTGCTCTTTTCCTTATAAAATATGGGTCTTTAGAGTTTCGTTTAAGTAAATACAATATTAATGAATATTTACATAGTGCTTATGATGTGTCACATGCTATGCTAAGAAGTTTGCAATTATTGTCTTATTTGATCCTTATAACAACCTTAGGAGGTAGATGCTATTATTATCCCAGTTTTATAGATGTGAAAACTAAATCTACCAGAGGTTAAGTGACTTGCTCAGAGTCACATAGCTAGTAAGTGTCTGAGGCCAGATCTGAACTCAGGTCTTCCAGACTCCAGCATCATCTAGCTTCTCTGTTATCATTGTAGTTGTCATTGTCATCATCATCACCACCATCAATCATTAGAAGGATTTAAGTTTAAGAAGTATAAGGGAAACAGTCTGTGATTTCATAGTTACAGGGAGCTCCTAGGTGAAGAAATTCACTCTACCAATACAGATTGATAGCTTCTGTACCATCTAGAGTCTTATAAGCTGCCTAGAGCACTGAGAGTTAAAGTAATTTGATTGGGGTCACAAAACCAGCAGCAAGGTGGAGCAGTGGATAGAGTGCTGGCCCTGGAGTCAGGAGGACCAGGGTTCAAATCCAGCCTCAGACAAGTAGTAGTTGTGTGACCCTGGGCAAATCACTTGAACCTATTTGCCTGAGTTTCCTTATCTGTAAAATGACCTGGAGAAGGAAATGGCAAACTGGTCCAGTATCCGGTAGCCCAAATAGGTTCATGAGGAATTGGACATGACTAATTGACTAGACAACAATGTACAGCCAGAATGCATAAGAAGGCTCAACCCAAGTCTTTCTGGTTCTGTGTCCATTTTGCCATTCTGCTTATACATGTTGAAAGACTCTGGATTCATACCTTTTTTTTCTTATTGATTAATGTATTATTAAATAATTAAATGTAGTATTAATATATTTTATTTTCTTATTACTATTTTTTATTTTTTTAAATTAATTTTTCTTGTTTCTTATTTTTCTTATGTAACCAACTTGTTTTCATGTTGCTTAGAGAATAGAGCTAGGACCATAATGAAATAGCCCTTCCCATTCTCCTACATAATACACAATAACTTAGAATACTTCAGTTACTAGGAAGCAAATTTTATTTTTTCTGACATCCAGGATGAAAAGAACTATGTGGTATCAGAGTCTGTGGGAAATAAATCTATTTATAAGGAGAGAAAGATGAAAATAGAGTAATTTTAGGCTGCTAGTTGAATCTAGAGAACTGGTCTATTGACTTTTCCCATCCTCCCTCTTCCTTAGGACCAAGATTTAGACTTAGATTCTTTTCTCTTCATTTAGATTTGGGACCTTTGGACCAAGGTTTTTGAGAATAGATTTTTTTTTTTTGAGAATAGATTTTCAAACTGATTCTCTAGAAATAATGGTGAGAACTAATGCCCATAATTCAATTAGATCATTTTTTTGATGATGGTCTGGAAGCTTTTAAAATTGTCTATAGAATGCCACTTTTTGCCACTTTGGTGCCTGGTTCCAAATGTAATCTGGTTCAAGATGTGCAAATATAAAACGTGAAAGTACTACATCAAGATGCCCCTGTTTAGATAGTTTAATAACTAAAATCCTTTTGGAGCCTAAGGCTGATTTACCCTGCACTGTGGGAAAAAAGCACTGGAGTGAATTTTCTGTTAGTTTTCATCCTAGAAATGTCCCAGCTCCCGTATATTACAATTGTTGGTAAATTACTTGATTTGATGATCAAAAAACTTGAATTTTATTGTGAATCTGACCCCTTTCTGAAGTAATAAATCCAGGACTTCTAGGGATTCTTAACTTGGGATCTGTGGGGTCTTTTTTATAACTGTATTTCAATATAAGTGATATATTTTTTAATCTTACATATTTTATTCATCTAAAAACATTATTCTGAGGAGTTGATAGGTTTCACCAGATTATCAAAAGGATCCATGATACAAAAAGGCTAAGAACCCCTGCTTTAATTAGTTAGAACTCTGGATGGAAAAAGTTGGTCCTCAGATCCTCTGGGAAAGGCCATGTGTTAGTGACTGATTTATGCCTCTCTTCATTCCCAAACTGATCTGTGGCATTATGACATGTTTGTTTCCACACTGTTTGTATTGTTGTTATTTTTGTTTGATGCCTGGGTGAATTTGTTTGGGGTTGGAACAAAGGGGGCTGTTGGCAGTCGGGGTGTGATTTTCTGTCTGCACTCTAGCTGCCTGGGCCACATTCCGGAGTATGCATGGCCAATCCTGCTGTAGGCTAGGTTTGAATTTTCTCTACTACATAGAGGCTGGGAGTTGGAAAGAAAGAAAGGAGTTAATATTGCTTATCATAGTTGATATAAATCTGCAACTATTTTTTGCCGGAATCTTTTGTTTCAAAACCAGTTTTGTCCATCTCTAGTTTCCTGAACGTTTGGAGAATGTGGAATGTTTCCTTTTAATATGTCAGTGTTTTATTAAAAAACAAACAAACCAACCTATTTTATCCTCTTTGAAATCTGCAAAATTGAGCTTTATAAATTAACATACTAAATATTCCATAAGCTTGTATCAATATTTTAAGGTTCAAATCAATGAAGCATAATTAATATTTTTCTAATTTTCCTTATATGTAACTTCTTTCTATGATAGTAATTTTATTTTCCTCCAGTGTATTAAATATGATTTTATATATATAAGACATGGTTAAAATCATAATGATTTATATTATACAGTGCTTTACATTTTATAAAACACTTTCAAATGTATTATATGATTTGATTCTCACAAAAACTGTGTGGGTATTGTTACCACTAGCTTGGTAATGCAGGGGATAGATAGAGCATTGTGGTGTAGTCAGGAAGACCTGAGTTCAAATATGGCATCACATACTTACTTTCTGTGTGATTCTAGGCAAGTCACTTAACCTCTGCCTCAATCTTTTAACTGCAAAATGGGGTTAATGATAGCACCTATCTCGCAGAGTTATTGTGAGGATCAAATGAGACATTTGGAAAGTACTTGGTACAATTCCTGGCACAAAGTAGGTATATAATAAATGCTTAGTCCTTTCTTTTCCAATTTACTGAAAAAACTGAAACTCAAAGAGTTTAGGATTTTTCCAGCATTATATAATTATTAAATGTTGGTAATGGCACCCAAACTCAGGGCTTCTGACTCTAGGTTCAATGCTCTTCTCATTATTCCGTGTTGTGGAGCAGTGATTTGTTAAAAAATGAAATAAACTTAATGTATGCTCAAGTTGTATTCTACTTATTAAGTTTTGAATCACCAAATTATGATAAATCCTTAACCATATGCACAGAAGGAGATTCTTCATCCTGGCAAATATACTTTAAAGATTATATGCCTAGCTGATGTATAGCACATAATGCTGTTATATGGAAATTTTTTCAAATGAGTTGGAGTGAATCAAAGTAAATACCTTCAACTTGAGTGGATATAAAGAAAGACAAGATTCATGAGTTAGATTTTTGAGGTGCCCTTTTTTTTAAAAAAAAAGTAAGGAATATTTGATTTTCAATAGAAACAATTTGTGTGAGGAAGAATCTTTAATTTTTTTGTGTGATTATCCTTGTGCCCAAGATATTTCAGCTACTGAAAGGAATTCTGAAGTTTAAAGATTGGTCAAGCATTAGTTAAGTGTTTACTATCTGCCAGACACTGTGTGAAGCAGACATGATACAGAGGAAGGCAAAACATGGTCCTTGCCTTCAGGAAGCTCACATTCTAATGGAAGAGACAACATGCAAACTACATACATAGACAGTGAAATTTGAGCTAAGTCTTAAAGGAATCCAGGGAAGTTAAGAGATAAGGAAAGACATATAAGATAGAAGATAAGGAAAGAAAACATTCCAGGAATTAGGAGCAGTCATTTAAAAGCCACAGAGTTAGGAGGTGGAGTGTTGTGTGGGCGGAACAAGAAGACAAGTGTCACTGGGATCACAAAGTCCATGTAGATGTAAAAAGATTGGAAAAATAGGAAGGGCCAGGTTTTGAATGACTTTAACTGGAAAATAGATGATTTTGTATTTTGATCCTGGAGGTAATGGGGAGACACTACAGTTTATTGATTGCAGTGTGTGTGTGTGTGTGTGTGTGTGTGTGTGTGTGTGTGTGTGTAACATGATGATTTTAAGAAAGTCATTTTAGCAGCAGAGTGGAGAATGGATTGGGGAAGAGACTTGAACCAGGGAGACAAACCAGAAGGCAATTCTAATAGTCCAATATGAAATGAGAGCCTGAACTATAGTGGTAGCTACGTGAATGAAGGGGGCATATGCAAGAGCTGTTGTAAGTCAGAAATGATAAGATGTGTCACATGACAAGAACATACCTAACATATGTTAAGTGAGTGTAAGAGCTGTTGAGAATAACACCCAGGATGAAAATGTGGGTTACTGAGAGAATGATTGTAAGCTTAATCAGTAAAAAAAGTGGGGAAGAGGTAGATGGGGAAGATAACACGTTCCATTTTAAACATATTGAATGTGTGGAGTCTATAGAACATCCAGTTTGAGGTGTCCAAGAGATAGTTGATGTAAAGTTGAACCATGGAGAGAGGTTAGGGCTGGATACATAAATCTGGGAACCATCTATGTAGAGATGATAATTGCAATCATGAATGGTAACAGTATTACCATGGGAGCTGTGGGAGGTAAGAAGAGGGAGCAAAGAAAAGGGCCCAGAACAAAGCCTTGGGGGATACCCACAGTTAGTGATTGGCTTGGCTGTAGAGCCAGAAACAGGAACTGAGGAGTGGTGAGACAGGTACGAATAATAACTTAGAGAGGAGAGAGCATCCACAAGAAGAAGGTGATTGACAATGTAAAGTGCTATAGAAAGAAGGATGAGGTTGAGAAAAGGTCATTAGATTTGGCAATGAAGAGATCATTAACTCAATAATGAGGTCAGAAGCCAGATTTCACTGGGTTTAGAAGCAAATGAGAAGGGAGGAAGTGAAGGCAAAGATTGCAGATGGCTTTCTCAATGAGTTTTTGCTGAAAAAGTTAAGAGAAAAATAGGGCAATAATTAGTAGGGATGGTAAGATCAAGTGAGGCTTAGTAATTACATAGTTTATTATCATAAGTGTCAGTATAAATAGCCAGAATATGTTAGAGGATATGTCAGATACTTTAGGAAATACAAAGTAGATGGGTTTGTTTTGGCTTTTTATAAGTTTACATTTTTAAAAAAATTATATAGAAAGAAATTAAATGTTTAGCTGGACTGGTTTAGATAACGAGAGGACAGCTACTTAAGGATTTTTGAAGCCTGACAGTGTTCCCTCATTTTCTTTGCTAAAATAACTGTGTTTAGCATTTAAAAAGTTATAGCATTAAGTTATTTATCCAATGGTCAGACTGCCTACCCCATTAACTAAAACATGGCCACCAATTAGAAAGTAGGTGATGCCTTTTAAGCAAATGATTGTTTATAAAAATCCTGTACACACTTCATTGCATCAACATTTGTCCTTTACTCAGTCAAACTAGCATCTACTAACTTAGAATTGTATCTAAACTTTAAAGACTATTGCTTCAAAAAACTTATTTCTCTGATGTCCCCAAGCAAACTTTATTTCTTACAAAGGGATAACAGAAGATTAGAAGAAGATGAGGTAGGGGTAGCTACAAGAAATTGACACACTGAGAACTGACAGTGAGGAAAAAATGGTAAAATTGTCAATTCTAAAAGCTGAGTAGTTTGGGGCAGTTAAATAGAGGAAAACAATCTCATAAAACTAAATAACCATAACACATTTAAATTTAAAAAATGTACAAAGCCTTATTCAGGAGACAGAGACAAAAATAAAATAGTATCTGTGCTCAAGCATCTTACATTCTTCTGGGATTAATATACAGAGAAATATGATACAAGGTAATGGAGGCAAAGTACCCTAGACTTAGTTGAGAAAGTAGAGAACACTGACTTGGGGGCAGGGTTCAGAAAAGGCTACATAATGGATGTTTTAACTTTACCCAGAATTCCTTTTCATGTCTTTCAATAGTTTACATTGTACAGACCTTCAAAGTAGAACTCAAGTTCCATGTTCTCTGTAATTTTGCTTACATTCTGCTTACATTGATCACTTCCTTTTTTCATTTCCAAAGAATACTTAATCATTTCTTTCTTATTTTGTCTTCCAATTGCTTCATACATATGAGTCTTGTCTTCAACTAGATTGTAAATTCCTTCAGCAAAGAGATATCTTATATTTCTTTTTTATTATCCTATAATAGGCAAGTCAGCACTGGACATATAGATAATCAAAAATTAATTTAATTGAATAGAGTAACATAAGAATTCTCCAAAAGTTTGTCAAATGTAATGTGGAATGTTTCTATTTTCAATGTTAACTGGTGATTTTTTTCTCTTTATTTAGAGACTATCAGTCAACCAAGTAACAAGATTTATTAAACAAACACCTGCTATGTACTATGATGGAAAATAAAGACATGCTGTAGTGGAAAGAATATTGGTCAGAGGATTTATATTTCAGTCCTAGATCTGTTAATACTTTTCAGGCTTCAGTTTCCTTACTTATGACATGGGAAAAATGGACTTCTGAGGTATCTTCCAGATAGAAAACTTTTAAAATATTGGGAAAAAAAAGTGGTTTGTAGTTCTCCTTGTGACATTATTAAATTTTACATAGTATCATCTATTTCTTTCCTAATTCTCTATTATTAGTGTTGGTTTAATGATGAAAGTGGTAGCTTAGAAAACTGTCACTTTACTAGACTTCTGAATTTTTTCATAAGGGGTTGGCTCTCTCAATATACTTATATGGGAGAGCTGATATTACTAGTTTTAGATGGTAGCCATCTAATAAGATGATTTGAGAAGATCTAGGAAAAACTCTTGCCTCAAAATAGTGTTTATAGTGGGCCATTTGGAGGTTTAAGCCTTGAGGTAAAATTTGGTCATCTGAAGGAAGGGTAACTGTTATCCATCATTAGCACCTGGCTGTGAATTAGTTAATCAAACTCTCTCAAAATGAAAGAAGTCGATAGCAGAGGAGAAGTAGAGAGAGAGAGAGAGAGAGGAACACAATGCAATATTATTTTATGTAAAAATGAAAACAAGCAACAAAAACCCTCACACAAGTCCTACTAGCAAGTACAGGAATAAATAGAGCTTTCCTTAAAATGTTAAGCAATGTCTATTGAAAATCAAGAGCTAACATTAGCTGTAATGAAGAAACACTAGAGGACTTCCCAATAAGTTGAAGGAAATAGGAAGAATCTTAATTGTCATTCCCAGTTATTAAATATAATTTTAAAAATTTTATCTGTAACAAAAAACCCTAAAGAAATAAACATAAGGAAAGACATGCAATTATTGCTTTTTGAGAGTCACCTGATGCTTTTTGGAAGTTATCTAGGGTTTGAAAACCCTGAAGAATCAACAAAAATGAACAGGAACAATTAACCACTTCAGTAAAGTAGCAATATATAAAATAAACCCATAATATCACCAAAATTTCTGTGCATTATCAACAAAATCCAAAAGTAATACATTAGGGAAAATTCCATTGAAATTTAATATATAATATATAAAATATCTGGAAGTCAACAAGACACAGAGGAATTATGAATATATATACAGAATATTCTTTAAAGAAATAAAGAAAAATAATTAGAGAGGAATTGATTTATCCTAGTTGGGCCATGCTAATATAACTAAAATGACAATAGTATTGAAGTAAATTTAAAGATTTAGTGCTCTACTATTCTAACTAGCAAAGGATTACTTCATAGAACTAGAGAAAAAAAACCCAATAATGTCTATATGGAGGAAAGATAGGTCAAGAATCTCGAAGGAAATACATTTTTAAAGAGCAGGAAGAAAGGGAGCCTAGGCTAGCTCTTAAAGTTTGCTGCAAATTAGTTCTCATTGAAACTATCTGGTATTCAAAAAAATAGAGAAGTGTATCAATGGAGCAGATTAAGTACACAAGAGCCAGGAGCAAAATGAATATAATATAGCACTATTAGACAAACTGAAAGGCATAAATTACTGAAGCAGTCACTTTTCCATGAAAATTGTTCAAAAAGGACCTAAGTCCTCAATCATAGCCCTGTCATTTTACAGACAAGGGAACAGAGGCACATAGGGGTTATTGGTTAGCCAGTCAGTCAGCTAGCTTCTATTAAATACCTACTATGGTATCTGAGGCAGCTAGGAGGGGCAATGGGTAGAGCAACACAGACCTGGAGTTCGAATTCAGCTTCAGATACTTAAGACTTACATGACCCTGGGTAAGTAACTTAACCCTGTTTGCCTCAGTTTCATCATCTGCAAAATGAGCTGGAGAAGGAAAGTACAAACCATTTCAAGATCTTTGCCTAGAAAATCCCAGATAGGATCACAGAGTGTCAGACACAACTGAAATGACAACAGTAGGATTTGAAATGGGATTTGAAATAATTTTCCTGTTTCTGAGTCCAATTCCCTATTTACTATGTCACATTGACTTATCTCACATGTCATGCCAAATACCACAATAAACTCTACATGGATATACAACTTAGATAAGGTCATATCATTAAAAATTAGAGGAGAATGTAATGTTATACCTTTTATAAGGAACAGAAGAGTCATTAACCAAACAAGGAATAGCTCCTAAAATATGTTAAATAGGTAACACTGTATGGACAATTTTGATTATATAAAATTAAAAATCTTTTGCATAAATAAAATCTGTACAGTTAGAATTACAAGGGAAACAGCTTGTGAAAAAAATCTTTGTTATAACTTTCTCCAATAATGATCTCTTTCTATGATATAAGGAATAGAAGGATAAGAACAGGAAAAATTTTAGGAAGAAATTCAAGCTATCAACAATCTTATGAAAAAGTACTGCAAATCTCTAATAATTAGAAAAATGCAAATTAAAGCAGCTCTGAGGTTCCACCCCTCAGACTGGCAAAGATGACTAAAAAGAAGGAAAATGTAAAATGTTGGAAGGTTTGTAGGAAAATAGGAATATTGGTGCACTGTTGATGGCGCTCTAATTGATCTAGACATTCTGAAAAGGAATTCAGAGATATGCCAGAAAACTCACTAAAACTTATTATATATACATGCTGTTTGACATAGAGACTACAATATTAGACCTAGAGATCAAGGAAAGAGGAAAGGAACCTATATGTACAAAATTATTTATAGCAGTTCATCTTGTAGTGAAAAAGGACTGGAAAGTGAGAGATCTCGATCAATTGGGTAATGGCTGAACAAATGGTTCATGAATGTAATGGAATACTATTGTGCTATAAGAAATGATAAAGTTAACAATTTCAGAGAAACTTGAGAAGACTTATATGAATTGATGATGACTGAAGTGAACAGAACTAGGAGAACAAAACACTATAAATCAATATTGTGGAAATTAAAAAAAAGACAAGAATTTTGATTAATGTAATGACCAAACATAGTTGTAGTATATGGATGTGTCATAACAATTGACAAAATGGATGGATACAGAGACAACTTGAAAATGTTTATGAAATGATGAAGAGAGGTGAACAGAACCAGGAGAATTATATAATTTAGGAAGTTTGAAGAATCCTGATCAATTCAATCATCAATCACAACTCTAAAAGACTGACAATGAAGCATAATAGTCAACTCCTGCTGGACTATAGATGTAGAATTAAGTATATATTTTCAGACATGACATACCAAACAAATTAGATTTGTTATCTATATTTATTAATTAAAATAAAGGCTTTTACTTGGGGGAGAGTGTAAAGAGCTGAGAGGAAAGAGTGGTAAAGTAGTGAAAGTGATGAACAAAAATAAAAAGGTCAAGTTAACAATTGGCTATTAAGCATTTATAATATGCTAATAGAGATAAAAATACAAGCAAAAAAGAGAGAAAGTCCATATGTTCAAGGAGCTTAAATTCTACCAGGAGAAGACACATAAAAAGAAGCTGAAAAGCTAGAGGCAGGGCAAATAGTGATGAACTCCCTGGAATCAGAAGCAGACCTGGGAGATAAATGAAGGATGGCTTCAATCATAAAGAAAAGACTGTCAATAAACATTAAAAAATAAATACAATAGCACAGAATTTTGCAAGGAGACGCATATCAGAAGGATAATTTTGGTACTACCATATTTAAAAAGTTATCCACAGTAGTTTCATGGCTTAATATCTAATTTTCTCTTATTTTTCTTTGACTATGGAAATGTCTATGTGGTTGATTTCAATTTCTTAATAAAATACAGATTTTTTTAAAATGAAAGTTACTTTCCATACTCTACTGAGCTCTAAGGTTACATTTCAATTATGAGAATGCATGATTGATAGGATTATCTAGGATAGATCAGGATTTTGTTGGAGAAGCATTGAGCTTTATGACACTTATCTAGTAAGCTTTCTTTTCCTGATTCTTGAAGATATGCTGATATTCTTTACCCTTTGTAAGTTGAAAAGAAAATTGATAAAATACTTATGAAGACTATAGCTAAAATTAACTTGTTTTTGTTCTGAGGAGGGAAGTATTCTGTAGTCAACCCCTAATGATGGCATATTCTGGGAGTAGCCCTACAACTACGAATGAGACAGGAAGGGCACGAAACTTTGAACAGTCAATATAGTGAGGATAATATGGTTCTCACTACCAGTTTTGCTTTATATGGAATGTGGAGAGAGATGTCATTTGTAAGACATTAGGTCCAGTGTTTGTGGCATGTAGTACAGCATTTTGTTGATAATAAAATTACCTACTTTGTGCCAGCTACTTCATTAACTACTTCATTTTGTCAAAAACTAAGTCAAACTTGTCTCAGTTAAGTATATGTATATCCCTCCTTATCCTGAAATTTTGAATAAAAACAATTGAAAAAATACTTCACAAGTTGTGGGAAAATTTGCAGATATTAAAAGGGACACTTTAACATATCACACTAGATTCAGGGGTGGGAAATTTGTGGCCTCGAAGCCACATATGGCCCTCTAGGTCCTCAAGTATGGCCCTTTGATTGCATCCAAACTTCACAGAACAAATCCCCTTAATAGAATGATTTGTTTTGTAAAACTTAGACTCAGTCAAATAGTCACACTGGAGGACCTAGAAGGCCACATGTGGCCTCAAGGCTGCAGGTTTCCCACCCCTGCACTAGATATTGAAAATAAGAGATGGATTTTTAAATGTTTTATAAATCTGCTAAATATATACAATTGATTGATATGCCAATGTTGTTTAACACTTCTACATTACTTAATATGCTAAGCCAATTTATTTTTTCATCAGGCTTATTAAGATTTAAGCTTTTCTTAGGCATATAAGATAGGAAAACACATATGAAGACATACTGTACTATATGGGGCAGCTAGGTGTGACTCTGGTTTCCTCATCTATAAAATGAGCTGGAGAAGGAAATGGCAGACCACTTCAATATCTTTGCCAAGAAAACCCCAAATGGGATCATGAAAAGCTGGACACAACTGAACAACTGCACACAAATCTTCCTTTAAGTAGACAAAACAGAAGGTTGTGATTTTTCCATGAAATCTTAATCAAAGAGGCTTACAGCTCTGTGCTTTAGAGTCCATCTCTGGCAGAGATTCTTAATCTGAGGTATATATACTTAAAAAAAATACTCCTCTCATATCTTTGCTTTTCTTTGTAATCCTATGTTTTATTTTATCCATTTAAAAACATTATTCTGAGGAGTCCGTAGTTTCACTGGCTTACCAAAGGGGAACATGATCCAAAAAGTGGTTAAGAACCTGCGATCTAGGGTATCTCCTTCTTTTACATACAGAGAAATGCTATCCAAAGAAGTTGTCACTTGCCCATAATGCCCATACTGTGGTAAGACAATTCAGATCTTCTGAGTCTTAAGACTAGTGCAATGCTCTTTGGACACCATCATATTGTCTTCTTTTTCACAAATGTGTAGTAAAGTAGATAGATTTTCTCTGTTTTTTTTAAAAAAGATTTTATTTTTAAATTCTGAACTTAGGAAATGAAACAGGCATGTCTATATGGATAGTGGAACAGAAAAAAAAGAGCATTGCACATGAAACTGTGGATCTCTATTTTGTACAGCTTGCTTTTCTTTTTAAATGTATCATAATTTCAACATGAACCTTTCTAGGCCATTCTTCTTGTCTGTAATTCTGTCTTTTGCTCTTTTCTTCTCTTCCTTTTTCTTTTTCTTTTTTCACTTATGCTCTTTTCTGTGAAATGTATATATTTTTTATGGATGGGAAGACAGATATGCTGAAGGGTTATAAGGCAGGTGTGGTATAGTAGAAAGAACACTTTAGGTTTGGAGCCAAAAGACTTGGATTTAAATTCTAGGTCTGTGCTAGCTTTGTGATTTTGACCTTGTCCTTTCTAACTTAAAATGTTCCCAGGCCTCAGTTTGTCTGAGGAAATGCCCATTGGACTTCCATGACTCTGGAGTAGAGAGTGAGGCTGATGACTTTGTGCAGCTCTGGCCCACTTAAATTCAATTTACTTGCAAGTCAAAAAATCACCCTCCTGGTATCATGGGTCCTCTTTGATAATGAAGAATGAACAACACAACAGAGTTTTGTGACTGAGAAAGTCCCTCTAGTTCTGAGTCTTAAGTTCTTCTTCAGTAAAATAGAGATCATGAAGCTTACCCAGGCTACCTTGTCCCTATTATGAGAAACATAAGAGGATGTTTAAAAAACTACTTTGTAAAGTGCTTCATGGATGCTAGCTATTATTATCAGTAACAATAAAGGTACTGAAGTTCACATAGCTCCCGGATTCATGAACTGCCAAGGGGTTTACTGGTAGCTTTCATTAGCTCATAAACTTGGGTGAAGAAAAATTGCATGTTTATTTTAAAGAATTTCTAACTGAACTTCAGCGTTTCCCTTAATTATTTTAATCATATTATTCTGAGAAGGGATCCACAGACTTTGCCAAAAGGATCCACAACACCAATAAGATTACAACCTCCCCAAATAGTGAGACAATGAATGGTTTCAGGAGATCATGCTGAGGGCTCTGACTTCAGGTTCTGTGCTAAATGAGAGAATATCATGGGGATTTCATTTCCTAAGTATTTTTTTTTAAGACTGATAGTCTATCAAAGTATAATGGCATTATTTTGGTTGTCATTATCTATATTTTACCCTAATGAGCTTTAATTCAGTTGTCAAAAGAGAACAGTACTGAGCCACTGTACTTGGTATTGCTAGAAAGAATGTCATAACCAAGAGACAGCAGTTGGGGGATGGACAATTGTAAGGCTAGCACTAGGCTAATGTCTGCCTTTACTTCCCCTCTCCCCTTTCATCTCATTCAGTTTCTGAAATAATTGTCCTCTATCAATTGATTCAGCTTTTTCGCAACAATTAGGGGAGTGTACTGAGGGTCACTCATAAGTGCACACAAAGCCTAGGGCCCCTTGAAATATAAGCATCAATAACACTAGCTAATATTTTAGGAAAGTTATTGAAAGTTGCTTTTTAAACTTTTTGGCAAACAGTGAGGAACCTTCAAGTAGATATAAAGGACTATTGGCTATCCAGACCTCTGGAATTTCCAGATTTGTCATTCTTTGTCTTACTGTGTAACCTTGAATATGTTAATTAACACTTCTCAGGTTGGGTAATTAAAAACGTTATTTTAATGTGCACGTTGTATCTGCTGAGGTGCATAAGAATCTGTTTTCCATTAAACTGATCTGATGTTTCTAACAAAAATCCCTTTCACTAATTAAGTCTGATAAAAAAACATTGTATATAACACTACATACCTATGGTCAGAGATAAGTCTGCTTTTATTTCTCCCTCATTTATTTTTTACAAGAACACATTGGGTGAGAATATAGTTATCTCCATGTCCTTTCACGAATTTTATGTCATTTTCTGATGTGTTCTGTCTTGGAGTTGTAACCATTCTTTAGTTGTTTTTATTAAATAAATATTTCAACTATAGTGAAAACTTTTTGGCAGTTTATATTATGAACTCATGAGTGGGCATTAAAAGGTCACCTTCATTATGTGGAATAGTGGTGCTGTTATTTGAGAAATAAAATGTCATGTGATGAACCTTCTCTGCGTACCTGTCTTATACTGGCTTGCCCATTTTCCCATGTAGACTTTGACATAAAAATATTCTTCAATTTCATCCTTTTTGTTGGTTCCTGGCTAGGTCCTAAGTTAGTGTTACTATTTCCAGAGCATTAGGAGAATACTCTTAATTAACTATGTATACTCTTGCCCTTTCATTCTATTTTTCTCTGAAGTCTGGAAACATTATTTCAGGCGTCAGTAAAGATCAAAGCCATCCAAAGGAACATTTGCATGTGAATTTGTAGAATGATTAATTAGGAATGGGCGTTAGTATTTTTTTTCTTTTAAGGTTTTGAAATGCTTTTCGTTGATTAAATAGTTCTTTAAAATAACCCATCTGTATCTTAGAAAACAAAAAAAAAGTATTTTTTTAACCCCCACTAAGTAGCTTCTGATAGTCCATATATGGCTCTTAGGAAATAAAGTTTTAGTGTATTATCAACTCTCATCATCTTTTCCTACTTAATTTGGCAATGCCATTATCAAGGCAGCCTTACCTTGTGTGGGTGAAACACTCTTTTCTCAAGGTGCTTTTCTATCTTAGACCACAATATTTGATCTTTCCTTCTTTTCTCTTCTTGCTCTGACATACCTCATTTCATATAGTACCTCTGTATGATACTATCTTATCTTTGTCAAATTTCTGTGTAGCTCATATATACTCAGAATCCTTATAGCAACTTCAACTCCCACTAGTGTGCTGGCTTCCTGCAACTTCACTGTATCTCCCCTTCAGAGTTCTAAAGGTGCCCTTTAGGGACAGGGGGAATTCTCTAATACCTGCTCTAGTTCCACACTTCCCAAGGCTATCAGTGGAGAAACATTTAGTCATTTAGAACTTTTTCCACTGGTGACCCCTTTCCCTGTTTCAGCAGTCTTTGTTGGCTTTGTGTGGTGCAATGCAAAGTGAGCACACTTTGTGTTCAGAGCCAATGCTGCAGTGAAGTTGTGTGATGCAGCATTGCCAGAAACACCTCAGATTCATTATGCTTTTGATTTTTAATTATTTTTTGGTCGTTGTGCATTTAGAGAGTCCAGGGGAAAGTGACCTCAAACTTAAACAATACACGTGGTAAAGAGGTAACTCTTGGCTCCTGCTTAATGGAGATCCCTTTCTAAGCACTTGTGGGGTACTTAAGAAGTTCCCCTTACACATGGTGAATCTGTATTCATCTATCTTTGGCTCCTAATCCTAAATTTTTGACATCAGTGGATTCAGGGATAAGGTTAGGTGGAAGATAATAAGTCTGACATCTTCTGGAGCCTTCAAATATTCCAAGTTCATCCTCCAGATGAAGGTATGGGTGGTGGCAGGGAATGAGGATGAGTGGGGGGAAGAAAATCTGGCCAAAGTCAAAGCTGAAGTATCTCCTCTCCCCCCTCTCCCCCCCTTTGTCCTAAGTGGTTCCTTCTTAGGAGTTTTAGCTAAAATGTCATGCTCACTACAAAATTGTACATTGGATTAGATGATCACCTAAATGAATGAAAGTTCTCTTTCATTCTAAGAATCTAAATCTCACCATATTTATAGTATTGATTCTAAGACTTTCTTCCTGTCAGACATGTATGAACCTAGAAAACAGTGGCATAGTCCCAAAACTTTTCTTTTTTCACATTTAGAATATATAGCTGCAATTACAGCTGTAGGTTTACTTCTGAAGGAATCTCAGGTAAGATTAGGTAAACACACAAAGACTCATTTTCTTGCTAGATCCCCACTTTGATGTAGTTCAAAGCCTTAGTAAGGCTCATCAGGGGCCTTCTTTTCAAAAAGGGAGAGTCTATCTGTATTGTTGTAAAGGCTTATCCTAATACATTGGCCCACAGGGTAGCTTAGTAATTACCCTGAAGGTATGAACACCTTGTGCTATAGAATAGAAATGTTAATGTTGTATTGGGAAGTCTAAATCAAGTTTCAGTTGTGATGAACCAAAGTGCTGCTGAATTTGTTTATTTTGGAAGCCAAATAGTAGAGGATGGAAGAGACTGTTAGGTAATGTGAAGATGTATTTGTAGCTTTCCTTCCTGACCTGTTCTATTTTTAAGTGCTGTTTTTAATAACTTAGTCAACAAGCATTTATTAAGCACTTATGAGGTTCCAGGCATTGTACTAAGTACTGGGGAAACAAAAAGAAAAAGAAAAGCAAACAACAGTAGCAGCAACAACAAAAAGCATGGTCCCTTGGGGACCTCACATTACAACAGGGAAGACAATGTATAAATAATTGTATACATATATATGTGTATACATATACACACACACATACATATATATATATATATATATATATATATATATATATATATATATATACACACACAAAGTGTATGCAATATAAATAAAAGACTCAAAGGGAAAAAACATCACTAGGTGGGAAGTGGGGGTAGAGGAAGAGAGACTGAGAAGGTGGGATTTAAGGTAATTCTTCAGGACACCCAGTGATACAGGAGACAGAGGTGAAGAGAAAAGCATTCCAGGAGGGGGCAGGCAATGGGGAGATAATGAAAAGGCACAGAGTCAGGAGGCACAGTGTCATGTGTGAGGGTCAGCAAGAAGGCTTATTGTCATTAGATCATGGAGTACATTGGTAATGTGTAAGAAGATCGGCAAGATAGAAAGAGGTCAAGTTGTAAAGGGATTTAAAACCCACATAGATGATTTTATTTTTGATTCTAGAAGTGATAATCACTGGAATTTACTGAGTAGTAAATAACATGGTCAAACCTATGCTTGAGGAAAATCTCTTTGGGGGCTGGATGACGTGGAGTGGGGAGACTTGAAGCGAGGAAACCAGCTAAGTAGGCTATTGCAATAGTATATGTGTGAAGTGATGAGGCCCTGATTTAGGATACAGCTGTTCAAGAGGAGAGAAGGGGAATTAATGTATATGAGAGATATTGTGAATCTAGGAACAAGACTTGATAACATAGGGGGTGATTTTAAGTGAGAAGTTAGGTTGTCCTTTGTTTTCGAAGAGGACCAAAATGACACCACTGTGCTCAAGTCAGGTTTCAGTGTGTCCACCTGTGGCTGATCAGACCAATATAAGCTTGGAATACTCTACCACAGGTCAGGCACAAATAGTCTGTTCGAACATTTGGGGTGGATTCTCTAAGTCTGTACCTCTTGAGTTTCTCCTGAGTTATTTCAATTCTGCTTTGTTCATAGAGCACAGCACGTTCTCTGATGTGGGCATGCCAAGCTGAGCTGTCCTGTGCCAGTGTCTCCCATGTCACACAATCAGAGAAGGGGTACATAAGGTTTACCAGATTGCCACAGGGTCCATGATGGAAAAAGGTTGGGAACCCTCAGTTTACAGGAAGAAGATAAGATGATAGAAGACAGACTTTTGTGGGGAGACCTTTGTTTAGTGGGCGTAATGCAGATTGAGATCCAGCAAAAGTGGTTGAGAAGAGGTGGTCATACAGGGAGAACTAGGATTGAATAATGACACAAAATTTAGAGAGAGAGTATTCAGGAGAAGAGGGTGATAGGACAGTGCAGAAGACTATAGAAAGATCGAGAAGGACAAGGATTGAGAAAAGGCCATTTGATTTGGTTGCTATGAGATTATTGGTACCTTTGGAAAAAAAGTTTCCATTGAATGAAGTCAGAAGATAGATTTTAGAGGGTTTAGAATTTAGTGAAAAGAAAGGAAATTTAGTTACCTAATGAATGTAGTTTTCTCAAGGAGTATTGCCCAAAATGGGAGGGGAGATTGTTGGGGAATTTCTCAGCTTCAGAGTCTGGAGAGCCCAGGGAGAATCTCACCCCTCAGCTAGTTTCACCTACTAGGGATGGGGGTGGGGTCGATAATTTGAGAAGAAAAAAACATAAGAAAAGTAAGGGGGAAAAAAAAGAGAGAAATAAGCATGCTTCCTGTTATCGGATTCAGCTTCCTAGAGTGCAGGTTTACTTTTTATAACTTGTTCAGTCTGCAGAGATTACACAGCCTATCATCAGCATTTTGAGGTAATTTAGGATAAATAAGTAACTTACACCTTTTGTAGGAAGAGGAGGGGCAGAGAAAGGGGGAGTCAGACAAGGGAAAAGGCAAGGAGATGGGGCAGAGTGCTTCTGTGGGAATATTAGCTATGCAGTTGGCAGGGCTTATTATTGGACTAAAGAGACATTGTTCAAGTACAGAATAGAAGAGGAAGTGACCAAATAATTTTTCAATGGTCACAGAACAAAGCTTCAGGTGTCTCTTATCTAAAGACTATGAATATTTTTTACAATAGTGGATGAGTCCATTTTCTTTGCCATATCCTTAACTAATTTTGTTATACTTTATTTCTCCTTCAAGATATGGGAAAAGAATCAATATGATAAATGAGAGAGTGGGGATGATAGAACATTCTGGTGGAAAAGCTGAGATGGAATGGGATTACTTCAGCATGTAGAAGAGTGTCCTGGCAGGGACACTTCTTGTGAAACCTCTTCTTGTGAAACTTTGAGTGATATGAGATGAGTGAATTAAGGGTCCTCAGCTGTGAGAATAGTGGGAAAGGATGCCATGGGAGGTTTAAGGAGGAAGACAAAGTTTTGGCATAGGAGAAGTTTGGAATACTCTGTGATAAACTACAAAGGTGAGTTATTATTATTATTATTATTATTATTAATGTGAGATAGTATGTTGCTTAGGGAGGTATAAAAGGACTGGCTTGCTGCAATGAAGATTCGTTGAGATTATGCAACAATAATTTTGTGATTTTCTTTAGCTCTGTTCAGCAGAATATGAACAGGATCAATGGAGACAGATAGAGGGAATAATTCAAAGCTTGAATTTGACAAACATTGAAATTTAGAAAGTTCCATTGAATACCCATGAATCTTCAATTAAAAATTGGGTTTAATTTTAGGAAGGCTACTCAAAGAATTAGGGAATAAAAATTTTCACCTTTCTGAACCCCATACTTAGGACTAGAAAGGTGTGGATTAAAAATTAAACCCAATTCCCTATCAAATACATATTCACCTTTAACCCTGGATTTATAAACTAATAGGAACATAAGTTAGGGAAATATTCACATCTTTAATCTATACCTATATCACAAATGACCAAATGAGGATTCACTATTTCTAATTTGTAGTTAGCCTTGTTATTGTAAAAACCAAACCAACTCAAACAAAAAACCACAGCTAAGTATCTTCTTTGAATCTGATGTGGCTGGATCAGCTAGGAGGAAGGAGAAAATGTGCCTTTCCAGGTGTTATTGTGCACCCTAATACTCATGCTGAATCTATCTTAACTGTATCATTAATTTTCATTTTAAAATTGCATCAGTGCTCTGAAAGGTAAAAGGAAACATCTTCCAGATACGTCACACAGTGTTTATTTAACCACTTATTCAGGGATGACCAGATGAGGTTTATGATGTACATCACACATCTTTACTTTCTCCAGTATCAAGTAAGAGCTGAGGAGGCTATATTTGTGTGTGCACATACATATCATATATGTATATATGATATATACCATTCATGTGTATACATATATGTATACACCCATATATGCATATATATGCTATGTTAAAAGAGAAATCCTAAAGGAAAATATTAATTTAAGAAGTATACACACCTATTATGTTCATTGCATGGCCCAGTAAGTCACTGGTGGCAATACAAAGGCAGATTCAGATAATCAATTTCTGTCCTTTAAGGGCATACACACATTATGAAACTACATAGATGTATACATTCTTACTGTGTGATCTAATGGAACTAAAATAACTTGTTGGATAACATAGATGGATTTCTGCTTGCTTCTTAAGTATTTTGAATGTATCATTTTTAACCTACACACACACATACACACACACAATTAGGATAATGGAAATTCACATATAGGTATCAAAGTATTTTTCCTACTTTGATTTGATAAATGCAAATGGTAATTATGATGATGTATATATTCCTTCTTAGTAGTATTACTGATGTATATATTCCTTGTTAGTAATATTACTAGCTATACTCTATACAGCAGAAAGATTTCTATTATTTTAGCTTCTAGAATTCTGTCTACAGTTTTAGTTGAATGTTTCCTCTGCCTTCTTGATGAATATGGCAGACTGACTGACTGACACGGGAAAAAAAACCCAACAGCTTTCTACTGTGAAGGTTAGCTCAAAAAACTTATTTTGATAGAATTGTTCATAGTTTTATAATCTCATGATAACTTAATGACTCTACTAGTATTCAATTGCTTTTATGTAAAAGAAAAGGTTGGCTAATGCTATTCTACTCACAATTAAGTGACCCAGTGTAATATCTATAACATGTCAAGATGATGAAATGCATTATAATTTAATTTTATATGGTAAAGGTACATGTAGACTAGGAATTTAGGAATGTATTGCTTCATTTTTTTTTCCATCTGTTACTCATCTTAATGATATCTTTGGGCCTGCCCTCAAAAGAGTCTGAATATAGTGAGTGGTGCAGCATGTAGCTGTTAACAAGTGTGTGTGTGTGTGTGTGTGTGTGTGTGTGTGTGTGTGTGTGTGTGTGTGTGTGTGTGTGTGTGTAATTGTCTGGAAATGCAGCTTCCAGCTAGTTTTATATAGTCAACTGTAAACTGAAAGATTTCTTATAATTTCAAACTTCCTTAATATGAATTTGTATGTCGCAGCTGTAGTTGAATCATGTTGGGAGTATTAATTTTCATTTCCTTTCACCTCTTGAGTTATTTTGGTGATAGATTAATATTAACATTCCTCTTTTATTCCTATGTCAGAAATATGACACAGAAGATATAGTAGATAATCCATATTATGGTATGAGGTACTCCCTCTACCTAGTACAGATTACAGTTTATCTGTGATTTAGGGGATAAGTTCTAGGAATATTCCTGAGGGACACAGAGATGTAGAAAGCTACAAATGTCACAGTAATTAGTATCAGTGGTAGGATTTGAACCCAGACTTTCTTAACTTCAAGCCTATTACGTAATATACTACCACATGCTGCCTATTGAAACCATTTTTATAATACTAATACATTACTGCCTTTTATATGAGTTAGCATTTATAGATCACTTTACATGTTATTTCATTTGATCCTCACAAGCCAATGCTTCCTATCTACTTTCAATATTTCATTCACATTGAATTATTTTCTAGTAAGTGGTGATGGCTTTGTATTGAGCTATTCGCAGTTTCTTACTTTCTCCCATATAACAAATGGCCATATAAAATGGCTGATTTGTTGTACTTTGGACATATGGAATATGCTTTTTAGCACACAGCTAATTGTTTACTGTGGCTAACAGATCATCGATCTTGATCTCATTAGCACCAGATGTATAACATGTGCAATAATCTTTTAAAGTTTTATTTACTTTGCAATTGCTTTCTGCTGATTTTCACTGCTATCCAAGAAAATATAAAGCTCATTGTTGCAGTAATATTAATGTGGAGTATGGCTGTATATGTACTTTTTTTTGTTGTGACCAACAATTCAATCCAGAAATAATTTCATACATTTAATTTCATTCAGGTAATACAATTTGTATTTGTGTAAATTGTGTTTAAAAGTCATTAAAAAGCTCAAGTACTGAAATATCACTAAAGGTCAGCAGGCCTACGCAAGTCATATTTGTTCAATTGATTTTTTTCAACATTGGCCTTACACACATCTATCACCTTCTCTTCCTTATGCTGTCCTCTTTATTATACAGTGGCCTACATAATTAGACTATTAAAAAAATTTGCCTATAGGGATGTCCCCATTGGTCCATCTAATTCTCCTCTTCCAAATAGAAGTTGTAAGAAGTAAACACTTGTGGTAATATGGTTCTTGTGTGGTCACATTTTAAGTAGGTTATATTTTGTGTGGTCACATTTTGAATGGGATAGCCTTGAAATTGAGTCCCATTTTACAGCATATATTTCTTTATTGAAATCACAAATGGGAAACATATTTAACATATTCTTTATTAAATGATAAAAATAGAAAGAGTCTATTAAAGTGTCTGGGCCAAGGGGAATTATAATGCATTGTAATTCAAAATGTATGCTTTCAAAGCTTAATGTTTAATCTTGAATACCTTATGACCACATATTATTTTATTACAAAAATGGATCTAATGGTTTAATGAAAAGAAGAATGGCCATAAGATGAATATACCTAATTCCTTCAGAGTTATGTCCACCTAAAGACCTCCTTGGATGATGCTAAATTCTTCAATGCCAGCCAATCATTAATGAATGCCAACTCCTACATTAGTGTACATGGGAAAATGATACTCTATTTGGTTTTCAACAAGCTAGTTACCATATATAATAGAGTTTTTGAAATACTAATATCTGGTAGAAAAACAGTATCTTATAAGGTCAAAGATACTATAATTTAAAGTCATCTAATGTCATGAGTCCTTACTGAAATATATTCAACTCTAAATACCTGTTTCCAAAAACAATACAAAATGAAAGTAATATTTAAATGTGAAATCACAAAATTTGTTATTTGTGGCAACATCTACTCCTTTAATACATTTTGGAGATTACTGTAGCTTCCTCACTAATTAACATATGCAACAAAGAGCTGTTCATTTTGATGTGATTCATTTAATGAAAATGAAATATTTATTAATTTATTTATTGAGCTCTCTGCTAAGAGCTCTTTTCAGCAATAGGATAGATACAAAGTCCCTGAGATAAATGGAATACAAGCAAAAATTTTGTTACAGAACTGCAAACCACTTTGTGATAGTAGTTCTATATCCCATTAATCAAAAATCGACTTTCCTGAGTTCATGTTAAGTTGCATATCATTTTTGCTAAACTACATGAAGTAAGATTGTCATGAATTTCAAAAGTTTAACTATGAATCTATATAAATTGTTATAGCCCTGTGAGAATTATCTTTTTTCATGAAAGTTTAATTTTGTTGATTTCATTATTGTATTTACATATATATTTATGTTGTTGCCTATATTTACCTTATTTTTAGAGCTGTTTTCCTACCTTTTCATGAAGTTTGCTTACAGTATCAATACTTTTTTTTTCTTGATGGTAAGACATGGAAGTGTAATGGGCAGGAGAATTCCCAAGGGAAAGGAAAAAAATACCAATTCAGTGGTTATCTTTCTCGAGCAATAATTTTTAATTTAAAACATATGGCCTTTCTTTGGTCTTAGCTTTGGTGGGGGTGGGGAAATCTGTTTGATGTGATGGGAAAAAGGAGCATAAATAAAAAGTTCCCTTTTCCATTGCTAGGTCACATTGCCATTAACTTTCAGATAGGCATTAACTTTTCAGATAGAGCACACAATTGTGCTCAGAGTAGCTGCAGTGAAATTTTCATTAACTTTGGATAGATGTGAGTGTCTCAAAAAAGAGTTTTGCTCCTTTAGGTTTTTTTGGGGGGGGTGGAATGGGGGAAGGGTGCAACACACTCAATGAATTTGCAAATTTTAAATATGGTCCATCCTTAACCCCAGGTGAAAACAATTATCAAGGAATTAAGTTTCAAGGGACATGCTATTACTCTTCATTAAGATAAATGGTATATTAATTTCATCTGTCACTTTACAAGGAAAAATTAAGTACAGTGCAGAAGAATAATAGTTAAATTTAAAAAGGAATAAATTAATCCAGTTCACTTCTTTGGTTCAAAGAAGAGAGCCCTGATCAACCTGAATTTTTTTTTCCTCTTCCCTCTGTTTTCCTCTCACCTTATGATAATGGTCATAGCACCATAGATTTAGAGGTAGAAGAGAACTCAGAGGTCTAGTATGACAGCCTCACTTTATAGATTAGGAAACCAAGGGTAAAAGAATAAGAAGTGACTTGGTCAAGGTCACACATTATATGCAGAAGAATCAGAATTGGAACTCAAGTCCTCTGATCCTAAATCCAGAGCTATTTCCTTTGCATCATGCTGCTGTATTCTTCAAAGGCATGTTTATCATTCTGCAGAGATTGATCAATCTAGTGGAAGTGAAGTTTTCTCTGAGAATTCTTTGGCAACTTGAAAAGCTTTGTTTTCTTTTAGGGTCCTCAGTACCTCAAGGTGACTGCCACACCAACATCCATCAACTATATTTTTTTTGGAAATTTTTATAGTGGTTGTTCAGTCATTTCTGACTCTTTGGGGTTTTCTTGGCAAAGATACTGGAATGGTTTGCCATTTCCTTCTCCAGCTGATTTTGCAGATAAGGAAACTGAGGCAAACAGGTGTAAGTGACTTGGCCAGAGGCATGTAGCTAGTAAGTGTCTGGGATTAGATTTGAATTTTCATGAATAAGTTTTCCTGATTGCAAATGCTCTATCTCCTGCTCTACCCAGCTGCCCATTTTGTAGAATTTAAGTGCCCACAGTGAACCAGAGCTTTCAAAAAAAAAAACAACCCTTCTTTTCAACAACTTTTATTCTCATATGCTTAGGATACTGAAAACTGGAGTCTGAGCTTTTAAGAGAATAATTTATGTAAGCTATGCCCTTCAGCTGGGCTGAAAGAACTTTATGCTTGAAAAATAATGACCTTGTTTCAGCATAACACACTGCTCCTGTCTTACAATAAATTGCTTTAAAGCTCACACAAAAAAAAGACATTTTCCTCATGATACTCCTGTGGTGTAGGTAATGAAATAGTGCCATCCCTATTTTGCAGATAAGATACCTGATGCTCAGAGGATAAATGGGCAGCTAGGTGGTGAAGTGGATAGAAGGCCTGGAGTCAGGAAGACTCACCTTCCTGAGTTTAAATCTGCCTTCAGACAGTTACTAGCTGTGTGACTCAGGACAACTCATTTAACTCCATCTGCCTCAGTTTCCTCATCTGTAAAGTGAGCTGGAGACGGAAATAGAAAATCACTTCAGTATCTTTGCCAAGAAAACCTCAAGCAGGGTGAACAACAGGGGTCGAAAAAATCAGGCAAGGTTTAAAGGACTTGCCCAAACACAGAAAACTAGGAAATATTAATTCCAGGGACCCAGATAACAGTTGATCTCTATGAGTGTTTTCTGGTTTACAAATCATATTAAATATATTATTTAATTCAATCCTCTCAACAAATCCTTTGAGACAGGTGACATTATTACCAGCATTTTATAGGTGAGGTTGATGAGGCTGAGAGAGATTTTAACCTTTCCTAAAAGAGACAATAGGAAGTTATGGAGCCAGCCTTTAACCCAGGTCTTCCAACCTCAAATCTGTAAGTCCTTGTAAAATATCATAGCAGATCCTCAGTGTGCTGGATCAGAGGACCATAGATTTAGAAATAAGAAAAGGCCTTAGATTAGAGGTCATCTGATCCATCCCCTTATTTTACAGATGAGGAAATAGACTTAGTGAGTTTAAGCGACTTGCCCAAGGCCCCACAGGCAAAAAGTGATAGATTCAGGTTTCTCACCCAGAATTCCTCTGACTTCAAATCTGGTATACTTTCCAGACATCTACACTGCTTCACAATAGAGTATAAGAGCCCCAGATCCAAGTCCTAATTTGTCACCTTGGGCAAGTCACTTCCCTTGTCTAAGCCTCAGTTTTCCTATCTTTAAAATGAGGAGGTTCAACTCTATACATGGTCTCTAAGTTCCTTTCTAGCTCTGGAGTACTGGGATCCTATTCTATGTAAGAAATTTTACTTTATATTCCTTTATTCTCTTTCACCCCATGTATGCCAGGGAAATGGTAAATTCAAGGTCATGAAAGGTCTTCTGCTGCTTTTGTCTCCCCCTACTGAGTTGTGAATAAGTCTAGCATTTATCAAATGTCCCTGACTCACTGATAAGCCATGTGTATCCTCTATTTTAGGACACTTTTATGTTTTATGTTGCATTGTATACAATCTGGATCACTGGAGTGATCTAATCTGAAATGAAGACAGCATTGATGTCCAGCCTTTCTATCAGGACATTTTAGCCTTCTTCCTGGCCAATCTGTCTTAACTGATATTCAAGGATTTCATTTTTTACATGACAAGGCCACACCAAATTTTGCTGGGTAGAATAGAAACCGTGTCTAAAACCCATTATGATGGTGACAGTGATTTATGTGGCTCGCACCCTGTAAAACTTTTGCTAATATAGATGTTCCCTACATACAATTATTTTTCCTATCAATAGGAAATAAGATCAAATATGTATCCTACTATAGGTTTGGCTATATCACATCTTGTTTGTTGTATATGCTAGTCTCTAGTTGCTATCTCTCCAATTCTGTTTTCCTCTTGGTAAGTTCATTATGCCTACATCAGTAGCATCTTAGGCACTGGCTATACTCTTGATTTTTTCATTCTAGCAAAAACGCAGAACTTAGCGCATGAAAAAAGTGCATGTATGGTCCCTCTCACAACTCAATCTAATTGATTTGGTAGGGCCATCAATGAGGTAGGCAACACATTCACATTTTCCAGATATTTCTGTCAAGCAGCCAGCAGAAGGTAAATTGTTTTCTCCTGAGACGATGGTTTCTGGAACCTCCTCCTTTTCCTTTCTATCTTCCTTTTCCTCCCCCTTCTTAGTATGGTCACTGCATGAAGAAGCACAGATGCCCGCTGCCAAAACGTGATACTTAACCTGACCATCAAACAGGCCTCACAAAGAAAGGCTTTTCAGGTCTCTCAGTGAAACAACCACTGCATTTTATTATGGCGTGAAATTAGAAGTGAAAGACTCCTTGGAGCTCGCTATTTAGTAATGCGGAATATGTCGTTTCTGATGGAGATGGTGGTATTGGGAGGGAAGTGGGAAGCCGGAGAAGAGAAACAAAGTTGCACTCCAGACAAAGAAGGCATTTTCCCCCCATCTCTGATTGTTAGGTGGTCCATAAAACTTCAGCATTATAGTGGACGTAAGGCAAAGGAGCATTTTGTTGTCACTGTTTCATTCAGACTTAGATGTGTGAGTTTGCAGAAGGATGAGTAGGGAGAGTCATCTGTTCTCTAGAGAGTTTGCCAGTTTAGCTCTTTTATAAACTGGCTACCAAGAGCAACAGAAAACTTGAAACTAGAGGCAATTTTAATGAACTGAGGAGCACTCTCAATATTTATTTTAAAAATGAAGCAAAAGACAAAACAGTTTAGTAAGAGAATAAAAGGGAACGGTGTCTTTTTTTATTTTATTTTTTCTTGTTATTTAAAAAAAAACTTAACTTTTCCCATGCCATTTTTACAATATTGGTAAAGAGCATCCAAATGTATAAAAGATAACTTCATAACATTTCTCTAATATATATTATATATACATAAACACACATGTATAGATAGATATAAATATTTGATATTTTCCTCTATAAGAACAAGTAGAAGAAAAAATCTTAAAGTAGAAAAATAAATGAAATATCTAGGATTAATATTTTTCAAAATTAACTGAAATAGGCATGTTATTGAATCACATAATTTTTGAGAAACAACTATTTTGAAGTACCTTAGCAATGACTTGGTTGGACTTTCCTGATATATCATTTCTGGCAGGTCAGCAGGGAAGGTTAAATTTGCAGCAATTATTCCCTGAGGCAAACCGGCTGTGTTGGAAGAAGGTTCTTTATAATTTGATTAGAAGACGGGAATAAGGGGAACATTTGAGCTCCCCTGACTTCAGTGGTGAGACCATTTTGGCAGTTATGCTATTAAATGTGGAGACATTTAATTGGATAAGGATATCTACTCAAATTCGTGTTATTGTAGACCTTGTCTGTAATTTCCCTTCTAGAGTTTGAGGAATTTTGTTTTGGTTTGCTAATTTGGGGCACAAAACATTATATTTACATGCATGCATACATACACACATGTGTATATGTATACACACCTATGTGTATTTAAAAACCCCAAAAGAAATGAAATCTGACCTCTTATGTGGCATGTCATTGTGGTAAATACTTGCTACAGCTATAGCAGTTACCATAATGGCATATAGTGATAATTCACACTTGTATGAAATTTCAGCCAAAGAAAACAACATTTTAAAAACTTCCTTGGTCAGGAAATTAGATGATAAGCCTCATTATCTGTGTTTTACATTTGGACAAACAGATTAGGTGATTTCTTGACCGAGATTCTTTAACATCCCAGCTGGTTCATTTTCAGCCCAGAAATCAAACAATCAGTAGACACTTACTAAGTGTCTCCTATGTGTCAGTTACTGTCCTAAGAATTAGGGAGCATGACAAAAATTAAACTATATTATACTTCTATATTAACTTTCATGTATTATTAGGATGGCATTTTGTTCATTCTTCAAAGGTTGAAGAAGCAAGAGCTTTAATTTTCTCAGCAGTGTGATATCCTCTGTGAAATCAGTAACTGCTATGCTAGTTGTATATAAGTTGATAATTTTCTAGGTAAAACTAAGAGAACCAATATTAGATCACTGTGAAGTGAATTTGTTTTCATGAAACTTTGTTCAGTTCAGTCATTTTTTCAGTTGTGTCTGACTCTTTGTGACTCCATTTGGAATTTTCATGGCAAAGATGCTAGAGATGGTTTTCCATTTCCTTGTTCAACTCATTTTTACAGGTGAGGGAACTGAGGAAAATAGGGTTAAATGACTTGCCTAGAATCACATAGATTTGAACTCGGGAATGTGAGTCTTCCAACTCTGGCCCTGGTACCACCTAGCTGCCCAGCTCATGAAACTTATATCTTGGTTTTTCAGACTGAATGTGATCAGATACAAATATCAAAGAATCAAAAGAGTGTTAGAGTGGGGAAGCACTTTAGAGATCCCAAGTCCTACCCTGTTTATTTTTACAGATAAGGAAGCTAAGTTCTGTAGAAGTGAGGTGGCTTGTGTATGATAATGCAGCTAGTCAGGGGCAGTCAGCAGTATTAGTCCAATACTCTTTCCACCATTCTATGTTGTCTCTCTCTCTGTTATGACTCTGCATTATGACTGAGTGTGGAGCTTCAGGGGCCTGGAAGAAATGTGTGCATAGACTTGAAAAATAGGAGCATCTCATAGCTTCAGAGGTCTGTTTACCTGGATATCAGAATTTAGAGACTGTGGAATTGGTGGGACATCACATCTCCAGAGCTGTGCAAAGTAAATTTGTGTAAATGACCAGGGTCTAGGGTTAATGCTGAAGGAAGAAAGTAGGCTTTAATAGGCATGGTCCTATTTATCAATTGGGGATGGCTGAACAAGTTCTGGTATATGGTTGTGATGGAATACAACTGTGTTATAAGAAATGATGAGCTCAATGATCTTAGAAGGGCATGGAAATACTTGCACAAAATGATTGAGAGTGATGTGAGCAGAACCAAGAGAGTATTGTATGTAGTAGCAGCAATATTGTTTTAAGAACAACTTTGAGAAACTAAGTCATTTTGACTATTATATATAAATACACAAATTAAAAATAAAGGACATATGAAGAAAGATGTTATCTGCATCCAGAGAAAGAATTGATGAATAGATGTATAGAATAATTTTACAGATATGTTTGTATATGTATGTATGTATGTGTATGTATGTGTGTGTGTATATATGTATACATACACACACACACACACACATACACAGAGGTTGGTTTATATATATACATACAGAGGCTTAGTTTATTTAGTCATTCAACAAAGCTTTTAAGCCCCTACTGTGCTAGGGGTTGAAGATAAAAGACAAAAAAAGCCAGTCCGTACTCTTAAGTTGCTTATGTTCTCCAGAGAATTCTTCTCAGAAAGCCTCTTCTGAGTATTTCAACCACTATAATGAAGGGATGCAAGGGTTCAAGTTATGGTAAAATCTCTTTTCACTTGGGATCAACTGAGGTCTAGTTTTCTTTACTAGCACTCTCACACATGCCATTGTATGTGACATGAACACGTCATGAATAAAAATTGTCAGAGTTGGAGAACTATTACACTCCATTCACATCCATGTTTATGGGCAGTTTCTAGTCTACTCAGGAGTGTCACTGAAGACTCCTGTGGAACATTATGTACTTTGGAAAGTCCCATATCCCAACTTCAGGTATTTTCACTGGCTGCCCCTCCATGCTTAGAATGTTCTTCCTCCTCTTTGCCACCTGGCTTCCTTCAGATCCTAGCTAAAATTCCTCTTTCTACAGGAAGCCTTATCCAATCCCCATTTATGAAAGTGTCGTCTTTCTGTTGATTATTTACAATTTAGACCACATTTAGCATGTTTGTGTGCAGTTACTTGCATATTGCCTCCTCTATTAGACTGTGAGCTTTATAAGAGCAGAGAATGTTTTATCTTTCTTTGTATCCTCAGTGCTTATATCAGGATCTGGCTCAGAGTAGGCACTTATTAAATGTTCTTCAACTTACTTTGTTTCCTTATCAAAAACAATTTTCTTTAGTTGATGTTCTTAGTAATATTATAGAATGTCTTGAAGATCTCTGTCTTCTCTGTTGGGGTAACAAAGAAAATCAGGGTGTTTTCCAAATATGTGACCATAAAAAGATTGAGTGAGGTAAACAAGGGTTCCTACTTGTAAAATGTTGAAATGTTTAAGTTAAAACAGAAGATATGAAGGGTCATTCAACATCACTAGGCTTGGTTTGAAATGTGGTTTTCTAATTCATTTGCCATTTGAACTCAGGCTTCTGATGAATCAGTTTTGTAAAGAGGTAGGAGAATCTTAAAATATTCTGAAAGTATAAGGGTGAGTACTATCTGTTTCATCACACCCTACCTTTTATATTCTCCATGTGTAGAATGAAGTTCATTGAGGGACAGGATGTGGTGGCTGTTGCTTAATCTCTGTCTTCTGTGATGGGTATTGTCCGTTGTACACATTGAAGTTGACATAAAGTTATTAAGCACTTACAATCTGCAAGGCACTTTCCTGAGCACTGGGGATACAAATAAAGCAAAAAGAAAGACAATCCCTACCTTCAAGAAACTTCTGTTCTAATAAATAGGGAAAGGCAAGACATAAAATGAAGCTGAAAGTTGGAGGAAAAAGTACCCTGTTGTGGGCATAATGGCAATTATATAGAATAAAAAATGACTGATTCAGGACCTTCATCAAAATAGAGATTCTTGGAGGAACTCACCCATATAAGAAGTGGGCAAGGTAAAGTAATGGATCTGGTGTCAGGGACACTTGAATTTAAATCTTGCCTCAGACAGTTACCAGTTATATGCCCCTGGGCAAGACTTTTAACTTCTTTCATCCTCAATTTCCTTACCTCGTAGGATTGTTGTGAGGGTCAAATTAAATACTACATGTAAAGTGCTTTATAAATCTTCAAGTACTATATACATATTAGCTATAGTTCGTATTATTCTCCATATATAGCACATCACCTCTCATCCTTAATACTTATTAAGCCCAGTGAATGCTTAATCGATACTTATCTAATGGAATTTTCTTTATTGATAACCTGATTCAGAATATGATAATCAATAGAGGAGTATAACGTTCCATCCTTTTCCTCACAAAGAAATTGGACCACATAGCTGATGAAGTGTCAGGGTAAATGAATCTCTTCCTTAAGTTCTTTTGGTGGTGCTCCCATGACATCTCTTACTTGTACTCCAATAATGTGCAGATTTCTTCATATTTGACTTGTATTCCAATCTGGAGTTTGACAGGGGGCAGTCAAAGGGCATTGTATTTACAACATCTATTGTGGATCCAAACTTTCCTATTATTGTTACTTTTGATATAGTTAGAAACAGCACAAAATAGCATTCTTCTACATTTGAAATTCTGCCAGAATCATGATATTCAACAGTGTTGAATATTGGGAGTGAGGGAACTAAAGATCAAATTGTGATGTGAAATATTCTAACCCTTCATGATGGGCTTGAGCTTTGGGCCCCTGCCTAGCTGAGTTCTATTCTGAACAGGGTTTTCCAACCATAACTAATATATATTCTCCATATCAATGTTTTCCTTTCAGTTTTCTGAAATTTTGGAATGTTACTTCTAAATTACTAATTTTAAGCAGACCTACCACATAATCAGCAATTGAATAGGATTGGTCAGGGATTCACTAATGTTTTGGAAGGCTCCCTTATGTTGACAAAGCTGAGGGTGATTTGATTTGGCAAGGAGGAAACAGGAAACATGAAAACTCTCCCTACATTTTGTTGTTATGTCCTTTCAAGAGAAAGCAGCGCTACTGGTGAAGTTTGACATGCCAGAAAACCAAACCACACAGATAGATATTAAGCTGTCAGTGTTAAAAGTTCCTTCAATCTAAAAGGGATTAGTGTTGAAAGTGTTGCTGATCTATCTTAATGCGGATCCCTGCTTCCTTCTGGTTTGCACTTGTGAGATACTGTGGTGATTTATCTCTCAGGCAAGAAAGATCTATACGTCTTGAAACTAGAAAATTGATAGTATGTGTTTGTAAGTCCTCCAAGAGCTGGCTGCCACAAATATCCTAACATCAAATGTCATAAGAAAAAGTAAAACATAGGAGCAATGCCCATTTTATACTTAGAATGAAAGCCAATAGTCAACAAGTAATTGATTTCAACAAGCATTTATTGAGCATTACCTGTGTAAGGCCCTTAGGATGCAAAGATGAAAAAAAATGACACACTTTCCATTAGGAACAAGGCCCAATTCTTTGAATGTGTCTTCTGCTTTATTTAAATAAGATATAATTCTGAAGGAAACAAGCAAGAAATAAGAAAGAGGTTCTTGAAGATCAGGCCAGGAGTAAGGTTTCTATTGCTCCTCACTATCAATAAAAAAAAAAACCAGTTTCTTATTGTACTTTCTTTTCTTCATATGAAAATGTTCATTTTAATTTTCATGTATATAAATTTGTAAAAAAACACACGTGCGCACATACATATAAATAGATGTTCATATATTTATATGTATGTAGGGTTTTTATTGCCCATATGAAAACAAGGATCATATTTTGAATTGTTTAATTATTTGAACAAAGCACTGTCAGAAATCCCAACTTTTTTTCAAATTGCTGCAAAATCTAAAAAACGTATTCTTTAGCATCTCAAATTTTGCTTATGTCAGTAGATTAAATATTGCCCTTCCACCTAGGAATGACTGCGTAAGATCCATGTAAGAAGGATTATATCTATTAATTACATTTTAATAATACAAATTCTGATCAGGTTAATTAAATTCTGTGATTCCTGGCATAAAGTATTTTACTTCTTAGTATATCTCTTTACTACAACTGATAACAGTTGCAACTGATGTCAACAAATTAGCTTTTCCTCTCTCAACTACTTTCATCCTGCCCTTCTCCATTATTTTATATACACCGCTTCATCTGTTATCTAGCCTTAGTCATCTTTCAAGGTCAAGTTCAAATATTCCTTCCTTCATTGGAACTTGATTCAATCAAGTTCTGATCTCATATCACTCGGATTGGTCTTATGCGCTTATACTATTTTGTAGTATATTTTTACTTTATCACCCTACTGGATTTTAAACTCCTTCAGGATCAGGCATATGTCTTATTTATTTTTATGTCCTATGCAATTTGAATGGAATAGCAGTCAAAGACTAGATTAATCTATTTGAACTTTAAATCTGTGACTTCATTGGTTTGGGTTTCTTTTATCAAATATTTTGAAGGCATCTCACAATGTGCTAGGTATTGTGCCAGGCACTGTGAATACAAAGATGAATGAGAGAATTCCTGCCCTCAAATAATTCACAGTCTAGTGCAGTATAAAATGCAGGGTTGCTAATAATCATAATGCAAACTAGAATGTAATTAATGAATAGCAAAGGTACAAAGAAAATGCTATGATCCTGAAATTTATGGAGAGGTTACTTCCAGATGGGTATATGAAGCAAGGCTTCATGGAAGAAATAGCACCTAAACTATCTTTCTCCACCCTCCTACTTTCCCCAATTTCCTCTTCCTCCTTCTTCTCCCTTTTTCCTCCTCCTCTTCCTCTTCTTCTTCATCTTTCCCCTTCTCCTTCTCCCATAATGCCTAATAAGGTATTACAAATGTATGATGCTCAAAACTTCTTGTTAAATAAACCAAAGAACACATGATTTGTATGTAAAGTTTGGACCCTTGTCCAGAGATTGAAATTGCCAGTCAGTAATTAGTGTCAATGAAATTACATAATTCTTAAATTAACATGTAACTATTTTCATACTTTAGAAGCAACCACATAAATGCCATTTGAAACTTCATGATGGTGCTAAAGAATTTGAATAAAACAAAATAAATTTTAAACATTTGGAAGCTGAGGATCTTTGGTATTAACTAAAACATCATTTTATTAAGTCTATATCCTTTACCCTTAAGATGGAGACAGCACTGGTTCAGTCTCTGTTAGAAGCAACCAAAGTTTCAATTATATGGCAAAATTGATTAGATTCTGTTTCTTAATCATGAGATTTCTTTCTACACGTTTTAGTTAAAAGTTAAAGGAACTCTTAGAGTCTGAAGTCTCCTTTAGCATGAAAAATAGCTCAAATAAAAGATAAGTTGTAGTCCCTGATAAGCACTATGGTGAGAAGTATTTGTTATCCTTAGAACATTCAAGAGAAAGTTGGTCTGTGATATGAAATGTCTTCAGCATTGCATTATTATACTAGGTTGGCATGCTAATCCTTTGTGGTTTTGGCCTGGATGATTGTTCAACTGTGCTTCCACTGGCTGGCAGCCAAAAAACTTCATTATTTTGGCAAGACATGGTATACTTGTAGACACGGGGGATTGTAACAATTTCTATACCAATTTATAACTGGAGGCAGTCCATGAATTATTTTAAAGATGCGAGTAAACATATTTTAAGGAACTGATTGACAAAAAAATTCCTACTTCTACATAAAAAACAGATCCCTGACTTCTAAGACAAATTCTCTGTTATTAATGGCCTAGACAAGGGGAAAATAAAAACCCTCAAACCGCATACACATACACACAGTTCTTCTGAAACTACAATTGATGGCATTATATTAGGGTTAAGTACCTCTATGAAATAAAGCAGTGCTTTTATAGAACCAAAATACATACCTCATGTCTAGGAAATGTCTTAATAAGAGAGAATATGTAAGTTATCATTTCTATTGCTTTTGTTTATTAGACAGAAAAGATTATTAAGAAAGCATGCATCTTATGATTAGCTCTCTGCCTTTGCCTATAATCTTTAATTTGGATCTTCTATTGTAATCCTGAAAAAAAATCTAATGTATGCCAACCTAAACCCAATACACATATGTGCTCATAGGTTTAGACAGAGAGGTTGAAGGGATCTTAAAGGTGATCAGATCCAATGCTCTCATTTTATAGATGAGGAAGCCGATCAGAGAGATTAGGTGATTTGCCCAAGATTACACAGGCAATAATTGGCAGAAGCAAGATCTGAACCCAGGTTGTCAGACTCCTAAACCTTTCCCCTGTCCACCATAGAATGGCTGCCTCTCAGCTATTCTACATTATTGCATTTTGTGATAGTGAAGAAAACATTTTTTTTTCTTAACAGATGTAATATTCTAGATAGAATTTATACTTGTAAAAATAGAAGGTTAGAATTTGGGATATAATTTTAAAGATCTAGCAGCAATTATACTCAGAAATACAGAATTATTTTCAACAAGAGATGTTACAAAGATTACAGAACTTTGTGAGATGTTGCCTCTCTAGCTTGATAGATTTCAGAATAATATTAGCAGTCTTGAAAAATGAGTTAATCTAGTAAGATGGAATGTAATAGAGTCAGATATAACACTTATGTTTGGGTTAAAAATTTAATTGCACACCTATTATACGGGGGGATTCCCAAACAATAATTCCTCTGAAGAAGAAATCAGAGTTTTAGTTGGTTGCAAGCTAAATATGTATTAACAGTAGGACCTGAGAGTCTGCAAAAACTGAAACAATCTCCATCTATATTAGTTGAAACAATTTTTGTTTGATTAGATATGTACTTATTGGATCTGGACTCAGGAAGACCTGAATTCAAATCCATCCTCAGACATTTAATAGCTGTGACCATTAACAAATTGCTTAATCTCTGTCTGCCTCAATTTTTTTCATATGTTAAGTTAGATAATAATAGCTCCTTCTTCCCAGGATTATTGTGAGGATAAAATGAACTGGTATTTATAATACCAGTGCTTTGCAAAATTCTGTAGTATAAAACATTATTTAATTCAATAATAATGATAATAATTCTATTTTATTATTGTCTCTTATATTAGAGCTCTTTAAACATAGGGACTTTTTCCATCAATTATATTTATAACTATTGCCTAAAATAGTGCCTGGCATATATTAAATGTTTCATAAACACATATTGATGCTACCATGTCTTAAGTCTTTTATACTTTGTCAAACCTCCCTTTTCATAGTCCTAGAAAAAGCTTTTTATAGACTTGCTGCCTCTACTTTCTTACCTTCCACTGACATTATAATCTGGCTTTTTACCTCATCCCTTGCCAGTAATTACTTTCACTAATTTCTTTTCGTAGTTCTCATTCTACTGGACCTCTCTGTCATACTTGGCACTGTTAAATATTTCTCCTTTTGAATAATCTTTCTTCTCTGGGTTGCTGTGAAACTGTTCTATTGGTTCTTTCTTCCTACATCTCAGACAACATTCTCTGATCTCCTTTTAGGATCATCACCTCTGTCTCCTATTCCTGGACGTACCTCAGGGCTCAGCCTTAGACCCTCTCCTCCTCTATCTCTGTATTTTCTCACAGGGAATTCCCAATTTCCTTTTTATTCAGCTATAATATCTATGCAGATGATTCTCAGATATGCATGATTCAACCCTTATCTCTTTTCAGAGCTCCAGGCCTACATCCTTAGTTGACTGCCGGGCATCTCCAGTTGGGTGTTCCCTAGTTCCACTCTACAATCTCCAAAATAAAACTCATTATCCTTCTCCTTACACTTCACCTCCTATATTCCTCTAATTATGATTCCTCTAATCACCTAGGTTCACGGTCTAGGAATCATCCTCAACTCTTTTCTCTTATCCTTTGTCTCTACTTTGTTGACACATTTTATCAATTCCACCTCTTTAGTGTCTGTAACATTTTGAGTGAAGTTAACGAGTATTTAAAAAGCACCCACATTGTAGGAAGATCAATTTGATGTCTGAATGGAGCAGAGGATGGATTGGAATGGGAGGAGACATGAAAAAGAGAGATCAACTAAAAGGATATTGCAGTAGTACAGATATAAGTAATGAAGACCTTCATCAGGGTGGTAGCAGTGTCAGAAGATAAAGGGGAGCATATATGAAAAAATGTTATGAATTGACAGGACTTGGCAATTAATAGGGTATAGGAAATAAAAGAGAGTGAGAAGTTGAAGATGACACCTACTTTGTAAGCCTGTCAGTATCATAGTTTATCTTGTCTCTTCTCTCTACTCACATCACAGTCATCTTAGACCAGGTTCTCATTATCTTTTGCCTTCACTATGATTAAAGCACTTTATTGGAATCCCTCCAGCCAGGGATAGAGTCTTTCCCTTCTCTGATTTCATCCTCTGTAGAGCTGCCATATTGATATTCCCACAGCATGGGTCTGACCAAGGAGGCTTGGGCTCAAATCCCACCATTGGCATTACATGTGTGATCTAGAACACATCACTTAATCTCCCTGCTGGGTCTCAGTTTTGCCTCTTTGTCAACTGAAGGTGTTGAACAGATAGCTTCTGAGGTCTCTTCTGGATCTAAATAAATCTAAGTTGGCCTGACAGAGAGAAATGCATGCTTTACATGTGGGATGTTTTTTTTAAGCATATTTCATTTTTTTCCACATATTTTATTTAATCATCTATGATGCTACTACAAAGTAGTTACTATGCCCAATCCCCTGAGTACCCAGATTTTTGGTCTGAATTCCCTGTTGTCATCTACATATAGAGGCCTCAATCAACCCGGCACTTATTGCTATCAAATTTGTGATATTTTCTCCTCCCTTCTCAGAGATCCAGATTCTCTAAAACAAATATACCTTTGTTCTGTTAATCTAGAGATTTCACATTTTGTAAACATTTATCAATTTAATTTATCGATTTTGTTGCTATATAGTTCAGTAAAATAGTTTCTAATAATCACATGAACATTTTATTATTTTATTATGAATTCTCTTTTAAAACAATTGACAATGGCAAAATATTCCTATTTCTCCCCCTCCCCCTCCTTTTTCTCCTTGTTCTCCTCCTCTTCCTTCTCCTTCTCTTCCCCCTTCTTCTCCTCCTCTTCCCCCTTCTTCTCCTCTTCCCCCTCCTCCTCCTCCTCCTCCTTCTCTTCCTCCTCCTTCTCCTCCTTCTTCTTTTTCTTTTTCTTTCTTCTTCTTCTTCTTCTTCTTCTTCTTCTTCTTCTTCTTCTTCTTCTTCTTCTTCTTTTCTTCTTCTTCTTCTTCTTCTTCTTCTTCTTCTTCTCTCCTTATCTCTCCCTCAGCTAATAGTTTTTCTATTTTATTAGTTTTTTTAAATCTCTTGATATTTATTAATTAAATGGGATTCTTTTTTATTTCAATTTTGTTAATCTCTTCTTTAATTTTCAGAAAATCTATGTTCTTGTTTTGTATTGTTTTTTTTAATTTGATGCTTTCCAAGTCTTTCTTTTTTAACAGCCCTTTCAATTTGTTGATTTGTTTTTCTTTTTATCTTTTATCAATGAAATTAGATATAATTTTCTTCTAAGGACTATTTTGGTTGCTTCCCAAAAGTTTTTGTTTCTATTACTTCTATGATCTATTCTTTGACCTGCCAATTCTTTAAGATTAAGTTATTTCATTTCCATTTAACTTTGAATTATTTCTATAAAGGTCTTTGATGGATTATAGTTTCTATTAGTTGTCATTAAAAGATAGGTTTAATATTTCTACTTTTCTACATTTGCACGTGTGATTTTTGAGTTCTAGCACAAATACCTGGGATATTTGTGGGAAAGCTGGGCCCTTCTATGACCTTAAATGCTGCCATCTAATATGAAAGTAAGACTTAATTATCTCTAATGTCTCTTCTAGCTCTGGCATTATGACTGCAAATGAGTAAAATATGTGGGGGGTGTGTGTGTGTGTGTGTGTTTATGGGTATGTGAGTATAGAGAGTAGCCTTACTGAAGGAAATTGTTCATATTAAGGTACAGCAAAATATAAGTTTGGCTAAGTAAGGTGTAGCTAGTAGATATAAACCTTAAATGCTACACTGAAGAATTTGGACATGATTTGATAGAGAATAATCAAAGTCTCTTCAATAGAATAACGTGTTTTAGGAAAAGTGTTATGTTGTTAATACATAGAATTGACTGAAGATAGGTATACTAGTTTGTAATTCATAACATTCATTCTTCTCTCTTTAACTACCATTTTCTCCCAAGATAAATCTATATAACTCCCTCCTCTCTATGGCCTTATTTACTTCTTCCTAACCATCAGTGAGTTAAAAACAAATTATTTCTTTGGATATCTTTTATTTCATTTTACATTTTTGGAAAGCAGCATGCAAAAATATATCACTGTTGTCTGAAATTATGCCTCAGATTTTTTTCAACAATCATAGTACTCCTACACTAAAGAGACTTCTTAAACATGGAGGAGATCCTGGATTCTTAAAGGCCATACTTGAGGAAAGTAAGCTTTGGTTAGGCCTAGTAAACTTATAATTTAGAGCTAGTATTTTACTAACCTAACTTAGCTAGAAAAGGCTAATTGGCAGATGGTCGGCTGTCAAGAAAAATTTGGGTTTTTTTGTTTGTTTTGCTTTTTTGGTGAGGCAATTGGGGTTAAGTGACTTGCCCAGGTCACACTGCCAGTAAGTGTCAAGTGTCTGAGGCTCATTTGAACTCAGGTCCTCCTGACTCTAAGGCTGGAGATCTATCCACTGCGTCATCTAGCTGGCCCCAGAATATATTTGGATGATGAGAAATCATGAGCTCAAGGATTTTAGAAAAAAACGTGGAAAGACTTGCATGAAATAATGAAGAGTGAAATGAACAGAACCAAGAGAACATTGTATACAATAACAGCAATATTGTTTTAAAATGACTTTGAGTGAATAAGTTATTGTCTATTATAAAGACCCAAATCAACTACAAAGGACATGTGAAAACCCCCCCCACTGACTTTCAGAGAGGAAAAATCAGAGAAGTAACCTGAGATTACTTCATATTCTTAAGTCCATTGTTCTGACAACCCTTCTTAGTACTGGACTCACATTGAATTTTGTAGCCTCTTTTCGTTGCATTTGAAGCAGCAATGAAAGTTAGAACTAGGTTCAGTCCAAGTAAAATCCTTAAAAATATCAAGTTTGTGTTGTCTTACTCTTTCTTTAGTCACATGCAATAAAATAATCATGATAGTAGTAGCTGTTGCCTGTAATGAATTCCAAAGCAGATGACTGTTCCTGACGTTCTTTCTCTCACATTCTCTACTATCACAGAAGTACTTTGAACTACTCACTCTTGGCAAGCATTTTTAATTATCTTGGAAAATGGGGAATATGCTTTTCCTATATGGGGTGTGAGAGGAATGTCTGTCATTTTCTCTTCTAAACTTTTGTTTAAAATTATTTTATTGGCCACAAGAATGACAAAATACCCCAGAAATAGAGCTTTTGGCAAAATATTCCTGGGGTTTCTTTCAGCTTGGTACCCCCAGACACACATTCTTGTCTGTTACTTTGTGTAGCAGGCTGTTAAAAGAAAATATTGGCTGTCATTGATAACATCTTTGCATTACATTTTTCAGTTGAACCAATACGTTGTTATTAAAAATAAAGAAAGTAGAATATATGCTTAAAATCCCAGATGTAGCTGTGATAAATTGATATGCAAATCTTGGCATACAAATTATTAAAAAAAGCTGATTACTCAAGTATTTCAGGGCATAGGGAAGTGATTTTTGTCTTTTTAATGGGTCTGGAGGCATAATTTATATACATACATATATATGTATATTTATATACACACATACACACACACATACTTGTTCTAAAATATAACTTGATGCTTTCTTTGCAAAGAAAAATAGAAGTTGAATTATAACTTTAAAATAAATTTGGCTAAATGTGACAGACCACAGAGATGTAGAATTGAATAGATGTGAATCCCAAGATGATAGCTATGCTTAGCTATCATTAGCATTTTGAAAACTGGCCAAAGTAGACTAGAAGGTATTTGTTTTGACTTGAGTGTCTGAGGATTTTGGAAGCTGGCTTTAAGTGAATTTAGCATTTTTTTTGGGGGAAGGAGGTAAGGTAAGGTAGGTAAGAGGGAAGAAGAGGAGCAGCTAACTGATGATTTCACCACCTCCCATGAGTTTAATATTTTCCATCTATGCATAGGACTCCCAAGGCTACATAGCTGGCCTTATTCTCTTTCTTGAGTTTATAATCCCACATCTCTGTCTTTTGGACAGCTCCACCTGAATGTCCATAGGAACCTCTAACTCAACATGTCTAAAATGGAGCTCATTATGTTTTCATCTTCCTAGCTTCTCTGTTTCTATTGGAGACACTACTCTTATAGTCATTTAGGTTCACAACCATAGAATTATTTTGTGCTTCCTATACTCCCCACCCCCTCCTATATCCAAGAAGTTGCTAAATCTTTTCAGTTTTACTGCACAACATCTCTACATCTCTTGAATCTGTCTACTTTTCCTCCCTGACATGGCTATCACCTTTGTTCTAGTCCTCGTCACTCTTCTCAAGATTATTGCAATAGCTTATTAATTTGTCTCCCTGCTTCTAGTCTCTCCCAATAATATTCTATCTATCACCCTTCTGTCAAAGCAATGTAATGTATCATTCACTGCAACTGATCCTGGCAACCTGAACCAAATAGAGTCAATTTCTCTCTTTATCTTATTACACTTTTAGCAGAATTTAGTCTGAGGAAATCACTGCAATAAAGCTTAGATTTAGTTCATATCTATTTTTCCAAATGTGGGTAACAGTTCTAAAGCCATATAATCTTTTAATGTACAATATATGTATCAGGTATGGGACAGGCTTTATTATGTGTCACCTCCTACCTCTCCCCATTTCCAGAAAATGTTCTGGACAAGGATTCATAGGGATCCATGAACATAAAAGGTAACTTGATGCTTTCAAATAGCCCATTAGACCCACTCTTGACCTCAAACACATTTCAGAGGCTACTAAACATTCATTACCCTTTACATGGACTTACTTGGATTTACTATACAACCAACTCATGATGATAATAGTCATATCAAAGCCCAGATTTCTTGTCTCTTCATCCCCATGCCTTGGTTTTAGTTTTCCAGCTGCGGAGTGAGTCTCTTCCTTTTCTTAGAAGCATGCTTTTGAAAAAAATAGTCTTCTACCTTTCGTGGGCTTGTGCCCGAAAGTCCAACCTCAAAGAACTCTATATTTGAGTTTAACCACAAGGCACTTCCCAAAGCAGATGCTGCCCAGGAAATTTCACTTCCTTGGCTTGAAGACTAATTTATATGATCATGTTTTTTGGGGAATTCAGAATCCCACCATCCACTAGATGGGAGGTTATCATTCAGAAACAATGTCCTTGAGCTTATCATTTCAAGTTATACATAAGCACATTTCTACCACTGATAAACACTTGTATGGTAAGTAGCTTTTACTGTACCTTGGTGTGATTAGAAGGGAGAAATTCCCTCTTTCAAAACTGTTTGCATTCCAAAAGAAAGCACAAAGTCGATGGTAAAGGAGGTATTCTAAAAAGCAGGGGAAGGTAGACAAAGACAACCACCAACATCCAAACAGGTCTTTTAGCTCATTTCAAAGACTGCAGAGGGTTGTATCTTTCAATAAGAATACATTATTCTCCTAAGACTCAGTCTACCAGTAATCAGGAGGCAGTTCTAGTATCTGTAACCAAATCAGTAAATCCCCACCACACAGAAGAATTAGGGTCTACATTAATCAGTGTGCTTTACAGTGAAATTTCTGAAGTACTAGTCTGATCATTCCCCTGGTCAAAAAGCTCCACTGATATCCTTATTCCCTAAAGTATAAAAGAGTCAACCCTTCTGTTACTTAAAGGTCTTCATAATCTATCATTAACTTATTTTCCTAGCATTTAATGAAGATATTATTATTCCTATCATTATTGATATTTTTCATTTAATAATATTCAATTAAGTAAAATTAATAATTCAATTAAATAAAATAAGATTGAATTAAACAAAATAATACTTAATAATAATTATTAATAATGAAAAATAATATTTGTATAGACCCTGCTATGTTCCAGGTACTGTTTTAAGCACTTTACAAGCAATATTTCATTTGATCCTCACAACAACATTGTAAAGCAAGTACTATTATCATCTCCATTTTACACTTGAGTAAACTGAGGCAAACATAGGTTAAGTGACTTGTCTAGGGTCACACAGCTAGTGTCAGACACATTTGAATTAAGATCTTCCTGATCCTAGGTTCAGTGCTCTATTCACTGTATCACCTAGCTTCCTCTAATATTTAATGTATAAATTATTCAATATATTACTCACCTTCACAAACCTTTCAAAGCAGCCAAACTGTCCCAGTTGCTGTCCTCACACCTGGTACTACATTTGTTATCTTTGCAGGGGCTGATCTTTATGCCTAAAATGAATTCATCATCACTTGCATCACATCCAATCTTAGAATCCCTACTTTCCTTCAAAATTCAGCTGAAATATTATCTCCAACCTTCTTGATCCACCAGCTGCTTTTACTCTGAAATTACCTTCTATTTAATTTGCTTATATATAGTATCTACTTACCTATATGTAAGTTGTTTACTTGATGGAAGGTAAGCAACTTCATTTTTGTTGTTGTATCCCTAGTGCCTAGCAGTGTCTGGAAATACTAGGTACTTAATATATGTTTGTTGATTAATTGAAATTCTTGATTATAGTTTAGTTTCTCTAACAAAGTTCTATACCATGCCTTATCATGTTATAATGGTGACCCTGGAATCTAGAACATTATGTCAAGGAAGCACAGACTTTCACAGATCCTAATATCCTGGAAAGGCACTGAGTATTGATGGGGTCGTAGCATACAAAATCTCTCATTATAACTGTGTGTGTTCCTAAATTATTGCTGGTTTGTTACTTTGACCATTAGATGACCCAAATGCACATAGGCACTTATGAGAGGTAGTATGACAGAGTTAGAGAGCCACCCTCAAAGTAATTTCTCACCTCTGACACATACTAATTCTGTGATCCTGGATAGATCAGTATCAGTACTCCAGGCAAGTTTTAAGACTTGAAGCTGGGGAGCATGTACTGATCTTTCTGCCTGGAGAGAGTATCTTTCCTGTACCAGTGAAATCACCAGTGAAAGCCAGTATAACAACAATGATATCTGTATTGGCCTTTCATTACTAAGATCAAATATCTTTTGAAAAATTGAGGAATACCAAGAGTTATGAAAATAAAATTATGAGGAAAAGATAAAATGCTTTTCAAAACCATCTCCCCCACCCCTTCTTTTTCTAGTCTATAGGGAATGTAAAACATTTACTGAAGAATTACTATTTAGACCTTTAAGTTTTTTTGCAAGTAAAGAGATAGTATTCCTTGGAAAATCTATATATTATTCATTGTATATGTACAGAAATCTGGACTGTCAGGAAGTGCCTATCCTATTCATTAGAAGCCAGGTGCTTCTAATAAGAAATTGACTTAAGCTTAGGAAACCAAAAAATAATAATAATAATAATTCTGAAAAAGCTAGAAAAGATAAGGCAATAATTTTCATAAGATAAGAGAAGCTTTAGAAGATTTAGAGCTAGACAGAACCTCGAAGGTAATGTATCCAATGTCTTACTTTTGTAAATAAGGAAATTGAGACTCAGAGAAATTAAATGACTTGACCAAAACCTAATAGATTGTAAGTAATAATAATAATTGTAGCTAACATTTTTATAGTGCTTACTATATCCCAGCCTCTGTGCTAAGCAATTTACAATGATTATCTTATTTGATCCTTACAACAACCTCTGGTTGTTGTTGAGTTGTTTCGGTCATTTCCAAATCTTAATGACCCCATTTGAGCTTTTCTTCACAAAGATACTGGAGTGCTTTGCCATTTCTTCTCCAGCTCATTTTACAGATGAGGAAACTGAGGCAAACAGGGTTAAATGACTTGCCCATGGTCACACAGCTAGTAAGTATCTGAGATCAGATTTAAACTCAGGTCTTTCTGATTCTAAGACCAGCACTCTATCCACTGTGATAGAGTCCCAGGAAGGTTAGGTTCCATTATTATCTTCATTTTATAGATGAGGAAATAGATTAAGTTTCCTAGGGTCACCCTGAGGCTACTGACTCCAGGCCCAGTGCTCTATCTACTGTGCTAACTAGCTGCTCCTAAATAAATGGTAGGGTTGATATTTGAACCCAGGATTCCTAGCTTCTAACTCAGAACACATTCCTTGGTCTCCCCCAATGGGATTAGAGCAATGTTCCTCCAATAAAATTTTAGTTTGAAAACTGAATCTTTAGTCTGTTTTAGAGGATGCTAGTGAAGGAAGAGCCAGTGAGGATAGTACCCATATATGGCAAATGTCAGGCTTCCATTATCTACCTCACAGGATTGCATGCACTATCAAACACACACACACATTTACACAGGGTATCTCAAAAAGTCTTAGAGCAGTTTAAATTTAGTATGCTTATTAAAGCTTAATAGGTACTAATATTTTGAGATTCCTGTGTATTTTGTAGGTAAGATACATTGCAAAGCAGACCTTCTGCTCTATGTTCTGAAAATGAACCTGTTTTCTAAAGGCATGAGCTATGAAATGAAAAGGCAAATGCTCTTCTTACAAAGAGCTTTTTTTTTCAGTCTGTTTTAAAACTAAATATACTTATTACCTTCCCTTCTTCACCTTTGGGGGAAAAAGCTGGGCTGCTGTTTTGTGACATTCTTTGTAATTATTGTTTGGGCTTAAGAAGTGATAATGTTCAAATAATTAATGTTAATTAATATGTAACTTTACAAGATATCTTTAGTCCATATCTTTATTGACAAAATGCAGGTTTTTAAACATAGGATTAGATGGCTAAAATCATTGCAACCATAAAAAGACAACATGGGTCTTACCCTGCATTATTAGAAAGGTAGTTGTGAAATAGGTGCTACAGAAATTTTTATTTCCATTTTACAGATGAGGAAACTAAGGCTTGAGGTGGTTGAGTGATCCACACTAACGTTAACAAGTACGGGAAATGGAATTTGAACCCAAGTCTCTTGACTCTAAGTGTGATGTACTTTCCACTGTACAATTCTCTCTTGCTCTAATCAAGTTTTACACAGCTATCCTGGATCATTTCACCTTCTTTAAAAATTTTCCACAATATGTAACATTTTTATTTGCTTTTATTGTGATATTTCCATTCTTAGCATTTAATGCAGTACCCTGTGACTCTCTAGTCAAGTTCAGTAAGTCTGCTTTTATTTATTATAAATTAAATGCAGTATTAATACCGAACTCAAGAAAATGGTTTTGTGAACTTTTTTTTAAATAAGCTAAATTGGATATGGTTAAGGTGTAAAAAAAAAGTTCAGGTTGGCATTGTTTCTTGCTTTGTTTGATTCTAATGTATATTTTTTCCATTTCCTCCTAGTGCTTGGAACCATGCAAAGAATCATGGGAACTAAAGAAAAACCAATGCCAAAGTTTTTGTGAGGTATGTCAGCTACGTAATATTTCTTCATAGTTTAATCCCAGAACTTTTTGATATGAGAATTAAGGTGCAAGATTCTCAGACAAACCATGACTTTGAAGAAGAGAGATTTTTATTCTCGTTTTCAGATTAAAGATAGACTAGGGAGGGCAGTATGTTTTCTAATCTCTGTCAAACAAACAAAAAGATGGAAACTTTGCTATTTGTTCTTTAATCCATTCATGAAATGACAGGAAACCTAAATGGTGAGCAGGTATTTGGAAAGGGGACAGTTGTCAAAAGCAAATTTTACCTGTTTGGTAATTTTAATTAATAATAATAAAGAATCATTTAATTTAACAATTTATATAACAACTTAAAGGGTTTTTTTAAGTATGTTTCCTACACGAACCCTGTTAGGTAGATAATGCAAACATTGTCCCCATTTTAAGCAGAAAAACTAAATCTCATAGAAGGGAAGTGACTTGCCTAAGATGACACCACTAGTAACTGTTCAGTCAGAACTGGACCCCAGCCAGGTCTTTCCTGACTTCCAAGTCCAGCTGTGCTTACCACTAGTCTTCACTTTGACTATAATGTCTACTGTCTTTGCCCTAAAAAAGAAGTCTTGCTATTCATATTCCAGTCACTGACCAAAGAAACACAAGCCAAATAATACATTAAAAAATCCCTATTATTCAACTATTTGGAGCAATGTAGCACTAATCTAGTCTTTGCTGTTCAGCTGATCTCAAAGGCAGAAGTTCCCAGAGATAGAAGCATTCAGTTTAGCTGGTTTCTGGACAGAGCTCTAGTCTTTCTAAACATTCCCCCGAGATCCCTACTTTTATTTCATTTATCTGAATTTACTATATTTGCTTCATTTATTATATAATACCAAGGAGATCTAGCAACAAAATTAAAATATGCCTTTAAATATTCAAGTTGAAAATAAACCACTATAATGAGCTTGGGACTGCAATAGTAATAATAAGCAGCAATAGCTTCAAGGTATGCGAAATGCTGTAACATGTATTGACTCATTTGATCCTTACAACAATCTGCAAGATGTTATTATCCTCATTTTGCATATGAGAAAGCAGAGGAACAGTGAGTTTAAGTGACTTGATGAGAGTTAGACAGCTAGCATGTATCTAAAGTAGGATTGAAACATGTCTTCTTGAATCCAAATCCCTGTTCTCTGTCAACTGTTTCACCTGGCTGCCAAATCAATAGAGCTAAATGCTTGCTCCTACCCTCTGCCATTCACCATACTATTTCAGCCTTGAGGAGCTAAAATTATATTAGGAGTTTGAATGATTTCATACTTTTATTTGTAACAATGTAGTTAGAATTTTCAAAATCCTCTTTTCCAAGGACACAAGATGTGTGTGTGTGTGTGTGTGTGTGGTGTGTGTGTGTGTGTGTGTGAGAGAGAGAGAGAGAGAGAGAGACAGAGAGAGAGACAGAGACAGAGAGAGACAAAGACTGAGATTATGTCTAGCTCTAAATTCAGAATTCTCTTATCTTATGAAAATTATTGCCTGGTCTTTTCTGTGATCTTCTGTAGAATAATGGAATAAGGGATTCAAGAAAAGAGGATAGTGTGAGAGCTGAACTTACCAGGGGATCAAGACTAGGAAGGGAAGAGAATGGATGGTGAAGGAAGGATGGTGTCCTAGGAAAGAACTAGGATGTAGAGGTAATGAAGTTAATGATTAGGATGAAGAATGGGGTTTAGATTTGCAAGGCACAGTGAGAGGTGGAATGACAACTCATTACAATCAGATAAAGGAATTTCAGAGTTCGTAAACATGGGTGTGGAACATTTGTGGGTGAGGACAAGATCAATGGTATAACTCTATGTATATCTCTTTACATTTGGTATATATGTGTGTATTTTAATATACCTATCTGTGTAAGTTCATAATGTTTCTCCATTTAGAATGTAAGCTTCATGTGGGTAATGACTATTTAGTTCTTGTTTTTGTATCCTCAGCACCTAAATACAGTGCAGGTGTCACATAGTGTTTAATCAATATTTTTGATAAAATATAATCAAATTATCAATAAAAAGACTTTATTTTTCTGTATGATCTAAACACATACTACATGGGCTCCTATGCCTCTTTCATTTCTTCTCTTAAACCTATATCTGAAAGTGCCTGTAGAAGAATTAATGTGCTCATATATCAGAAAAAAGAGTGACACCAAAACATAGATTTTGAGTTGGAAAAGACGTTGGAGGTCATCTGGTCCAACTACCTCATTTTATAGATGAGGAATCTAAGATCCAAAGGGGTTAAACCATTTATTCAAGGTCATACAAAAAGCAATTGAACCTAGACAAAGAACCTGTTCTATCAAAACCTTGCCAGACATAGTATGTCAGGAAAATGCCATAGATAGAGTTTGCCTGTATTTTTAGCAAAACATTTGATAGTCTCTCGTGCTGTTGCAACAGACAATGTGGAGAAATGTAGACTGGGGGATGGGGAAGGAAATAAGCATTTATATAGCACCTTCTATATGCCAGGCACCATGCTAAGTGTTTTTCAAATATACCATTTGATTTTCACAATAATACTTCCAGGTGAGTGCTAGACTAGATGAGTACAGTACTAGACCTAGAGTCAGGAAGATCCAAGTTCAATAACTGCTTCACACAGTACTTGAGTGACCCTGGCAAGTAACTTAACCTCTGTCTTAGTTTTCTTATTTATAAAATGGGGATAATAACTTAACTCCTACAGTTGCTGTGAGGATTAACTGAGAAAATATTTGGAAATTACTTTGCGAGCATTGAAATGCTATATAAATTGTGATCATCATCATCATCATCATCATCAGTTCATTGGGTTTTCAGTTATGTCTGACTCTTCATGTCCCCATTTGGGATTTTCTGGGCTAAGATACTGAAATGGCTTGCCATTTCCTTCTCTAGTTCATTTTACAGATGAGGAAACTGAGGCAAATGGCATTAAGTGACTTGCCCAATAAGTGTCTGAGGCCAGATTTGAACTCATGAAGATGAGTCTTCCTGACTACAGGTCCAGCATCTATCCACTGTCTCATCATCATCATCATCATCATCATCATCAAATTATACAATTAAGGGGGTTTGAAATTGGCTGAATGAACAGATCTGAAAAGTAATCGCTAATGGGTCAACATCAACTGAATTTGATAGAAAGTCTCTAGTGGAATGCCCCTGGGATCTATGCTTGGTTGACTTTATACTATTTAAAATGTTTATTAGTTAATTAGTTAACAAACATGCTGACCACATAGAGGCATGAGGGGTAGCTTTAGATGACAGGATTCAAAAGATCTTGACAGTCTCAAATTTTGACCTCAATATTATAAGATGAAATTCAATACTGATAGATGCATTATTACTTTGGGTTATAAAAGTTTTATTTAATAATGAGAAAGTATGATTAGAAAACAATTTGGGAAAGATTTGGAGGTGTTAATGGATCTCAGATTCAGTGTGAGTTAACAGTATGATGTGGTAACCAGAAAAGTCTTGTGACCTTAGAGTGCACTAAAAGGCATAGTGCCTTGTGTGAGAGAAGTGATAGTCCCATACTGGGTCAGATCACACCTGCAGTTCTATGGGGTGCTACATTTATGGAAGGAATGACAAATTAGAGAGCAGCCAGAGGAAGGTGACCAGAATAATAAAAACCTGAGATCATCTATATGAATGCCCCTCCCTATTTTCTAACCATCTCCTCCATTGGGCAGCTGTCTTCCCTCCTACACCAGAGACTATGCCCTGGAGGCTGTGACCCTTTCATCTCTAAGACTTCTGTCCTTGGACCCTCCTTTCCTGATTGGTGATTGCCTTTCTAGGAACTTCATCCTTCCCTAAGCATCATTCCTGACTTTTTGGACTGTTTCCACCTAGTCACAGCAGCCTCCTCACCCTGGAAGTTCACTCTGCCCCTACAGCCTCCCCACCTGGGAGTGCCCTTCACTCCTGACCTTCTTACACTGGAAATACATTCTGCCCTGGGGCCATTCCTCTGATTTGCTGGTTCCTCCTAGAACTTCCATTTTAAGGAAAGTACGCAGACAAGCTCTTCTTCATTTCTCTAGAGACACTACTTATGATTCTCTGAACTTTGTCTCTGCACTGTGCCTTCTCTCTCACTCTCCTTTTCTGTTTCTTCTTTTCTAAAAATATATTATTTTCCTCCATTCATTATCTGTTTGTATCTGTATTCCCAGATTTAGTACAGTGCCTGGAACATAGTAAGTGCTAATAAATTCTTGTTGACTTGGCCACTATTTTAGGAAAGCCTCAGTGCTTACCTTCATTCCCAACCTTTAGCTGTCTCTTCCCCTCCAGTCCTGAAAACATAAGCCATAATGAAATCAAATTTGCCTTGCTCTTTTATCACACTCCAGGCAGGTACCATCTGTGGCCACCTACAGCTCCACAAAGCCTGCTTTGTCCCTGCCTGGATAACCTACATATACTCTCCACTTCCAACTACCCATATTTGTCTGATCTCCTGGGATAGCACTACCTGAGGATGAACTTGTAAGTGTACTTGTAAGTGTCTGGCTCTCACAGTCTTTTCTCCACCCTAAATCCTGCCTATATACTATGGGACTTCATCATGCATATTGATATTTCCTCAAATACTTTCACTTCTCAATTCCTCAACTTACTCATTTTTCATGGCTTATTCCTCCAGCCCTCTAGAGATATGCATAGAGGTTATTTAACTGATATCGTCATCACCCACAAGTTCCTCACCCACGTTTATGAAATTCCTTCATCTGATTGTATCTGTTGTTATTGCATCTCACACTCTGCCTTGCAAATCTAAATTCTTCATCTTAACAATGGCCTTTATTACCTCAATCTCCCACTTTCTTCCCAGAATACTATCCCTGCAATCACTACACTTTCTTATTTTCCCCATCTTGATCCCTACGTAAACCAGTTGAGCTCTACATTGTCCTCTTTTCTTGAATCCCTTACTCCTTTATGCTACAGAAGATCTTTCCCTTCCAAATCTCAGGCTTGGTTTACTTTCACCTTTTACTGCTTTCACTCTTACTGTCATGCTCCTGAATATGGCTGGGAAAAATCACAAAACTGTGTTGACTTGATCCACTTCAAGTTTATATTACATAATATTAACTGGGCCCTCACTAATGCAAGGCAATTCTTCTACACCTCCCTAACAGACTTATTATCCCATTCACCACAGAGGCTTTTTCAAACCCTTTCATTTCTTGCCAAGCCTCCCACAGATTCTCTCTCCCCTACCCTCTCAGCTGAGAACCTTGCCTCCTATTTTGCTGAAAAAAAAAATGAAGCCATTTGCAGAGCTCCCTTTTCTTCCCTGTTCATCTAACTTCACTCAAATGCCTTCTGTCACAATCTCTTCCTTCACCCTTGCTTCATATGAAGTTGTGGCCCTTTTCTTTGCCAAAGCAAACCAATCTACTTGTACAAGTGATCCCATTCAATCCTGTCTTCTCCATCATATTGCCCCTTCTATCATCCTTACTCTCTCACCATTCTTTAATTGTTCCCTGTCTACTGGCTGCTTCCGTACTGCTTATAGATATGTTTATCCTTAAAGAAAGCCTTATTTGATTCATCTCTCCCCTCTAGCTATCATCCTATAGCTCTCTGCCCTTTTGTGACTAAACTCTTAGACAAAGTTGTTTATAATAGGTGCCTGCACTTCTGAAATTTCCTCACTTTCTTCTTAACTTTTTGCAGTCTTTCAACTTCATCATTCAACTGAAATAACTCTCTGCAAAGTTAGTGATCTCTTAATTGACAAATCTTACGGTTTTTTCTTAATCATTGTTATTGACCTCATTGCAGCCTTTGACACTGTTGGTCACCTTCTTTTGTTTGATACTCTCTGCTTTCTAGGTTTTGTGACAGTCCTTTCTCCTAGTTCTGTCTCCTTGCTGGATTTTCATTTGGGTTATGCTGACTAACTAGGTGTATCTCAAAGCTCTGTCCTGGGCCCTCTCCTCTTCTTTCTCAATACTGATTCGCTTTGTGATCTAATTGGCTCCCATGGTTTCAATGATTATTTGTATGCAGAAAATTCTCAGATCCACTTGTCCAACATTAACGATCTCTTTCTTTATCTCCCAAGTCTTGTGTCTCTAACTCCTTTTAGACATCATGTACTTGATATCCCATGGACATCTTACATTCAACATGTCAAAACCTGAACTCATTATCACCCAAACCTTCCTCATTTCCTAGCTCTCCTATGACTGTTGAGGGTACCACCGTCATTCCAGTAACATATGCTTGAAAATTAGTTGTCATCCTTGATTCTTTATGCTCATAATTGCCCTTCCCCATATTTGGACAAGTTCAGATTTTAATAACATACCTGGTTTTTTCCTCCTCTGATCTTTCACTAGCCCAGTGCAATACCTTATCATGCTAGACTCTGGTAATAGTCTTCTGGTTCATCTCACTGCCTCTAGTCTTTTCCCACTCAATTCTATGTTTCACTCAGTTGTCAAATTAATCTTCCTAAAATATAGGTCTGACTTCTTTTTCCCCTGCCCTATTCACTAACCTATAGTGGTTTCCTTTTATCTCCAGGGTCAAATATAAAATTCTCTGTTTGGCTTTTAAAGACATTCATTACCAGACCTTTTTCTAACTTTCCAGTCTTCTTATACTTTGTTCCCCTCTGCAGACTCTGTGATACACTTAAAATGGCTTCCTTGCTGTTTCTCTCATGACACTCCATCTTCTAACTCCCTGGCTGTCCCCCTTGCCTGTAATACTCTGTCCCCTCATGTCTGCCTCCTGGCTTATCTCACTTCCTTAAAGTCACAGCTAAAGTATCACATTCTATAAGAAGCATCCTAATCCTCTTTAATCTCAGTGCCTTTCCTTTGAGATTAACCCTAATTTATCCTGTGCACATCTTGTTTGTACATAGTTTCTGTCATGTCTCCTCCATTAGTCTATGAACTCCTTGAGAGTGGGAACTGATATTTATTTTAGTTTCTTTTGCCTTTTTTTTTGTATCTTCAGAGCATAGTACAATGCCTAATACCTATTAAGTGCTTAATACAAGTTAATTGATTGACTGCTCCTGGGTGGGGTGTTTTATAATCTAATCACCTATTGCTTCACACACCATCCTGGCAACTTTTTAGTTGAAAGTGCCCATACCTTTCCAGACTTCCCTATGTATATTGCCTCCCCTAGTATAATATACTTCTCTTGAGGGCAGGAACTGTCTTTTGTATTTGTATCCCCAGCACTTATTACAGTGCTTGTCACATAGTAGATTCTTACTGCATTTTTTCTCATTCATTCATTAAATTGGAAGAACTAGTCATTTTAGTCTGGAGTTTAGAGACTTAGCTCTGGCAGCTCTATTCAAGTATTTAAAGGGCTGACTTCTAGAAGAAGAATTGGATTTTATTTTTTCTGCTTGGTCCCAGAAGACAGAAAATAAGAACAATTAGTATAAGTTGAATAAAATGTAGTTAAACTTGATGTAAGGAAGCAGAAGGGACTTCCTTAGTAGATAGTATGTTCTGTCATGAAAGTTTTCTAAGCAAAGGAGGATGACAACTTTGGGAGTACATTATGAAGGATAATCTTGTTCAGGTATGGGTTAGATGACATGTCGTATAAGGTCCTTCCAGCTCTCATATTCTATTTGTCAATGGCATATATGTGCCCATATGTATACATACATATATACACACAGATAAACACAGTAAATCAAATCAAAAGCACACTCAAGTCACACAGTGACCAGTGCACATATTTGTTTCCGCACTATTTTTCTCTTCTTACTTGACTTCCCTCACATACATCATGTTTCTAAAGGCATTATTTTTTTACTTTTTCTTTTCATCTTGGCCTTTGTTCCTTGGCATTTGTGAATCTGACTTTCTCTCTTTCATGTGCTGGTGGGTCTAGATCTCCTTTGGTTGGTCTCTGGAAAGGTAACAAAAGATATGTTGTGAACAGAGAGCAGAAAGGTAAAAATAGGAATTTGAACAGTGTGATGAAGTTCACAGGTGGGTTGAGTTAGCATTTCCTACTATTCCTCTATCTCTGCAGGAGGAATCACTTTGTAACATGTGCCAAGAAAAGGGACATTGTGCAGTAAAAATATCCAAGTCAGCTTTCATTTCTGTTTTTACATATATGTTCATCCTTAAGCAGCAGTGGTGTTAGTATGATGTTTCTGTATTTGGTCCTTGAGAAGGGAAAACACAGCTGAAGGTCAAGGGAGAAGCTCTTCTCACTTGAGATTCTGAGCAACAGCCAGATCCTATAATTGCTGTTCTCTCAACAGCAACATTAAGGGCTTCTGTACCAAATCCTAGTTCATTAAAATTGTGCTTAGGTGTATTAATTCTGGTTTCCTTCTGTGTGAGAGCTTAATTGAATCTTGAAGGGTAGGGACAGTAGATGCAAATTAATGGTGAAAAGTCAGGCAAGAAGGCCACAATATCTGTAGCCAAGTAGCACATACCTTGAAGGTCCATTTCAAGAATATTGATTGTTTGTAAGGATCTAATTCTTTGGGCTTTTCCCTCCTATTGATGTGCCTCCATTTATGAAATGAGCTTGGCTTTGATTAAAGAGATGAACATTTTAGTATTCATAAGGCTCTGTTTGCACTGTGGCACAGGCTGTTTATTGTTCAACAGCCCTTCACTGACTTCACTGACCCATTATGCAAATGAGATAGACTGAAGCTAAGACAGTTGAAAGAGAATTCAGTTCACTTCCAGATAAATCTTTTTTTTTTGTAAGACATTACAATTCTTTTGGTACAATTTTGATAATAAATCACATACCAAGCAGTTTTTAAACAAGTTTTCATTGATGTTTTCTTTTTCTTATATCACCATAGTACCATATGTGTCCCTCTATCTCCCCATCCAAGAGTGCTGTCACATATGACAAATACTATATTTTTTAGAGAAAAAAAAGTCAGCACAACTTATTGATATATTGAAAAAGTCTAATAACAGGTAAAATGTGTATAACTGTAGACCTCCCACTTCCACAAAGGGGAAGATTGGAGATGTCTTTTCATGTCTCTTCATTTGCACCCCACTTGATCTTTATAATTGTTATGTTTACTTTTGATGTTTTAGTGTGTCATATTTCTTTTTATTTACATTGTTGTAGTTACTGTGTATACTTGGCTTTGCTTACTTCATGCTCCATCAATTCATATAGATTTTTCCATGCTTCTCTGTATTGATTGTGCATTATTTCTTATGGCACATGACATTCATGTACCACAATTTATTTAGCCATTCCCCAATTGACAGGCTTCTAGTTTGTTTCCAATTCTTAGCTATCATGAAAAGTGCTGCTATAAATATTGTGGAGTATATGGATTTTTTCCCCCTTAACCATAGCTTCCCCTATAGCTAGATCTGTTTTCTTTTCTGAGATCAGGTTACTTAAAATCTCTATCTGGTCTTCTGATAGGGTATTTTTAATTTTGAAAGTGTGTGTGTGTGTGTGTGTGTGTGTGTGTGTATTCTTAGTTATGTTAGCATATAACTTTGCATGATATATTCTTTAATCTTTTTATTTCTTCTCATTTTGCTGTGATTTCACTTTGTGCATTTTGTTATTTTATTGATTTGATTTTGTTTTCTTTTTAATCATATTAGATAATGGCATATTGATTTACTAGGCATTTACCCAAAAAAAGTTTTTATTTTTATTTATCATTGCTTTGTTTTTGTTTCCCTCTGTCACTATGTCCTCTTTTGTGCTAATTTTAGGTTTGTGTACTTGTTGGGTTTCTATTTTTTTAATGCAAATTTAATTCATTAATCATCTCTTTTTCTATTCTGTTGATACATAATTTCAAGGATTTCATTTTCCCCTGTAACTACTTTATCTACATCCAGAAATTATGGTATGTTATTTCATCATTATAATTTTTCTTTTACATTTATTCATTGTTTCTTTGAGTTGTTCTTTGATCCACTCATTATTTAAGATTTCTTGTTGAATCACCATTTGGGTCTGCATCTTTTGTTTGTGGTCCCTGAACCAATTTCTATTCTTATTACATTATGGTCTGTAGAGGATGTATTGACTATTTCTGCTTTTTTTACATTTTATTTTGTACCCTAGTACACCACCAATTTTTGTAAAAGTTTCATGTGCTGCAGAGAAATATGTATATTCTTTTGCTGTCCCATTTGGAAGGCACTATGTCTTTAACTCTGGTTTCTCCAGAAATTTGTTCAATTTCATATTTTCCTTTTTGATTATCTTTTTGTTAGACTAAATCAGAACTTCTAGAAGGAAATTGAAGTCTGCTGTCAGTATTACGTTACTGTTTGTGTCTTCTTGAGGCTTGGATAATATTTCCTTTGTGAATTTGGATCCTAAAGAATTTGGAGCATACAAGTTTATTACTGATATTGGTTTGTTTTCTATACTTCCCTTCAGCATAGTATAGTTTTTTTGTTTATTCTTTTTATATTTTTTTGATATTTGTTTTTGCTTTGTCTGTTAGCATGATGACAACTGCTTTCTTGGATTCACTTTATGCATATTAAATTTATTTTCTACCCCTTCCATATTATCTTGTGTATGTCTTTGTTTTTTAAATGTAATTCTTGTAAGCAACATATTGTAGGGTTTTGTTTTCTTATCTAATCTACCACTCTCTTTCATGTTATTGAATTGTTTAATGTATTCACATTCGAAGTTATGAGCTAGAATTATATTTTCTTCTTCTGTCTTTAAAATTGAGGATTTTTCAAGTTATGATTTTCCCCCATCCCCTATGGTTTTAGATACTCTTTAACTTGTCAATATCTTTATGTCAAAGAAATAGGCTTTTGCAGCTAGGTGCAGTGGATAGAGCACTGGTCTTGAAGTCAGGATGACCTGAGTTCAAATTTGGCCTCAGACACTTGTTACCTCTGTGATCCTGGGCAAGTCATTCAACCCTGTTTGCCTCAGTTTTCTCATCTATAAAATGAGCTGCTAAAGAGATGACAATCCACCAATGTCTTTGCAAAGAAAACCCTAAATGGGGTCATGAAGAGTTTGACATGACCTAAACAATTGAACAACAAACATAAAGTTGATTTGCGGTGGCCAAGATTGAACAAGACACTCCAGTAGATCTCTGTTTTCTTTTGTAAATGAAAAATATAATATTAATAATGTCCCAAAACTTACAACTGCAGTAAGACTTTTGGGAACCACTGCATATACATGTGTGGGTATTGATCTATCTAGATCTATCTGAATTTATAAGATGAATTTTTATATTAGTTGGGACCTCTCTCCTCTTGGATTGAAATTTTCTACTGCCCTCTCTTTTCTTTAGTAGTACAGAGTAGGGGAAATAAAGAGGAGAAGGGGACAAGAATTATTAAGTGTCTACTATTTGACAGATACTATGTGAAACATTTAATAAGTGTTATCTTATTTGATATTCAGAACAATCCTGTGAGGTAGGGGCTATTATTTTCTCTATTCTGCACTTGAAAAAACTGAGTCATTTAGGTGACTTGCCAAGGATCATACAGCTAAGAAATGTCTGAGTCTAGATCTAAATTTAGGTTTTCCTGACTTCAGGCTCAGAGCTTTATCCATTGTGCCATGTAGATGCCACCTTAAAAAACTGACCCAACAATCTTGTATCCAAATACGTTATGAAGAAAAATTATTGAGGGAATATTTTAAGATACAGACCTCTGCAAAGGTTTTAGTCCTAAACAGTATCTGGAAAACACAAACTTCAACCACAGTATCTCAGAGCCCTTCTTATCAAGATCTTAGAACAGTGACCCAGATGGGTATTTACTGTCATTTCCAGGGGTCAGGCGGTATCATTTGAGAGACCCTACAGTTCTATGGAGCCACAAAGGTACATAAATTCTCTCATGTTTTCATTTAAGTCAACATTTTCCAGTACGACTTCAAATTTTAGCATTACCACAGACCACCTGTGAGTCTGAGAATGTAGACTTAGACGTTTATAGCTGTCTGCTGTTGGGATTTCTTTTATTCAAATGCTGTTTCTCCATCCACTGCTGTGCTATTTAGTTATGTGTCTTAAAATCCAGGTTGGTTGATCAAACATTCCTCTTTAGGAATTGAACCACAGCCTACACCTGTCTGGAATCTTCTGTAAAGCATTTAAAGGTACATAAAAGAGCTGATTAGAAATAAGTATGGACAGGATGAGTTCCAGATGTGAAGGGAGAAAGAAAAGCTCTAAATGTTAGTTTATTCTAGGTGGCTCAGCATATAACATGTTGACTCTTTTCCTGATAAGGTAATATTTTGCTTCAATACATCTGAACAGTAATTTTCTCTCTAAAGAAAAGAAATACTACAGTGCTAGTCAGTATATAATGTATATGTGCATATTATGAAATTTTGGTGAGATTGCTTACAGAATTTAGACTTTTTGGAGAAGGGATTTATACCACAACATTATTATAAATTTATCTTTGGGCCATGTGTCAAAGGAAAGATGAGAACATCTTATGATGAAGTATTTTGATACTTCAATCACTAAGCCTCTGTCTATGTTCTGAAATGGACCCACCTATTAGGAAATTCTTCTGTTAAACACTGTTAATAGTGAAATTCTAATATTATTTCTTTAGGAAAATGTGTGAAGTCATTCAGGCAACTAGGGTAACATTAAATAATTTTTCTTTTACTTTGTGTAAAAGGGCTATTGCACATCCATTAGCATGTAGTTTTGATCTCAATGATCTTAGTGGTAGAGATGGCGATAGAATCTGAATCTGCTTAGTATTTAGTATATTGATTGATTCACATTTTCAGTATACTTTATGATCTTTTTATTACTTTCTCTTGTTAACAATCATATAAAATAGGTTATCTTTATTAGATCAAATTTTATAGCAGTGAAAACTGAGAAAACCATGAAGGTTAAGTGACTTTTAAAAAGAAAATTAATTATTTTAATGATAGAATAAAACCTTTCTTCTTCAATATATTTAACCAGTTTTTAAAAAATTTAAACCAACTTCTAGATTCCTTCTGAATTCCCAGAGTAAGGTTGAGAAGTACAGAAACTGATTAGTCTTTCTAGTCTTTTGATAGCACAGTGTTGTTGTTGTTGTTGTTGTTTTTTAAATTTGGATTTTAAAGTTCTGGAATCCCTTAAGGATTGAGATCACCCTTAAAGGTTCTAAAAATCATTTGAGGTTTATTGCTCTAAGCCTTAAAAAAAGAAATTCAGATATATTTAAAATCTCATTTTCTTAGTACTGGAATTGGTAATATTTAGCTAGAAGTTTTTTATGTTTATTTATATTTGACATACTATTCTCTTGATTAAGATGAAATTTTCCTTTATAGAAAAGTTCTACCAATACTTTGTTTTTGTTTTGTTTTTGAAGAGAAGACTGATACATTAATGACTACTTTGTATGTCAATCTGAGGTAGAATAGCTCTTGGTAATGAAGAATGATACCTTGTGGTCCTTGTTCACAGACTGTAACCTGGACAGTGAAAGTTTAAAGGATACAGAGTCAGAGGACCTAGGTTCAAATTCTGACCTTTTCACTCACTACCTATACGACAGTGGGCATATACAGTGAACTTTCCACACTTCTTTTTCTTCATCTGTAAAATAAGGGGGTTGGACTGGATGAACCTACAAACTTCTCTGTTTCTATTGAGGTATCCACTGTTTTCCCAGTCACCTAGGTCTACAATCTTGGAGTTATTCTTGACTCTTGGTTTTCCCTAACTTCCCATATCCAGTCAATTGCAAGTCTTCTCAATTTCCTTTTCACATTACTGACTTCCATCTCCTTTCCATTCACAAAGCTACTACTATAGTTATACACTGGCAACATCTCACCTTAAATAAAACATGGTGAAAGGTCATATCTCCCCTACTTACTTCCACTCTCTCCTCTATATCATAAATCTGTATGTGTCTACAACATTGGTATTCCTAAAAGACAGATTTTTCTATGTCATTCTCCCAGAAAGCTTTAGTGGTACTGTATTGAATGATATACAAAAAAATACAAAAAAAATCAGTCTGGAATTTAAAGCATTCTACCATCTCATTCTCATCTCCCTTTATAATCTTCATATTACCTCCCCTTTGATAGTTCTCCATTCCAGTTAAAATAACCTACTCACTATTCATCATATAAAACATTTATCATTTTGCCTTTGCACAGACTGCCACCATATGTAGAATGCTTTTTTTTTTACTTCACCTATTTCTTAGAATCCCTATCTTACTTCAAAGCATAATTAAGGTAACACTTCTTGCTCATGGCATTTTCTGATAGTTCCAGTTATTAGTGTTTCCTACCTATTAAAATTATTTTGTTTTGCTGCTGCTGTTGTTGTTAGTACTGGATTTGTGATTTCATCAATATACGAAGCTCCTAATCAGGAACTTCCTGTACTAGTAAAGCTGCTTAGCTACCCTATTTATAGCCTTAGACAATTGTTTGGGGCCAATGAGGATTTCAGTGACTTGCCCAGGTTCACATAGCTAATATATGTCAGAGGTAGTTCTTGAACCTAGATCTCGACTTCAAAGACTGTTCTCATCCATTTTGCTATGCTGTGTATTTACTTATATTAATCAATTAGCAAATATTTATCAAGTATCTTCCATGTATTCTTCCTCTGTGTGCTTTTTCAGAGTAGTTCAGTATTATAATTTTTTGCATATAAAGAACATTGTTAAGGGCAGCATGATGCTGGCACAATGTTAGTTCATGTTCAATTCTGGGACAAAATGAGGCACTCATTAAGTCCTTGAACAATTAACAAAAAGGAAGTTTCATTAGTCCAAAGATCCAAGGATATGAGAAAAGGATAGTGGCTCTTAGATTCTATGGATAAGATTTCCTTGTATTCATACGGAAATATATCTGTTCAGCTGGGCAGGTCAGATATGCCGTTTTGTGTGATCTTCATATATCCACCAAGTTGAATAGGCTCTGATTCCACGTGGTTTGACATTTTATGTTGTTGGGTGACAAAGAAGCTGTAGCAAGAAAGAAGGGACCAGCTTTGTTCCCTTTTACTGAAAACTAGAACTGTTAAATTAAATGTTTTGGAACCACTTATTTAACCTAACAGTTCTTGGCAATGGTATCTCTTAATAGACAAGATATTAATTTTTCATACAAATCAATTCTTTTCCTTGGCATATATAATATATAAGATTCTTATAAAACAGAATTTTGGGGCATGGAGGTATTTCTTGTGAGAATAGGACATTTCTAGTGGAAAATGTATATGTACCAATGAGGATCTCTAACTTGTCTTAGAAAATTATTTGGGGCCCAGGTACATTACATGACATTCATCTTAATATAGTAATGGAATATTATTTTGCTATTAGAAATGACTAGTATAATAAATATAGAGATTAATGGAAACACGTGAATTAATGTGTGATGAAGTAAGCAGAACTTGGAGAACAAAATATATAATGACACAATATGAAAAGAAACAACAACAAAACAACTGAAAAAGGAATGCTGGAAAATTATATCAGGCTCGTCCCTAAAGAAGAGATATGAGAACAGACCTTCTTCTCTTCTTGGTACAAATGAGAAACTATGGGTGTGGAATACTGCATATAATGATAAACATAGTAGATGTATTATTGATTGAACTTTTTCTCCCACTTTTTTATTCTTTGTTTGAAGCAATAGCATTCTGGGAGGGGAAAAACTAAGATGTATATTGGAAAATATAGATGGTTAAAACATAAAATGAAAGAAATCATCTACTTAATAATAGTTATAATTTTTTTCATTTTTTGCTAGTTTATTTTGATTTGGCCTTTTATTTTTTCATGCTACAAGCTGGTTTAAACCACTTTTTTTGTCTATCTGCTTTTTTAGTTTTATTAGCACTACATTTTATCTTTTTTAAAAATGAAATTAATAATACTAAAAATGAATAAGCTTCTATAAAATCTAAAAGTAAAATATGTGAGCTATTAAGACCTAAGCCAATTTTGCTAATAAGTGGCAGAGGAAGTCAAAAGAGAGGAATTGGGTATTTTGCTAAATGGCAAAAATTTGTGTGAATTCTGATCATTTCTTTTTTTTTCTTCTGGAGATGATTTATTGATTTTTTTTAATTGACACTTTTTCATGTATGTGTTCAGAAGTTCTGGGCAGTTTTTTTCCTACTATTTCTTGCATTATGGCATTCAGGGTTTTTTTTTTTTACTTGTCATATTCTTCTGGGAGATCTATAATCCCTTAAACCAACTTTGTGTAGCCTGTCTTCAAGGTCAATATGTTTTATGTACAGATCATGTTTGCTTTTAATAGTAATATCACTTTTTTTTGCTTCTCTTCTTATAAAGTGTTCTTTACTTCTATCTTTTACATTTTCAATCAGTTTTCTCTTTTATAAAGAAATAAAAGAAAGTGAAATTTGCTATCATGGATTCAGGATTTCCTATTCTCCCAAATATTTCTTCTGATCAGGTCAAAATTCTACTTTCAGAGTTCTTATTTTTCTTTTGAATAATTCTTCAACAATCTTCAGTTATTCCATGATTGAGAATCCTCAGAGTCTTTTGCCTCACTGGTTGTTGATTATTTTCTTTTGTCTTGCAATATATTTATTTAGAGACATTTGTACCCATTTAGATCATCTGGGGCTATTCCCTTTTGTTATTTCTTGTTGGTTTATCTGCTTGTACTCAAGGTTTTAAACAGTTTTCTTTCTGAGGTCTTTGGTAATTTCAGTCTTTTTTTCTTACTTTTCCCAATTGCTCACTTTTTGACTCTTTCTTCTTTCATGGAAATTTCTCCTGTGCCTGGACTTCAGCTACTTCCCATTCCCCTCAACTCTTTCCTGCTTTCCTATGTCACCATCTCTGGAAGTGGAGGTGGGGTGGGGCAGACTTGAGTTCTGTTGACTGTTGCCTTAGAATGGGAGAATGTGATCCATTATTATCATTATTTAATTACTATTTTATAAATTATCCTAATACAATTACATTCCCAAAGCATAGAGTTCGACCAAATGACAGATTTCTGAGAAGAGAACAGAACTTTTCTTTTTCAAAGTTTTTGTTTGAACAAAGGTAGAAATAAATTACAAAACTGATACACAGCAAACACTGATTTAAAAAAAAAATTTGGAGTATTTTTATTGCATAAAACCACATACATGAGTCACATACTCACAAATCTGATTGTAGGCAGATTTATTAGCTGTTCAAATATGATAGCTATGGGCCATGCAGAGTGGAGGTATATTGTTTTTTCTTAAACCTTCAGAATCTTCTCCAGAATTACTTTGCTTTACCTTTATCTTGGATTCTGAGTCTTGGACCAGTCTTTAAGGAAGAACTCAAGAACTGTTGTTTATTTTACTTTCTTTCTTTTAAAAATATTTATTTATTTTTAGTTTTCAGCATTCACTTCCATAAGATTTTTGAGTTCCAAATTTTCTCCCCATCTCTCCCCTCCCTTACTCCAAGATGGTGTGCAATTTGATATAGGATCTATACTTTATTTTATTTTCTATGTCAGATGTAGAAATACAATATACTGAAATAAATCATTTGTGGTGGATAATAGACACAATTCATAAGAAACGAACTAATATTTACATGGAAATCTCATTGTTTTTTCTTTGAAGTTTGCATCACTATTAATATTTCTGCTTCTTATTAAAGTGATCATATTGCCTTTAGAACTGGAAAGCTATCACTCCAATTTAGATGAATTTAGATAGTATATCCATGGGAAAGAAAATTTAACTTCAGATACATTTCTTAGTTTATTTTTCCTCCCACCCTCATTATTTGGTAACTTTTGAAGTTAGAATGCTCTGTTTTTCATGCTAACTAGTATACAACATTTAATGCATTGATATGAGTAATGCAGGTAGATTATACTGCACTATCATTATAACATGGAAATTAAAGGACACTTAAGTTGTCTTCCATAAAAGTTCTTTCCTTTGAAATAAGTGTTCCTAGTTGAATTTAATTGTATATGTATTTATAACATCTAGCACTCATATTTTCTTCTGAACATGTGATGTGCAGTTGTGAATTGCCATCACAGGAAAAAAAGACATCTAGGTTGTAAGCTGGCTAAAGGTAACTTTTCTTATGCCATTACCAATTCTGAATCCTCCCACCAAAAAAGAAGCTCAATAACTTTCAATGACTTTTAACATTAAATAACTTCCTTGATTTCATTAGGTAGCATATATACTTTCCTAATCAGACAATATTGAAAGGCAGTAAGGAGATAGATTACTCTGACTTCAAAAGTCAATATTAAGCTAATTTTTTCTTCATCATCATTTTCAGTCTGATGTTTTATGCTTTAGCATATTAGCATGCATTATTCCCCTAATTTATGAAAAAGTTGTCTAAAATGTAGGTTCATTGGAAACACTTGCATGAACTGATGCTGAGTGAAGTGAGCAGAACCAGAACTATTGTACACAGTAACAGAAACATTGTGCAATGATCCGCTATTGATTGATAGACTTAGCCCTTCTCAGCAATACACTGATCCAAGACAATCAAAAAAAAACTCATGATGAAAAATACTAACCACATCCAGAGAAAGAACTATGGAGTGTGAATGCTGATGGAACCATACTGTTTTTACTTTTTTTGTTATTTTTTCTTTCTAGTGGTTTTTTCTTTTTGTTCTGATTCTTCTTTCACAGCATGATGAATGTGGAAATATGTTTAACATGATTGTACTATCTGTATCTATATCTGTAATCTATATCAGATTGTTTGCTGTCTTGGGGAGGGGAGAGGGAAAGGAAGGAGAGAAAAATTTGGAATTCAAAATCTCACAAAAATGAATTTTGAGAACTTTCTTTACATGTAATTAGAAAAAGAATAAAATACTATTAAGTAAAAAAAAAAGAAACTGCAGGTTCATTAAAATTTTTCTTGGTGTTCTGTATAGATTTGGTTAGCTAAGTTTTAGGTGTCATGAAAAACATTTGTTAGTTTAAGCACTATTATTACACAAACGCATGAAAAAAAATATTAAGTGACTTGCCCATTTTCGCACAGTTGGGATATGTCAGAGGTGGGATTTGAACCAAGTTCTTCCTCGTTGTGAAACCAGGTCTGATTCCATTTCTCCATAAGATAGGGTAGACAACTGAGGAGCTACTAAAATCTGAAGAGAGAAAATTTGAAGACTGAGGTAACTGAAAAGTCTATTTAATGCAAATCTATAAAATTATGCCTACCTTAATAATGAAAACAGATGGCAAAATCTACAAATTTTCAAGTAGTCTTGAAAAGATTGACAGACTTATTCTTGAATTCCAAAAAGCATTTTTTCAATCTGACATAACTTAAACAATAGACCAAATATAGTAAAACAATAATTTTTTAAAAAAATATCCTCCAATCATTATGAATGAAAATGTTCTCCAATAATATTTAACAGAAAGGATAAAAGAATTTTAGGACATGTGCATAGCAGTATATTCAAGAGTCATATTTATAGTTAGAGCCACAGCAGAAAAGGCAGAGCTCTCAAGAAATTCTCCAAAGGACAGGTACAAAACACTACCATAAAAGAAGCAACTTGAGAAAATTATTATAGATCTAATGGAAGAAAATGGAAGATTACATCAAGATCTAGCAAGATACACAGAGCTGAAAACTTGAATGTCATATCACTCAATTAAAGTCAACAAGAAATAAATATTAGGAAACGAATCTTAAAAATACAAATATCAGAAAATTCATATTACCTTAATCAACAGTGAAGGGAAACGCAGAGGAAAACAAGTCAAAATCAATTACAAAATTTACTACAAAGGCTTGAGAAATAAAGAATGGAATTATACAGAACCTGTCCAAAAAGTAGGATGTAGAAAATTTCTGGTCATGTATAAAATGTCAGTTATTTTAACACAACAAAAATGCAAGTTGGTTCAAATGATAAAAAGAAAGCTTATGAAATATTAATATAACGAATGCTGGGACTGTTCTGTCAAAGAAGGAGACTGATACTCTAGATTCTCTTTAAACCTAGAAAGGAGCAGAGCCAGATAAAATCCAAAATTATTGGCTCAGAAACTATCACTGTTCAGTTCTGCACTTGTATGTATTGCTAATATATAAAATTAACCTAAGTCTAATGGGAATAACAGAGTATTTGATACCCACATGGAAAACTGTTTATTTCTAGAGAAAAACTATTGAAAACATGACACCAACATAATAATGTCAAGAAAATAGATATAAAATGTGGCATTTTTTTCAGGGAGGTAGCTTAATACCATCTTACGCATCTTTAAATGCCGTATCATCTCTTCTAAATAGAAATAATTGTAGTTTCCAAAGTTAGAAGGCAGTCAGCCCAAAGCACTTGATATACATGGATGGCATCAAGATATATGTGTCCACCAAAAATACATTAAGCAGCTAGCTCCTTCATGTCATGTGTTTCTCTGATGATATAAAAATGTCATTAGGACTCGATAAATGTAAAATTATTAATTTACATCAAGGAAAGAGAGACTGAAGGTTTTGGTTCAAAGGCCACACTGAACCAATAAATGGAGGAAATTCCTACAAATACTTTGATTTCTTCAAGACAAGATGAACAAAGATATTAAAGAGAAAGCTGTGGTTGAATATTCAAAAAGGAGTATGGACATTCTGAAATCAGAGCTGAATAAGAACAGCATTTCATTTGACACAGTACTGATCTTAGCATATATTTATGGAACTATAAACTGATTTGGAAACTATCCTAACAAGAACTCATACAGTATTAATGAAAAACTTGGTTGTTATATTAAATCAGCTTTATTTATTCACCAAAAAAGAGAAAGCGAAAAAAAAGGTTGGATGTCATCAGAGAACATGATAATATGTTTAAAAAAAAACACAACAGAGATACTTTTATAACAAAGTGTCATTATTTCACTGAATATCAATACTGATGACCTATACACAATTGAATTTGTTGAATGGAATCAAAAATTGTTTATTTGTGTAGGCAACCCGTGAATTGGCTCATATCCAAGGAAAGAATCGAAGAGCTCTCCAGGGATTATATTTGCTTGAACTCAATTGACATTTTTTTTTGTTTTTTGTTTTTTGTTAGTCAATGTGGTTAAGTAACTTGCCCAGGGTCACACAGCTAGAAAGTGTTATGTGTCTAAGGCTGGATTTGAACTCAGGTCCTCCTGAATCCAGGGCCGGCGCTCTATCCACTGCGCCACCTAGCTGCCCCCTCAATTGACATGTTGGCAAAGAAATGCTGAACCAATAATTTATGATGTAGATTTGTTTATAGAAGTGGTGGAGGTAGGGGGAAGAAGTGTGATGGTAATTTAGGATCAAATCATTACCAACAGAAATTATAGATAAATTATTCTTAAGGAACCAAAACTTATTATAGTTTATATAAAGAATGGTAGAAATTGTGAAATACGTAACTTCAGACTGAAAAAATTTAACACCTACTAAAAATCTAGCAAGATTTGACTTGGTGGCTAGATTAGAAATCAGAAGCTCACTCTCTTTCATAAACTAATAGATTACATGCTGAACTATAAGTATGAATCTCAAAATATACTTGAGAATTCAACAAAAAATTGGACTGACATCAAATGATTATCATACACTGAACTGCTTCCCACAACCACCAGAACATAATATTTTACAATTTAATAACAATGTTTCTTTTTAAAATAGATGTTGATATACCAAATGCTCATAATCTCTAAACTTTTGAATGAAAAGTTTTCAAAAAATAGACTTAACGGGAGAAACCATATGGGGACAGCATGAGGTATTTTTCTAGCAATATTTTCCCAGAAATTCTTTCTGCAGATGCTTTTATTAAAATTTAGAAAATTAGCTTATATTCAGAAACTTTTATTTAATTAGAAACTAACTATTTTATGTACTTGTGAAATAGTCTGCAGAATATTAAATATACAAGAATAATAGCAGGGTAATGATGACCTTGGACAAATCAATTAGTCAATCAAATAGTTCTTTATTAAGCTCTTGCTATCAGGTTATTCTAAATGTTGAAGGATTACTTCTGTAATAGCTTCATTGAAGAAGATGAGAACATGATATAATGGTGATAATGATGATGGTGATGATATCATAATCATCATCTAGCCTTTGTTTCTTTCTTATCCTCTCATAACAATTTTAATTTCTTCTTTCAAAATATTTCTTCTTAATTTCCTCTGTCTCTACCCACTTTAAGGCCCTCATCACTTAATGTTTGGATTTATTAAAATATTTATCTTAATTCTGAACTTAAATTTCATCTTTGATTTCCTGCTATTTCTTTAATCTTTTAATATCATTATAAAGTCATCGATTTCTATTTGATCTATTCTAGTTTTCCATGTATTACTTGGGTAAGGTTTGCCACTTTCTCTTTTAAGCCATTTATTCTCCTTCCAATTCTTTCCTCAGGAGTTTTATTTCCTTTTTTAAATCTCTTGCTTTATTTCTTTTAGTTATTCATATAGTCTTGTAAAAAGTCTATTTATCTACTTTGAGTCTCTATTTGTAGTTGTTGCAGAGTTACTTACTCCAACTTTGGGGGGATCTGTAGGTCTACACCAATTTTTAATACTGGCCACTGCTTTTTTTTTTTAAATTTGCTAATCTCTGTGTCCATATTTCCTGAATAGGGCTTTATTCCAGAACCATTCTTTTCCCCTGTTGCATTTTTTGGCTTTTGGACTGGGTGGTCACCTTTGCTTGGTCTTTTCTTGGGTTCTAGGTACTTTGCAGGGTTTATACCCCCATGGATTTCTGAGGAACAATATAATGGATCTTCAGGGCTCTCGCTGGCATCTCAGAATAGAGTGTTATTGACCTTAGAACTTCTGGACCTGGAGTGTGGTAACAATCATCACTTTCTGCTACCACTCTGGGAGCCTCCAAGCTTCTTACTTGAGGGTTTATTGAACGCCCTGGAATTTTCTTTGTGGATCTCTGTAAAGTAACTTTCTATAGACACAGAGCTTTACAGGCTTACCTGTCCTTGGCCAGTCTCCGGTGTACCTTTGAGACTTCTCTTCTCTGCTTCTGCTGGCAGCCCTCCTTTCTATTGCCCTTTGGCTTCTGAATGACCTTATATGAAATTCTGGGGGTGGAAGACTCAATTACTACAGTTTCTCATGTGATTTCTTGATCATTATTTGGTCTGGTAAGAGTATCAGGGTTTTGCTAGAGTAGGTATGTAAGAACTGAGCTGTCTTTTCGTTAACAGGCTGTCATCTTGACCAGAAGCTCCAAATTTATATTTTTAAAATGCAGCTCTGACCACATAACTCCCATACTCAACAATGTGCAGTGGCTCCTTATTGACTCTAGGAATAAATGCTATTTCATCTTTATAGTTTTCTTTTTTCATTTCTACTTTTGCATAAGTTTTATTATGTGTGCAAATATTATTATGATAATATGTATGAAATTCTCAAATAAGAAAATACTAATATGTTGGGAGTACATGCTTATTAGATTTTTCTAATAATGTGGCATGATAAAAAAAAAAGTATAGAGACTATTAATTTAGGATAGTGAATCCTTTACCTTTTTCTTAATGGAAGGATCAGGCATGAGAGAAACTTAAATCAAAGATAATTAAGAGATATTATGATTAATGTATAAGGCATTTACTCAGTAGGAATGTTACTTTTTTAATTCTTTGTTTATTCCCTCTTCATTTTTTCCAAAATTGTACAATGCTTGGGGGAAAAAACTTATTTCAAATAAAATCCAGTGTAGTTTGTAATTTATTATCCAAACAAATAACAAAGCCTTTATTGTGAGTGATTGAACAATAAATGGAAAATCAGAAGCAAATAGATTAAGAACTTGTATTTCAATTATGTATATATTTATTTAACTCCAGTTATTGAAAGGAATTTTGTTTTCTCTAGCATTTCCTACTAAAATTCTGTGGACCTATTACTATTGCGCATTTAATTTAATTTATCAGGCTAGACATGTGCCTAATTTTATGGTCTCTCTGGTAACTATTACACTATTCTTACTAAAATTCATTTTCATCATTACAAATAACACTTTGCCTGGAACTGAGAAAAATTCTTAGATTTTAGCTTGTATAGTGGACAGAACACCAAACTTGGGATCAGAGGGACCTGGGTTCTAGGTTGTTGTCTCTCATACCTGAGTTCTAGATGTTGTCTCTCACTTATGAAGAACACTATCATGATATCGTAATTTATAAGCTTTAGTTTGCTCAGTAATAGTAATATAATATTATACTAATATAATATTAATATTAATATAAGATAGTAATACCTCTGTTCAGTGCCTTTTAAGGTTCTTTGTGAGGAAATTTTTTTTTGAAACTTTAAAATGCTATGTGAAGGAGAAATATTTTTTCCCAAAATTTTCCTGTTTAGTGCAATGTGTATTTCAGTGACTTTCAATAAATATTCATACCTTCTCAAGGGATGAGAGGTTTACATTGTGTGCCATACTTTCAGCTACATAACCCTCATTTCATGTAAATCATATAGAAAAAACAACTTTGTACTAGCCCACTGAGTGCCCAGGCCAAATTCCTCTACTGTCCATTTGCTCCACTCCTATTCACACTTAAGCATTCCCTAACACACACACACACACACACACACACACACACACACAGAGATATATCTTTCAATACTATTTATGGCACTAGGAAATATGCCCCATGTATAAAGCACCTCAGTAACTTCTTAGAGTTTAGGAGGGCAAAGGAAGGAAGCCAATGTGGAAAGCTGAGAAATTTATCTGGGTAACACAGAGCTATAATTTAGTAATGGAATCTAAGAGGTGGAGGGGACATTGCAAGTCACCCAGGCCATTTTACACCTGACAGAATCCCTTTCAACATCCACAACATTTGGTATTACTGCTTTCATTGGAATATCTCTGATGGCAGGAAACATACGACTTCTCGTGACATAGCCCATTCCACTTTGGGACTCAACTAATTTGTTAAAGATATTTTGCTTAAAACTAAACCTAATTTTGTTCCATACAACTCACATCCATTAATATAGTTCTGCACTCTGTGCCCAAGCAGCAAGCATCTAATCCTCCTTCCATGGACAATCATTTATTTGTTTTAAAGCAGCAATGATAAAAATATTAATATTTGGCTTACATCACATAATTTAGAATTAAAGAGATTATAGAGATCTAGATGATTTAGCTTAGTTTTGACTAGCTGTCCAAATCATTCATTTTAAAAATGAGAAAGCTGGGGCAACTAGGGAGCGCAGTGGATAGAGGTCTGGCCTTGGAGTCATGAGGACTTGAGCTCAAATCCAACCTCAGACACTTGACACTTACTAGCTGCGTGACCCTGGGCAAGTCACTTAACCCCAATTGCCTCACCAAAAAAAAAAAAAAAAAGCAAAAAAAAAATGAGAAAGCTGAAGTCCACAAAGGTTAAATGCCAACTCAGTTACACTTTGTTATTGTTCAGTCCTGTCTGATTCTGTGACCCCAGGTGGGGTTTTCTTTGTTTGTCATTTCCTTCTCCAGTTCATTTTACAGGTGAGGAAACTGAGGCAAACAGGGTTAAATGACTTGACCAGGGTCACACAGCTAGTGAGTATCTGAGACCAAATTTGAGCTCAGGTCTTCCTGACTCCAAGCCCAGTGCTCTATCCACTGTAACAAACAGTTACTTTTACTTGGAATCTAATTCTACTTTCTACTTTAAGATAATTAATTTAAAATGAACTAAAATGAACTTAAAAATTAACAAAAAAGATTAATATTGATCTTTCTACTATAAGACAAGGCCCAATCCCATTCAACATTTTAAAATACTTAATGTAGGCAAAGCACTGTGCTAGGCTTAGGGGAGATATGAAGTTTATATTAAAGCACTATGCCTGTCCTCACTTGATTGTCTTGAAGTTAGGTGCCTGCAAAGGACACCCATAGCTGAAAACCAGAATCACTCTAATCCAGCCCTATCTTTTCTCTCCAAACTTAATGGCTCCACATTTGTCTGAAATATTAGTGTTTTGCAACCACATGCAACAGAATTGAAGTCTGTGTGTGTGTCTGTGACACACTAAAAGTATGTATGAATTTCTTATGGTTATTTCTACTCTGCACATCAATTATCTTCTGTTAGCACGGGTAATAGGGAACATGCTCTGTTATTTAATGTCTCTATCACACACGTTCAGCTATCTGTGTGTAAAAACTTGTGCTGTATAAAGACGCTTGAGTTTAATTGACTTTATTATACCACAGGACCAATTAAATTGCTGTGGTTTCTAAGTCAGCAATCAGTAAACAAATCCCAGTTTTTATACTTGGAAATTTTAGGTCACAGGGTCAGAGTGAGTGAAGCCAATAATGAAGAACTCACTTTTAAATGTGTGTAATGTATCCATTTTGTCGAAAGAAGTAGGTTTGGAAATTTTCTACCATTGATCAAGTTTTACTAACATTCTTCTTTGATGAGAAATTTTGGGGAGAATGTAAATTTAGAACTTCAAAGGCCAGTAATAAAGAGTTGCACATTTTAGCAGCTAACAGAAAAAATGAGCTGTGAAATGCAAGGAGGAAAGGCTTGAGGACAGATTATGCCTGAAGGAGCTATAAACTTTCTTCTTAATGAACTAGCTGCAAATTTGTGATTTAAAAATTTAGACCATGGCCCTTCTTCTCCCATGTCCCCTTGCCACTAGCTAAGCTGTTAATTTGAAAAGAAACAATTTTAGTTGGATCAATTATTTTCAAATATCAATTAGGTAATAGTCAAGTGTTATTAAGCCTCTATTATTTGGAGTTAGAGAACTGATGCATTCGGATTTATTATTTATATTTTGGAGCTAAGCTTATTTTAGTCAATGTTGTTGCTATTGTATTTGTTTATTGGTTTAAAGCTATTATTTTGAATCATTCATTCCATTTAAAGCATGCAAACCACATCTAAGTCATTGCAAAGCAGTACTTGATTTTCATGCGAACTTATCAATCACTATACTATAAATTGCTGGGACTGGAGCTAAATTATTAGATATTTTTTATATAATAACTTAAGCTTCAAGGAGTATAATGGTCTTACCGTTTTGAATATAATCCTTAATTAAATAAGAAAAGGTATAGCAAAATGGATATTATATTTTTGTGAGCTATTCACAAGCAATTAACTCTAGATTTCAAAAAGTTTAACGTTCAATTATTTTTAGATTTGAAAGTATTTAGATTTGAAAGTCAGATTTGAATTACCCATTGCCATTAAGGTGTAGACAATTGATTATAGTCACTCACCTGAACTTCATATAGAAAATTGTACTTGTACAATGTAGTTAACTAAAGTTTTGACTATTGAGTCAGTCCAGTGTCAAACAGAATATATGGGAGTGTGACTATGCTAGTATGACACCAGCTGTATTATAAATGACATTTTAAATATCTGTTTTAGAATTTGTTTTAAATATCTATTTGTGTTTAAAAAATACAAATTGTATTTTCAGAATAAATTCTTTAGTTAGTAAAACCTGTAGCTTGATTCCAGATAATGAATAGGATTGAAATCTGCTAAATTATCTTTCTAACACAAGTCAGTATTATCAGTACAAATATAGATAGGTGGCACAGTGGATAGAGCTAGATCTGGAGTCAGGAAGACTTGTGTTCTAGTTAGGTCTCAATCACTGGGCAAGTTACAACTTCTGACTGCCTCAGTTTTCTTCCTTGTAAAAATGGATATAATAATAGCATCTACCTCCCAGTGTTGTGGAGAGGATAAAATGATATATTAGTAAAGCATGTTCAGATCTTAAAGCATTATGTAAATACCAGCTAATAACAATAATTATTTTTTCTTTTTGTGTGATTCAAGGAATCCCTCAAGTAGACCTGCTTAGCCATTGTGAATAATTTTCTGAGCTGATTGCTTGTAAAATATTTTGGGTGCCTTGTCATTAACAGAAAAAAAAAAGATATGCAGTTATCTATCAGAGCAGTGGATTAAGTAGTACTTTCCAAATTTATGAATGATTTAATTCAAACAGTAGGCAATTATGAAACCAAGTAGCACAAATTGAGGAACAAAGTAGCTTAGGTAAAAGCAAGACACATCTCCAAACTATGGTGCTCCTCTTTTAGTGAGTTAGCCCATGGTATTTTACATGCCATCATCTTTAAGTGGGCATGTGGTTAGTAGATTGAAAGCTGGGTTTGCATTCTTTTTTTTTTTTAAAGGACCATTTGAATTCTCAAGGAAAGTTTTAGGAAATCTTCCCTACATTGGGCTTGGAAAGCTTTTTTCTTTAACTGAAGATTGTATTTCCCTTTCCCCTTCTCTTTTTTAGCCTCTTTTTCCCAAGAAGAACTATGAATGCCTAACAAGCTGTGAGTTCCTGAAATACATTCTGTCAGTGAAGCAAGGCGATTGTCCAGCACCAGAGAAGGCCAGTGGTTTTGCAGCTGCCTGTGTGGAAAGTTGTGAGATTGACAATGAATGCTCTGGGGTGAAGAAATGTTGTTCAAATGGATGTGGACATACCTGCCAAGTCCCCAAAAACCTATACAAAGGTAGAGATCATAATTGGGCACTTGAAGGGAACTTGAACTTTGATTCATGAACAAAGCTGCTTAGAAATTGCTAGTTTGTTGTAGTTTCTGAACACAGAGAAAATTGAAATCTTAGAGGAAGAGATTATGTGGGGCATGGGGGGAGTTAAGCTACTACGTGTTTCTTTTGTGTGTTGTACAAACCACCTTAAGATATAGACATCTTGAGATGTCAGTAAACCATAGATATTGGACACAGGGAATGAAGAGCAAATTGGGCCTTGCACAGAAAGCCTTGTTTAGTTTAACCCTAATGAGAAGTGTTGAACCATTTTAACAGCTTAATGTTAAGTGGCCGTATTTAAATAAAACTGTTTGCCACTGCAATGAGACTTTTCAGGAATGTAATTATTTAAGTACTGTGGCATACCAAATATTTATTAAGCCAGTAGGCGACTAAACAAGCTGTGAAGTTTATTTGTACAAGAAATGTGAAACAGAAGTCTTTAAAAAAACTCTGTATACCTCAATTGTGTATTATAACTGCTGGTATCAAAGAAAGAATCTTATTAGATAAATTTGAAATCCTTTAACTTAGTATTCTAAAACATTAGCGAGTTTTTTTCTTTGCAAAATAACATATTTTAATGAAATCAAGTTTTTAATTAATTTTAACTTGCACTCTTCCAACATATGTCTGTTTTTAAAGAAATTGTAGAAAATCATGATTGTCTTAAGATTATCACTCTACTTTTGAGTCACAAGTGATCCTTTAGTAATTATTCCCAAAGAATTGGGATCCATTTGATTTGAGGTTAGTAATCACTTTTATAAAATGGCTGAACTCATTCTTTGTAGTCTGTTTTACAAGTCAAATAGTCTTGCTTTAACCTTCTTGGTCATGATGGATTAGAGGAAATATTAGATTTCATGGTCATATTGAAATTTTAGTATGGGTTAAATCATATTGGCTTAAGGATTATTTGACATTAACTGTTGCTAAGCTATTTCTATAAAGCTTACTAAGGTCTCTTGAGCCACATCTATAATGATTCAAGTCCTTGAATGCTAATACTATGACAGATGCCATTTGATCTGCCTTTTGGATAATATGAAGACTGAAAAAGAATGGGGAAATGCATCACTTAGGTGCTTGTTGTTTATGCCTGGTTAAAACAGAGAGAAGTACAAAGTGTTTATTACTTTATGTTGAGCTGTTATACCTACATATTCCATAGATTCTATTCTAGCCCATGGATATGTCAAAAGCTCTCCTTGTACTTACAAGTCAGCAAGGGGTAGGATTGGGAAAGAGCAACTGGATCTGAAATCAGAGAATCTCATTCTGCTTCTGGCTCTGTGGCTTACTACCTATTCAATCCTGGATTCATTACTTAACCTCTCTACTCCCTACCCCACTCCCACTGATGCAATAAATTCCAGTGGTTCCTTATTGTCTTAGGATCAAATATAAACTCCTTCGTTTTGTATATGAAGCTTTTTACAACCTGACCCTTTCCTGCCTTGTCTCTATTCTTACATGGTACTCCACTCTACCCACTCTCTGGTCCAGTCATACTGGTGTACCTGCTATTCTTCTCACAAAACATTCCATCTCTCATCTCCAAGACTTTTCTAAGATACTGCCTCATGATGCATCGAACTCAAGATATTGAGCATCCTAAGATCTGCCAGGACTTTTAGCATTCTATCTATGCCTGCAGGGCTTTCCCTTCCCATCTCTGTCCTAGTTTCCTTTATAACTCATCTCAAGTGTCACCCCTCAGTACCTAGTGCTCTCTTCTCAAACACCCTTGTATTCCTTTTGTTGTTTGGTTGTTTCAGTCATGTCTGACATTTTGTGACCCTATTTGGAATTTTCTTGGCAAGGATACTGGAATTGTTTTCCATTTCCTTCTGTAGCTCATTTTATAGATGAGGAAATTGAGGCAAACATGGTTAAGTGACTTGGCCAGTGTCACATAGCTAGTAAGTGTCTGAACTTGGATTTGAACTCAAGTCCTCCTGACTCTAGCACTGGTGTTCTATGCACTGCACCACCTAGTTGCCCCATTCCTTTTGTACATATTCTGTATGTATGGTCATACATTAGAATGTAAACTCCTCAAAGGAAGAGACATATTAGTCTTAGTGTCATCCTCTGTTCTTAACACAGTTCCTGGCACATAGCAGGTCCTGAATAAATATTGTTGATTGATGGTGGATACTAAAATTAATTGGACTTATCTAATTTGTGCAAATTCAATAAAACAGTTCTAATTTGCCATAGTTAAAGCCGTGTTTGACAAACATGTTTTCCATGTATATAAATGATTTCTGTAGGGGAGAAATTGAAAATTGATTCTGTAAGTTTCAAGATGTGTTACACACTAACTGAATTCTTGCATAGGAGATAGCAGATCTAGGTTCTAATGGTGACTCTTCTTCTAATTAGCTATGTGACCTTGGGAAGGTAATTTTACTTTCCTGGGCCTCAGATCCTTCATCTATAGAATAAGGGAGTTAAACAAAATGGTCTCTAAGATTCCTTCTTGCTCTAAAAGTTATATTAGTCAAAATGTTATATTCTTGGTACTGAAGTCCTGTAGAGTTTGTGTCCCTTTTAAATGCATTTGACCATTATGGGACAAATAGTTTAGAGTGCATGAGATTCTGATTTAATCCTATACCTGAGTAATCTATTCTTTTAGCATAAAGTAGATGTGATATTACACATCCCCTGGCATATAATTTTGGACTCAAATCATGGAAAGAATAACATCCCTCTACTGAACTGGCCATGTTTGTTTTGATATTGGTGTTTGGATGTGAGCCATAAAATACCTTACTGAGTGGGGGGAAAATTCCTTCCTTGTTTTCTCCAAAACTGTTCATTGATGGAGTCATATTGCTGAAGTCTTATTAGTAATAGTAATTTACTTGTTATATGATGCAAAGACCTAGAGTGGGCTTTCAGCTACTTTGTAATTGTAGGAACTTAGTGAATGCCATTATTTAAAATTATCATTCTATAGATTCTAAGAAGGGAGTGAAGCTATTTATATGCCATTGACCAAAAAATAGTAGTCTTTTAGGAAACATTGTTTTCTTAAATCATGTTGAGCTTCAGGCAGAGAATGCAAAGCAAGGAGACAGGGTGCCAGAAGGGACCAGGAAGGCCTCCACAAAACAAGTTAGATCAGCCAAATTAATACTGAAGATCAATGGAATAACACTGAAACATCCCAATTGTAGTCTTTCAGTCTCCAGTGTCTGGAACAGCACCTATTGCTTAAAAGACGCTGAATAACCATAGGTTGAATTGAAATATCAGTTTCACAATATTTACACATTAATGTTAAATTTACTTTTAATTTTTTTCGAGAGCAAATGTTATCATTGTCATAAGGGAATAAGGTATCCCATAGCATAACAAACCTAAGATCTTAGAGATGAAAAGAGTCTTAAAGATTATTCAATCTATTGGTTCCCAAACACCAGTCTTCATATCATTGCTGATTCTTAGTGGTATTGCATTATGAAAAAAAAATCACTACCTAAGGCTGTGACTTCCTAAAACCTATATACTTAAATTTTGTTGCTCCTCTTCCTTCTCTTTCTCCTTAAATCCTATATTTTGTGCCACTAAAAATTTCAAAATCAACATTGTGGAAGGCAGAGTAGTCCAAGTTGGAGAACTGAGATATATTACCAATATTAAGTACAGTAGATAATAATAATTATAATAATAACAATTATTACTAAATAACTGACCTGCACACAAATGTATATCAATTTAAAGTTTATAAAGAATTTTCATGCATTATTTAATTTGGACTTCACCACAACCATCTGAAGTAGTTGTTATCCCAACTTTAGAGATGAGGAAAATTGAGACTCAAAAAGAGTTCTGGTATTTGTGTATGGTCAAAAAGCTAATGTCAAGGATGGGATTTATGGCAAGGTTTTCTTAATTCTAAAATCAACAACTTTGTTCCCTGTGTTATGCAAGGGACAGGCATGTTGACACATCAGACAAGGTGACTGATTAGTTGATGACGTGGAATTAGAACTCAGGTCAACTAAGTCCATGATATGATGCTGCCATCATACCATTTACTTAATAGTCTTCTTGATCATGTTGAGGATATTCACTATAAGAGGACCATACACTTGAAAACACATTAAAAATTATAGTTATGACATTATAGGTATAGGGCACTCAAAATGAAGGAACTCCCTCCACTAGGGCAGATTAATAAGTATTCTGCAATTTGTCATCTTAGAGAGCTGATTGGGCATTTAATCATTAAGTACTTCACTTACGGTCACTAAGCAGAGATAAAACTATAACTCAGGTTTACCTGACTCAAAGCCCTTTTCTTTATCCATCACACTAAAGTGTGATGTGATAGACACTATCACTAAGTGATAGACACTGTCACTAAATAGTAGAAAATTTCATTCACAAATCATGCATATATATATGTATATATATATTTATGTATTTTTATATATATATATATATATATATATATATGTATGTATGTATGTATGTATGTATGTATATATATATATTTCCTGGCAGACTCTGTTTTGAGTCTAAGAAGTTACTGAAATGCCTTTTAAAATAATGATAGGATTTATTTTTATTTGAATAGTGATTTGTGGTCCGTATAACTCTTTACAGATATATTATTCTTTGTCTCACAACAGTCATGTAACATCTTTAGTAAAAAAAAATGTTATCTATTTTTTTTCTTTTTTGACTAGGCAATGGGGTTAAGTGACTTGCACAGTCACACAGCTAGTTAAGTGTTATATATCTGAGACTGGATTTGAACTCAGGTCCTCCTGAATCCAGGGTTGGTGCTCTATCCACTGTGCCACCTAGCTGCCCCAGTTTTCTCCATTTTAAAGATGAGGAAACTTCAGAGATCAAACTTTGTCAGGACCTACCTACTTATCAGGCTGGGAAAGCTTCAAATACAAGCTAAGTGAGAGATTATACATTTCTGTAATATAAGAGCTATCCTTGCTTAGTCTGTAGAGACTAAACACTAGAGAGTTGGCTACCAGGTGATTTTTTAAAAATTTGTTTGTTTTTGCTGCAGCAACTCGTGATGGCCATCTATTAAGGCATGGAAGAGTTGTACTTCACATCAATAATGTAATTATCCACATCAGTTATATCATGTAGACTTGAAATATTATAGTATTAATTCCAAAGATTCATATATGCTGCATTGCATGTATGCCTTAGTACAAGTGGCCCAGTGATTTAAATTTAATTAACTTTAATTTTGTGGAATGTTTATTATATTTATGAACTAGCATAAAGAGATGGTAGTGTGACTAGGGAGAAGAAAAAAAATCTCCACTTGATTTGAAGTCAGAAGACTTGAGTTCCAATCATAACTGCTGTTTTACTGCCTAGACACAGAGAAGTAATGCAGTGGAATCAGCACAGGGTTTGGAGTTAGGAAGACCTGAGTTCAAATCCAGCCTCAGACACTAATTTTGTGACATTGGGCAAGTCACTCTGCCTGCCTTAATTTCCTCAAATATAAAATGGGGAGAATAGTTGCACCTACTTCCTAGGGATGTTTGGACAATTAAATGAGACTATATACACACATATGTATGTATGTATGTATTTTTTTGTGTATATGTGTATATATATATATATATATATATATATATATACACACACGTACATATATATTGTTTACTATATATATACCACATATAATATCTATGTATCTATCTCTCTTACTGCAGTACCTGGCACATAATAGGTACTTAACAAATGTTTGTTTTCTCCATTTCTTCCTATTTGACCTTGGGCCACCAACTAATTAACTAAAGAGTATTTATTAAGAACATACTATGTGCCATATGTTAGGTTATGTTCTGGGGATGCAAATATAAAAATGAGATAATGTCTACACTCACAGAGCTTATATTCTACTAGAGAAAAATTATTGAATTTCTTTGTGCCTCAGTTTCCTCATTTCTAAGCTGAACTGATTGCACTAAATAATTTCTAAAGCCTGATATTTAAATAATGGTTAATCATTGAATTAGTGAATATACTTTAATATTACTAAATAGTACCTTTCAGTTTTGAGAATAAAAAAAAATTTGGCTAATCAAGCCACATCCATATCTGGTTTGGATTGTTCCATTACTCTATAGATACAGACTATATTTAGCATTTGAAAAGCAGCAGGTTACTACTACCTTTGATTATACTAGACTTCTTGGCACTTACTAATGTTTTAAAAAAAACTATTTTAGCACATTTTGGATATCATGTTGTTACAGCGAGACGTTAAAAATTCTTCAGCAGAAGAGGATAGATTTCAGAAAACTAATTTGTCCAAGAATAATGAAAAAGCCTCATAATTTACATAATGAAAAGCACATCGAGTAGTGATTGGATGTACACATCTGGTTATGAAATTGATGAAACTCGTTCTACAAAAGTAGACTCTAATGCACTTGTACCGGCTTCAGTTGTTTGTGCTGCTGGGATCCATCTGCACACAATTACATACACCAGAGAGGCTGAGTTACTTCCAATCAAGTGAATCCAACTAACCCTAATGCAAAGCAGATGGAAGCTTTCTTAACATGCAAATTGCAGGATTATTGTACATCATAATTAAAGAGAGATTTTTAAATGAAGAAATTTGAACTGACGTAGCCCATGATGCTCATTACATTAGATTAAGGCTGTTGGTTGCTGAATGATATCCAAGATCAAAACCTTTTAGAAGTGGATTTGGATGCTGGGATTTACTGCTGATGAGTTCAGATTTCTTCAGCAGCTACAGTATTTACTATAGTTTTATTTACTGTAAAGGATTACTGCATTGAAGTGCCATAGGGAATGGTCTATTTCTAGAATCCAGACAAGGTTCTTTATGAGTTTAAGAAAGTAAACAGTCTTCTTACTTTTTCCCAGTTAAAAAATTTGTTAGAAGTAAAGCAGATTAATAATATAAATTACTCATTATCCCTTAATTTGTACTATCCATTTGTTTACATCATAAAGTTCTATCCCCCTGCCCTTCCTCATATCATGCTGTCAAAAAAGAGGAATTGATTTAAACCTGGAGAATAGAAGATTGGGGATCAGGGAAAAAGGGGAAGAAAGTGAAAATAGGCATCATAGATTTCTTCCAATATTTGAAGGACTGTCATATGGAAGGACTGTCATATGTCATCAGGATTGTCAGGCTTGGCCCTAGATAGGAGAATCAAAGGTCAGTGGGTTGAAGGTGCAAAGAGACACATTTAGGCTTGAAGTCAGGAAAAACTATCCCAAAGGGGAATAAGCTGCCTCAGCACATAGTATGAGTTCCCCCCATTAGACTTCTTTAAACAAAGGTTTGTTGGGAATGTTGTAGTGTACATTCTCATTCAGATATAGGTAGGAGTGTGTTGGAACCAGCTCATATGGTAACAATCAGCTCATAATCTGATTGTTAAATTTTTGGTCTGAATATTTATAGTTTAGACTTTGGCAAATGCTACAAAACAGGATTTAATTTGTTATTTTGTTGATTGTCCAGACTTAACCAATTAACTTAATTAGCTAATTAAAATAATTTTCCACAGTCTCCTTATTTGCTACTTCATTTTATTTTAATCTTTTACTCATATATATCTTGTTTTTAGAGCAGTAGTAAATGAGCATTTTTTATTCCATGGGTTAAATTATGATGGAATTGAACCTAAACTGAGAATTATGTCTCATGTTAGCAGCATTTTTAGTCTATCAAAGGGAAGAAGTGACAGTACATCCTCTTCCTGAACGTTAGCTTGTGTGAACTCATTATTAAACTTCACTAAGACAAATGGAAACAATAGTTATCGAAAGTGATCCTGCTTTAAAGAATGACCCCAGAGAAAGAGTGGCTATAAAGATACTATTTCAGATTCATGAATCAGTTTAAACATTTTTAAAACAATGAGAAAAGTAAAGGGCTTACCATGACATAGACTGAGCTTTGTGTCAGATACTTTCAATAATAAAACATTGCTATTTAGGGGCCACTTTTATTAGGGGAAGTGAGTACCAATTGATTTAAGATTAGCTCTTCCCTTTGACGTGTTTTCCTTCTTAAATGCTCACCTCAGCTGAAGTCACACACAGTCTGTTTTAATTGACATACTTTTCTATGTTGTCATATTTCAGGTGTTCCTCTAAAGCCCAGGAAAGAGTTACGATTTACAGAGCTTCAGTCTGGACAGCTGGAGATTAAGTGGTCCTCAAAATTTAATATTTCAATCGAGCCTGTAATCTATGTGGTGCAGAGGAGATGGAATTATGGAATCCATCCTAGTGAGGATGATGCTACAAATTGGCAGACTATGGCACAGGTTAGTCCCTTATGGAATATCTTTCTTTTTCCCTTCCTTCCTTCCTTCCTTCCTTCCTTCCTTCCTTCCTTCCTTCCTTCCTTCCTTCCTTCCTTCCTTCCTTCCTTCCTTCCTTCCTTCCTTCCTTCCTTCCTTCCTCCTTTCTTTTCTTTCTTCTTTCCTTCCTTCCTTCCTCCTTTCTTTTCTTTCTTCTTTCTTTTCTTTCTTTCTTTCTTTCTTTCTTTCTTTCTTTCTTTCTTTCTTTCTTTCTTTCTTTCTTTCTTTCTTTCTTTCTTTCTTTCTTTCTCTCTTTCTCTCTTTCTCTTTCTCTCTCTCTCTCCCTCTCTCTCTCTCTCTGGCAAGGGGCACTTCTACTACTCACATAAAGCCTTAACTTGCTGAATGATCAAGGTACTTCTTACTACAGATATAACAAATATCAGATGCTGAAAGAGTAACACATGGAATCAGAGGAAGAGATAATACCAAAGAATGGAAAAAAAACCTAAGTGCTGACTTAGTTCATTATGGTGTGGTAGATGGAACAAGTAGACTTAGAGTTGGAAGGCCTGGATTTGAGTCTTGAATCATAGGATCTCAGATCTAATAAGGGCTGAAAGAGAACTTGGAGGCTCTGTCCTTCATCACGTGATTAAACTGAGGTCCAGGAAAATTTGGATGACTTGCCCAATGTCATACAGATAGGAATTGTCAGAGGCAGGATTTGAATCTATAAAGCCAGTCCTAGCTCTGTGACCAGAGGGCCACTTCCCTGTCTTCTGTAGGTCTCAGTTTTTTCATCTGTAAAATGAGAAAATTGGACTAGATACCTTTTAAGGTCTCTTCTTGATCTGTCAGACTATATTTCTACGAAAAAAATATAAAAATGTAGTATCTGAATAACAGCATTTCATTTCCTCTAAGACCTATGTTTCTTTAAAAGTCAAATTGAAACCTACTGCAAATAAGCAATACAACATTGGTTGCACTGGTGAATTTAAATTTGGTAATTTGTCTCATGACTCTTCCATTTCTGTTCAACTTATACTTTTCTCACTCTGGAGGATCTGAGATGAATGAGTATGAGATGCCTATCCCCAAACTACTTAATGGGAAGGAGCCAACAGGTCATAAATCTTGACTAAGTGCTTTCCTTGTTTTGGTGTGTTTCTTAACGTATTGGTGGCCCACCTGGATGGCAGTGCTCCAGACATTTATCTTAACATTGCTTCCTCCTTCTCTCCCTTGTTGATGAGGAAAGCAAAATATTTTTTTTCCCTTAAAGAGTTGTTAAATGGCTACCAGCTGCAAGAAAATAAATGGAGGGAAAGAAAAATATATTTTGAATGTGGAGCTGATTCATGATTTTTTTTAAACCAACTAGAGTGAATTCTCTGCACTTCTGTCTATAGATTTTTTTTAAAGTTCCCTTCAAATTTAAGTGGTAGTTCAGGCCAGACTCTCTCTCTCTCTCTCTCTCTCTCTCTCTCTCTCTCTCTCTCTCTCTCTCTCTCTCTCTCTCTCCCTCCCTCTCTCTCTCTCTCTCTCTCCTCTCTCTCTCTTCTCTCTCTCCTTCTCTCTTTGCAATGGCAATGATATGAGGTATTTTTTAATGAGCAATTTCTTTTCTGAAAAAAACATTATCTTTTAAGAATAAGGGATCACCACAGAATGTATTTAAGGATTTCAATATGGACAAAAGAGGTAACATGGCTCAATGGATACAGAGTTGGCCTCAGAGATAGAAAGACCTGTAGTCACTCCCTGTCTCTAACCCATACTGACTGTGTGACCCTGAGCAATTCACTGAACCATTCAGTGCCCCCAGGCAACTCTCTAGTGAAGTATATGCACTGATTGGTAAAGGGAGTTTCCTCACCCTATAGCAGTGCTGTCAAACTCAAGTAGAAAGGGGAAGCCCACTAAACTCTACAGAAGCATCCTGGAGGACTGCATATTCACTTAGAAAACCACATATTAATATTAGCCGTGTTCTATTGTAGTTTTGTTTATTGAAGAAATTCCAAATGCATTTTAATCTGATTGGGGACACACTTAGGAGTGTTGCAGGCCATAATGCAACAGCTATTTATTTGTATGTTTGACATCTCTGCACTACACTAAGGAAATTACAGATCTGGACAAAAGCAAAATGGAGAAGTGAGAAATTTTTCTCTAAAACTAATATCACATAAATGACAGAATATTAATTTTAGTCACAAAACATCCCAACCCAACTCTCTTCTCTCCCTAGTTTATAGCACATAAAACTTCTCAGAAAAGTTTTGATGGTGGATATCATATGTGCCCTTGAACAGTTATGTGGTTGCTTTTCTCAACCATCAAAGTTTGAAGGGCTAATCATTGTAACTGGGTGAATGGTAATTTATTTATTCTCTTTACAGAGAAAAAACTTTGAATTCTTTTTCCCCCTAGTGAAGGCCAGAACTAATGCTTCTTTGGCATCTGCCTGATGCCATGAACATAGTTCAATGCTTTATAAAATGTATGTATTCATATGTCTGTATGTGGGCATGTCCATGTTTGCATGTGAGCATATTTGTGTAAGTCTGCCAGACTTTTTGTTATTACTCTATGATTTCAAGGAGATTTATCACAGAATCAAAGAATTTCGGAATTGGAAGGAACCTCAAAGCCAAATTCCAATTCATATGTCCAAAAGAATACCCACTAAAATACCTTACAAATGGTCTTTTAGACTTAAAAGCTTTCTGTGAATGGGAACCGACTACTTTCCCAAGCCAGCCTATTAGAGTTTTGGAAAGATCTGTTTATTAGGAAGTTTTGTTTTTTTCAAACATTTAGCCTAAATTTGCTTTTGTGCAACTTCCCCCTACTCATCCTAGTTTTGCCCTCTGGGTTCAAATAGACCAAGTCTCAAACCTCTTCCATGGCTACAACATCTCTCTTAAACTTGTATAATAAGTATTTTTAGTTACCTCAATTGATCCTTAGATGGCATGGTTTCAAAGCCCTTCACCACTCTGATTGCCCTCTTCTGGACATACTCCAACTCATTAATGTCCTTTCTAAACTCTGCTATGCGGAACTTCTACAATACTCCAGTTGTGTTCTGACAAAGATATTGTACAGTGGGGTTCAGACTCCTTTATCCCTGGACACTGTCTCTATATAGCCCTTGATTGTATTAGTTTATTTGGCTGCTCTATTTCATTGCTGATTTATTGAGCATTCAATCCACTAAAATAATCTCTGATATTTTGTTTCAGACAAAATACTCTCTAACTTTGCTTTTGCATCTTGTACTTATTTCTATGTGTGTATGTATATAGAATGCTATAGCTATAGATAGTGTATATACATCTATGTATTTATGACTCAAGCTTCAGATTGTATTTAGGAAAGATAAAATCTCTAATTCTTCCAAAATACATTCTGAAATCAAGTAGGAACATCTATGTGCCCTCTTTTATCTGTGACTTCCACAGGTAATTGAAATGCTTGACAGGTATTTTTAATAATATTTTAAAAATACTTCTCTGTGTTTCAAAGAAACATATCCATCTTTTGGATCAGTTATAATTAAGCAAATGCATACCTTCAAATCAGGGGTTTTTACATCATGGATTTATTTGACAGTTTGATGAAAACTATAGATTTCTTAGACTTTTTTAAATGCTTAAAATAAAATAAACCAATTGGTTAAATATAGTTATAAAAATATTTTTAAAAAAGGTTACAGATCTCAGATTAGGAATCCCTGCTGCAAATGAATGCACTTAGGACCAGGAGTAAATGAAAACCAGTGCCAACTACCTTGATTTCTTGAAATGCAAATGGATGGTTGGTCATCCCTAGAAATGTAGGAATAAAGTTTCAATTAGAAGTAGAAATTAAATGCTTTAAAGTATTTTTCACATGTTCAGGAAGGGATATTTTGTGGGGGAAAGATATAGTTGTTATCGTCTTTGAATGTTGAATGTTAATGTTAATGTAAAATATGAATGTTAAACATTAGACATAATATTGAATTATCTTAAGAATTGTTCTTGAGCTCTATCCAGGCTAGGGTGTGGGTTGCTATGTATTTCCTGTGTGCTACAACGGTGATTAAATAAAGCAAAATATTAATTTATTAGTTACCCCCTAGAAAAGATAATTATACATGTAGGAAAATCCACAGTTTTAAAGTCTCTGATTTTATTTTTAATAGGTAAACTCTATCTTCCAATTCATGAATACATGCTCTTAGCCTGGCCTCTAATTTAAAAATAAATACTTTATAAATGTATCTTATGAACATTCTTATTCAAATAAATGAATCAGCACCCAAATATCATAAAACTTGTTTTCAGAGATCTTGTTATGAAGCATCAATACTTCAGACTTTTTTTTAAAGTCCTGGATATGAAGTATCAATAACATGAGTTCAACTTACTCAATTTTCCCCCTGGACGTTCTGCAGTTCTAAGACTTCCTTTGATCTCTAACCCCAGTTTCTATAATTGAGCATGATTAGTATTTACTTAGAAGGTCAAAGGTCTTACAGGTCAAGACTAAGGTGCATTGGCCAACTGGTTGGTGGATGTCTGAATAAACCCAATTGACATGTCAGAATAAAAAGAGCCTGTGTGTGTGATATGACATTTTCCCCTTCAGACTACTGATGAGAGAGTTCAACTGTCTGACATAAGACCTAGCAGGTGGTACCAGTTCCGAGTGGCTGCTGTTAATGTGCATGGAACAAGAGGCTTCACAGCACCCAGTAAACACTTCCGCTCCTCTAAAGGTTAGTGTTGGTTTCCTGCCTCTGACGCTCACCTTCGACTTGGTCACATATGGAATGCAACTTTGCCCTTTTAATGTTTCATATTTATAGTTTCCAACAGGTGGGCATTCTGTATTTAGCCATTCATTTTTGCATTGGGTTGAAATCTGTTTGAAGTTGCCGTGCAAATTTATGACTAAGGATGTGTTCTTTTATCTGTAAGGAGACTTGACATAAATTGAAAGGAGGTTTAATACCCAGATCTTCTGACCCAAAGTCTTCTTTTAATGAAACTAAATCTTAGGATCAATTTCAATGAGTCAATAGATTAAAGTATGAAAGCTTCTCTTTATTTGATTTGGGAAGGATAAATTTTAGGTTTAGTCACATAGACATTCATCACTGATTTCATAAATATCTATCACTTTAATTAATATAGAAGTAATACTTCCACAAAATTTCTTGATTTTGGTTAATAATATTATTCATAAGTAAAAAGACTTTATGTCCCCTGTCTGACAGTTTTACTTAATTCCTTATCTATAATAGTTATCTTACAACCTGGTAGACAAATTATGATTTTTTTAAAGTTACATTTAAGAATTGGCTGCAGGAAGGAGGATTCATTTGGTCTGTGACCCTATGGCAAGCACAACAGATCATCAGGCCCCTCCACATCAGTTCCCTGCTGCTCAATCTGCAGTACCCTGAATTGATTATGTAGCCATCTGGATAGGTCATCAAGATACAGCTGTTAGGCCATCCACAGCCATAGGCTCAGTTGTGTCATTTGTGTACTGTTCAAGACTTACCTTACCTTAATTTTTCAGATTTTCATTTTTTTTCATTGCATGGTAATAGCAACAAATAGCAAAAAGTCTAATTTTAATCTTCATTAATGCAGAAAGTGCTGTGCCTTGGGTTATGAAACCATTTTGACTTCCTGGTTTACAATACATTGGAGAAGATCACTTGATGGGAAAAAATGTTTTCCTTGGGCCAAATTTTAGCTTTCAGAAAGCCTAATTGTGTTCTTATACGCACAATCTCTGTTAATTACTCTGTGAGCTCCATGTATACAGTACATGTATTGTACTCGCAATTGATGCAATTTAAAACAGGATATTTAATATACCATGAGATGGATGTTTAGCTCTTTTAAAAAAAGCAACATAGAAGAATTGGTATACTTTTATTCAGAAAATATAGGAAGAGAGTAGAAATGGGAGTGATATATTTTTAAAGTAGGAAAAATAATTTTAGGTAGGTGACTCCCATTAACATCAAACAGACTTGAATGTTAGTCACCTTTTAAGAAGCATGTGTATACGTAAAGCAGGTGCTCTGCATAATTTATGGAAGAGTAAAATAACTGATTGAGATAGGGTAAATAATAATAGAAAAGGATTATAGAATGTTTTATCTCTATATTGCTAGATTCAATGTAATCTTGGCCTTTAATTGGTAAAGGTTGTTATCATCTAATTAGCTATATGAACCATATGAACTGACATAGGACAACTCTTTAGCTCTGAATATCAGAAAAGAAGCAGCTAATAGTGCCTCTTTACAGTTTTTATAATTATGGACTGATGCACAGAGAACCACATCTGTCACAAAGGTCTTGGTGACCTGGTGATATAATGAAGGCTGACATTATATTCTTTGTTCAATAGATTCAGCAAAATGTTGCCTAACTCAATTTGGTCCTTAGGAGTCCTCTTCACATTTCTAAGGGCAGTTTTATTAGTAAGCAATTGTCATGTGGTAAAATTTCCAGGAAGCATTTACTGCTCCAAAAATCCTCATCAGTTTTCTGTTCCTTATCACTCCAAAATTTGAATTATGTTCCTTTTGCTTAAAACCCAACCTTTGTTACCTCTTATATAAGAACTCTTTAAGAATTAATTTGTTCATTATGTGACTTTATGTCATACAATATAGTTTACCATGTCCCATTCATAAAAGTAAGCCTGCATAGGAAATAGGATGGAAAGGAGAATGAAGATATTAAAATAGTTTTACCTACTTTATAATTTTGCTTATCATAAGAAAAAGGAGAGCTAATGTGCAGGATGACAAAAATAGGGTCTGAAATGGGTATGGACAATCTGGTGTAATGGGAGGAATAAAACTAAATTTATCTTTTAGAAATGTTAATTCTCAATAAAAGCTAAAAAAAAAAATAAACAACCCTACTATATAGTGCAAATTGGAATAATATTGTTATATAGTAGTTACTCTGATAAAAAAAAAAAGAGTACTTTAGTGGACCTCAAGCTCAGTCTGATCTAATAGGTAATGTAGCTGCCAGTCAAAACAAGTGTGAAATTAGGTTTCATAATATCCGGAAAGAGGGAGGTGATATATCCTAATTCACATTGATGGTTATTCCAAATCAGGTATATTGTATTTAGCATTCAGTCCCATATATTAGGAGAATGATGAATAAATTCTGGAATATGTCAGGGAAGAATTATAAGGATGTTGAGGAGATTCAACACGTCATCTATGATCCAACTAAACTGGCACCCTTTTTGTTCCTCATATGCAACATTACATCTCCTATCTTTGTGCCTTCACACAATATCAGAGTGTTATATAAATGCTAGCTCTTGTTGCTATAGATGGAGCCAGCAAAACCTTTTTATTTTTAGAAATGTCATTAAGTCAGAGCTATACATTAGAAATATTAAGCCAATGGAAGTATGGAGGATGGCTTGGAGATAGGACCCTGGAGTATGGAAGACCAATTGGAAGGTTATTATATTCATTTAGGGAAAATATAGTGAGGGCCTGATCTAGGGTAGTTGTGTTGTCCATGGAAAGGAAGGAATAGATATTGCAGAGGCAGGATCTACACAGCTTGGGAACTGATTGGAATTTGAAAATTAGAGAGGAAAAAGAAAAGAAGTCAGAGATAATTTTTAAAGTTCTAAACCTGAGTAACTGGAAGGATAAATGGTGTTATCAACTAAACAGATGTTTGTAAGAGGTTACCATTTAGGAGGAGTATTGTGAATTGAATTTAGGGTATATTAAATTTGAAATCAAATATTCAAGTGGAGATATCTAAAAGGAAGTTGAAAATATCAGAATGGAACTCTGGGGAGAGGTTTGATGGTAGATATGTAGATATGTTAATCATAATTAATAATCATTAGTCATAGAGGTATTCACTTACTGGATGATACCACCAAACCAGAGCATATAGAAAGAAGAAAGCAAAAGAAAGAGCCTCAGAAAACATGCACATGTTAGAAATGGGATGACTAGCCCATAAAGGAAATTGAAGAGGAGAAGTTAGAGAGGTAGAATTACCACAAGATGTTTGAAGCCATTTCTGGAGTCAAAAAGGTAGATCCAACTTTTTTGTTACTATTAAGGCATGCTTAACCCTAATAAAACTTTTTCAATCATTTCTCTTATTTAATCAGTGCAATATTAAAATATAATGTACATTTGTGTGTAGATTTTAAAGAATACTAACTTTTTAACTTGATTTTAATAGAATGATGTTCTAAGATACTAATTTGGAAAATAATTTAAGAAAGGGGTCCTATTTAATGAACTGGAAACCATCCTCTTTTCATATTCCCACAGGTATTTTCATTGAATATTAGTTGTCTGTAGACTGATATAATTGAATTATGTTACAGCAGTAATCCTACTGAGGAAATTAATAGAATATAATTTTATGTATTTACAGAAAGGAGAAGTAACAAGTATTTAATATTAACCACAATTTATAAAGAAATGGTCCATTGCTCCTCTTTTTCTCTTCTTCCTTCCTGAACCAACTTATTTACCCACTCTGTGCTATAACAGTATAACAGTTAAATGCTGTTATTTATGAGATTTGCTATGATAAAGGGTTGATTTTAAAAATCACCATTTCCAAAATAATAGCCTATGTCCTGCTTTAGAGAGTATATAGTGAGGGATAAATAACTATCTAATCTATATTAGTTGTGTAGACACAAAATTTGTATGTTTCTAGTAGGGTAGTTGGTCAATACACATTTATTAAGTGTTTTGTAGGTTCCAGGTACTGTGCCAAATATGAGGAGTACAAATATAAGCATAAAGGAAGACAATTCCTGCCCCCAAGGAGCTTATATTTTAATAGGAGAAGACAACACATAAAAAGAAGCTGAAAAGGGAGGGGTAACCAGCATGTGGGTATTATAACCTTGTGGAGATGGATTAGCAGTGCAGCAATGCAGAGGAATGAAGACATTATTGGCCTGGGCCTCTCCTCCTTAAATTGGAGGTTCTGAGAGGATCTTACCAGTGAGAGGGAGATTGTGTAGGAGCGGTACTTCCCAATATGAGAAATTGGCCAAGATTAGAGTGAGCTTTCTGGGTAAACAGGTTCGAATGGCATGGTAGACAAAATCCTATGGAAATGAGTCAACAGTACAGCCTAGACAAGGAGGAAAGAAAAGGTGAATATTTTCCATTTGCCATTCATTTTCATTAAAGTTAAATAGAACTGGAAGAGAAATGTATAGAGTCCATTTAATTTCTTTTCGTCACACTGCCTCATTCCCACAGGCTATAGAATTTGTTTTCATAGGAAATTCAGGCTATTTGATGTTTTATTCATATGGTAGTGTCTAAATGAAAATCTGGTTTGATTTTTTTTTGAATTAGCTACATATTATTTAGTTCATTGAAAACTACCAAACCAGTTAAGTGTGTAAACAGCCTCCTGTCTTCTTAAAAAACTTTTATTCTGCCAACTTCTCCACACCAAAATGTTCTTTGCATAGTGAGTTTTTTATTATTTATGAGCTGATTACTTGGTTGATATATTTTCTTATCCCCTTCTTCTTCCTCCTACCTCCTGCTGTCTGCCTTTTGGTTATCTCATTACTTGCTGTTATTTCTGCTACAATGTATGTAGGGTCATAAAGTAGGCCAAACTTCAATTACTTTTACCTAATTGTTCATAGTATCAGCTAAGTAGATTGATATTATTGGGAACAAAAGCAATATGGGGTTGATCTTTGTATTTCCATTAGCCATATTATGTTTTATCCTATTAAGACATTAAATATAAAATTTTATATATATGTATATGTACATACACATATCTATCTACCTATTTATATCTTCATCTATATAATTCTAGAAATAAATATGGTTTAGGGGTTAGGGAACATTGCATTCTTCCTTTTGTTTGTTTCCTCATTTAGAAAAGGGAGATGATTATCTTGGCCTACTTTAATCTATCTTCACAGATCCTCAGCCAACAATGGCAAAATGTTTGCTGGCAATAACACTATCCCTGTCCACTTTAAAGCACCTACTTTTATAGCCTCAACCCACTTCACATCAAGAAGAAATACAAAGAGTCACAACAGAATAAAATGTGGATTAATTTTGGCATCCTTTAATAAGAGGCAATTGATGATTTGTAAGTTCCCAACAGGTCTGAAATGCACAGGCTCTGCCTTACTCTGCTATGTAGATAGCACCACAGTATTGTTATCTATTGTTTTAAAATTTTTCTTAAAGGAAAAAGACGGACTCATTTAAGTTTAATTTGTGCATGGCACTTAAAACAATTGAGTTTACAAGTTTGGAATGAGGATTTAAAATAATCATAAAAGAAAATGCTAATGGCCACGTCACTAAGTTAAAACACATCCTTTCTATTGACAAGCAATAAACTATAAAAATGAAAATAGAAGTTACAGATAGTATTATTCTCTATGTTAGGCAGTTTCGCTTAATTGTTTTTTTCTCCCCTCAAATGGATAGCTTCTCTGGGAGTCTGCTTTTTGGGAAGTGGTGATGTATCTGAATAAAAGGTATCAATTAAGAAATTAATGTATGAAAATATCATAAATAGGTTTATTGATGTATAAAGATGAAATGCTTCAAAAATAATGCTATTCCTGTTCTTCCATTATTAGGCAAAGGGCAGCAGCTGGAGATATTTCTGTTAATTTTTCTATTGTTAAAAAATATAAAACTTGAATGTTACAGTGCTCTGTCACATTGTATTGATGTGAAACATAGTTTGTGATGGTCATGACCCAAATCATGAGGGCATCAATGCTTGTGGTGAGATGAGTTGATTACTCTGCACAGCTGTGCAGGAGTTAGGAAAGATGCCCAGGTGTGGGCATCATATGGTATGCCATATTCAAAGAAAAGTATAAGGACTTCTTTTAGAGTAAGTAGTTCAAAGTGAGCATTGAAAAGAGTGTGACCTGGCACAGTGTACTGAAAGACCAAATAACTTCATAAAATCAAAGTAAAAATAAGGCCGTCCTACAATGAGCCTACATTTTTTTTGTTTTCTGATCAGTAGTTTCTTTATGAGAACTCTGTATACTTTGATCTGATAGAATTATTTGATTGCTTGAGTAAAATGGAAGCTTTGTGAATTTAATTTTAAGATGCTGCCTATTATCTACCTATTTTTCTGTATTTATTTATCTCTTGATTTATACATCTGTCTAAACATATAGCTATTCATTTGTTTATTTAGATTGGTTTGACTGTTAGTACTTATTGAAAGCAACAACAAATTAATGTTATCTAGTTTCAATTAGGCCCTTACCTATATATAGGAATACTTTCATTAATTACTGATTTATTCCCTGTCACATTCTGAATAGTAGTCCTGAATCGTCTCTACTGTTCTTGGTTCCCCAACTCCATCCTTAACCCACTCTCTCTTAGGGAACAATATTGTCTGTTGCTTTATTTAGAAGGTGGTAGCCATCTATCCTAAGATCCTTCATGTTCCTTTCTTCACATATCCAGACTTCTCTGTCTTTGTGTCTCATCCTTTGCTCCCATCCTAGAGGATGTAACTGTCTTATTTCTTTTTTATTTCTGCTCTGGATCCCATCCTTACTGTTTCTTTCTAGAGTTTCACTTCATCCATAATTTCTTTTCTCTTTCTACTGATTCTTTTCCTGCCAAACATGCTTATTCCATTCTCCATACTCCTGCCAATAATCTTCCTTAATGCACAGGTCTAACCATAATAGTCCCTGCTTTAATGCCTTGGTGTTTCCTTTTAGCTTATCTGACTGAATATAAAAGCATTAGCTTGACATGTAAGGCCTCACACAATCTGATTCTCATCTCCTATCCCAATCTTAATTCATATTACCTAACTTTCATATATTCTGTGTCCTAGCTAATATAGACTGTCAGCTATCCCCTAATATTAACATAATGTCTCCCACCTTTGTCAATTTGCAGAAGCTCTTTACCATGCCAGGGATATGCATCCTCTTCAATAACTGCTGAAATCATTATTTTTCTTCAAAGATCAGCTCAGTGGCTACATCCTTCATATAGACTTCTTTGATCCTTCCAGCTAAAAATCCTCTCTCTTGCCTCAAACTTTCCAGGAGCATTTTGTCATGCTTTGCCCCCATCAGAGCCTACTTTGAATCATACTAGTCCATCTAAAAGTCATTCCCTATCCATTGATCACCGACTTCCTTGGTAATAAGACCTATACTACTTTTCATTTCTAGAGCCTGACACAGTGTGCATTGCCCATGCATCATTTAAGAAATGTTTGTTGAATTGAAATTGAGTATGGTAATGGCAAGGAATAGAAATGGCCATTATTTACTTGGGAAACCCTGCCCCTGAAATCATTTGCATGCTGGCACAGAAGGACATCACATTTACTTTCCTTTTACCTCAAGTACCATCCAATTTTAGCACCATCTGTTTTTCATGTCATGTTTTTTTTTGGGCGGGGAGTAGATATAGCACTGCCTTTGGGCCCAACTTGATTGTCTTTGTAAATTCTCAGGCAGGGCATTTTCTAAAACAAATGTTTTAGATTCTTCACTGTCTATATTCTTTGGGAACCAATGCTCAGTTTTTCTTAACTCATATGGAAAACTACTTATTCAAAGAGGTCAGTTCTATGAGAAACTTGGAAAAAGATATGTTTATTTGAGTTAGTCAACAAGCATTTATTAAGCTTTTACTATGTGCCTAGAACTATACTAAGCTGCAAAGAAAGATAAAAATACTTTTCCTGCTCTCAGGGCACTTGCATTCTAATAGGAGGACACAGCACCTAAATAATGGGAAACATGTATAGATGGAAGGCAATGTCATAGAGAAGCAGTAGGGGAGACTAAGAAAGAACCCTGTAGAAGGTAGGCTAACTCTCAAAGGAAGCCATAGAAACTAAGAAGTAGAGGTGAGGAGGGAGAGAATTATAAACATAGTGGACAACCTAAGCAAAAGCATGTATATGGATATGAAATGTCATGTGTGAGGAATAGCAAATAGGCCAGCCTGAATCATAGTATAAGTGGAACGGAATCAAGTGGAAGAAGACTATGAAAGTAAAAAGGGGCCGTCGTGAGGAGCTTTAAATGGCAAAGAGGGAAATTTATTTTTAATTCATTCTAGAGCACAGATTCTTAATCTGGGGTCAGTGAACTTGGTTTTTGTTTTATTTCTTGGTTATATTTTGATAATTGTATTCCAATATAACCATTTTTCAATGTAATCCTATATATTTCATTTTATATATTTAAAATATTATTCTAAGAAGGGGCGCATGCTCTTCACCTGACTGCCAAAATGGTCCAAGACACAGATATGGTTAAGAACTCCTATGCTAGAGGTAATAGGGAGCCCAGGTAGTTTGTTGTATAAAGAGGTGACATATAGCATAATGTCATTTATACTTGTTAAAGTGGAGAAGTAAGGAAGATACTTCAGCTAGGCTTACTCCTAGATTGTGAAGGATGTTAGTAAAAGATAGAAGAAGCCTATTACTTATTTTCTGAGGTGGATACCAGTTCACATTATCCACTCTTTGCTTGCAAATTTCCAAAAGCAGTCAAGCCAACTTTTAGTACAGCAGCTAAAAATGCACATTTTCCTACGGAATTTAGCCAGTATTTAGCCAGTCAGACAATAACATTTTAGTTTTGTAAAGAGATTTGTTATTGTTGTTGTTGTTTTGAACTAACGTCATTAACTTTGTTAGTGCATAGATCAACTCTTCTGAACCATTCTAATAGCATCTAGTTATTTTACTCCAAGTAAAAGGGATCACCTAAAAATCAATATTTCTTGTATGGGTTTTTCTTTTCAGGATGAAGTTACTAGTGTATATAGGGTATAAATTACCAAGGAAAAGGAAGCAGACGACATTGTTTTCCCAGAACATAAGTACCATACTGGATGTGATTTCATGCATACATTACTGAGTGTTAGTAAAACTAGAACAGACACCCACTTGCAGTCATAAAGTTCTCTCTGTGGCTCCTAAGGGACCCATGAGTTTTTTATACAGTTGCACAGCTGGTTTATGTGTACCATTTCAAATGGGCAGAACTCAGCCTTCTACATTTGCCTTGAAACTATTTAATGGCTGGAAACTTGTCTGCAATGCAGCTTTTCAAAGAGTTACATGTTTTAGCAGTCACAGATAATGCCAAACGATTCTTTTGGAAAAAAAATCAAGATCTTTTAGTCAATAAAATAGAAAAATGATTTTGGAATTAGAGCTAAAACAAGTGTTGTATTTATATTTAGGCTGATATTTCACAAAAAAGCATATTGTCATTTCTTTTGAGATATGTGACTATGCTACAGATATTCCATGTTTTTCTTTAAAGGCTCAATGTAATTTATTTGGTAAGAAATTTTGCTCATCATCATAAATCAGAGAACGGTATGATGTAATTATTTATCCTAGATGTTTCTACCTTTATAGCCCTTTTAAAACTCTATTTGGTTTTCCTCTGATGTTATGAATATGGGTTTCTAGATTTAACAGATAGTTCTGCCAGTAAACACTGTGAATCCTTCCACACAATATGTAGTGTGAGGAGTTGCCCCTCTTCCCTACCCCAACTCCTGCCCTTTCTCTTCAATGATCTGAGCTTTATTTTTATTGCCCTGTATTTTTTAAATGGTGATGAGTAATTTTATTGGTCACATTGCCCAATAAATTTTTAAACATCTCCCAATATGCCACAAATGAGCAACATTTCATATGGTTACTGACAACAAACTATTAAGTCAAGAAGTCTTAAATCCAAATAATTGAAAGGTTCTGTCTTAGACTACTGATAGAAGCTATGCATGACTCTTAGCATGGCAAGATCACTATAAAAGGCTGAAGGAGGTTTGTATAGTAACCTATACATGCAACATGTATTTCCTGTGGTACTCATGAGAAGACAGACATGAGAATGTGATCTTATGTTAGAATGGATTTATTTCCTTAAATTTCTCAGGTTATCAACAATATATTTTATGTTGTAAAGAGGTCTTGCTTTCTACAATCTGTTGCTGTAGATGTTTTTAAACATCTTTGAAAAACAGATTGATGTAGGTTCTGAAAATGTGATCCAGGGAGCTCTGGGAATCTTTGAGATCCTTTCATGAGTTCTACAATATCAAAACTATTTTCTTAATTACACTAAAGCTTTTTGGTTTTTAATGTGGTAAGTATAGATCACTGTGACCCACATAAACAAAATCCCTCTGAGGTCCTCAATAATTTTTAATAGTATAAATGAGTGATGAAACCAAAATGTTTGAGAACTGTTGGTACAGGAGATCGATAATTGGAGAATCAAGAGACTTGCATCATAGGCCAGGATTTGCCAATTGCTACCTGATCATTCTTGGTCTAACATTTCTATGACTCACTTTCCTTGTCCATTGAGTGAGGAGATTGGATTAGATGACCTGTCAACTCCTTACTAAATTCTATGATTCTCTGTATAGAAACTACTTTTATTATATAAAATTATAAGTATATTTTATTTTATAATACTATAAGAAATATCTATTTTATATAGCTATGTTCCATTCCAAGGAGAGTCAAGTTTTTTGCAGACTGGTTATTAAGAGAGACATTTGAATTCAAAATTAATAAGAAACCATATCAATTTTAGACTGTTTGGGCTTGTCACTCCCTGCAGATGGGAGTACATGGAGATAAACTGGATTATTTTCTCCATATTCTTTTTTATTCTCATTTTTCTACAGCAATTATTCACTCATCAGTTCAATACTCATTTATGAAGCACCTCATGTGGAGAACACTGTATGAAATGTTGGGAATACCAGGAGTATTCTGGTAAATGTCTAAAAACCAGCTTTCCAAGGAAAAAATATGTCCACATGATATACTTTTAAGTTTAATGTACATTATTTACATTTTCTCCATTACTTTCTTAAGTCTAGAATCTAGACAATAAAAAAAACCCAGTAAATAAAAGCCTGGTTTGTTAGCATTTGCTAATTTCCAATGTACAAGTGCTCATGTTGAAAATTTGATGATTGGTTTTCCTGGTTCTATTTTGAGCAGGGGCCACTTCAACCTTGATCATATACTTGGAGTTCATTTATAGCTTGGTCCCTGCCTCCATAGAGTTTTCAGTTTGTTAGGGGGAAATACGAGCTAGAAATTCCCTATTTATTAATAAGTGTAACATTTCTAAGGAGAAACACCTTGAAATTTGTATAAATGGTATATTTGGTTTCCTGTAACCAAAATGGGCTAGAATATAAAGATAAAAAAAAATAGCTATTATTAATTTCTAATTTTAAAACATTACTGCTAGTGTAAGTTGTTTTATATCTGTAAATATTTAAGTAAGCTTGTCCTGGATAACTATGATCATAGTTAATTGATTGCTATAATCAGTGGATTTGCATTAGAGGAGTCATTTAATTTGAGGTTACTGAATGAATTTAGAGTGCAAATGAAATTCATTTAACAGCATATTTTCATATTATTAACTTTCATATTTATCATGAAGAAAATGACTGGTAAAAAGCATTTTAAACACTTCTAGCTTTTATCCTGGGTGAGAGTATGGGTTTTCTGGCAAGTTTAGTTAGATTCAATTCAACACACGTTTATTAAGTACCTACTATGGTTTGCACTGTGCTCAGTGCTGGAAATCATACAAAAACAGAATTGCCCCCACCTTCAAGCAGCTTACATTTCCCTGGATGAATACATAACATTCACAACTTGAATACAAAATAGATTTGCTCTCAGACCATCACATTATTTATATTTTGTTAGTGTTTGATTCCTACAACAGAGGAAGGGAGGGTTTTTTTTTCCTTCACTATTTCAAACTAGAGTTAACCTGACACATTATTTTCTTTCATAATTTCATGGTATAATAGCATAATAATATGATCTCTCTCACTGCTGTTCTCATCTCTCCCCTACCCTCTCCCCTACCAACAAAAAATTAACAAGTAATGTCTACCAAGCTTAAACCATATCAACTTAGTTGAAACAATATACATTTAGGAAAAGCCTGTTCAAATATGTGTGATTGATACACATCCCCCTTTGCAGGTTTTCAAGTTGCAAACTACCCTGAACCTGCGTGGGGGGAGGGGGATCCTTCGAAACTTATGGACAACAAAAAAAAATTTTTTTTACTCTTACAATGATGGAAACCAATTTGTGCCATTTAAACCTATGAACTATAGGTTATAGGATGAAGTCAAGCTTTATATATTTGAAATATATGTGTGTTTGTATATGTATAGTTGTTCAGTTATTTCAGTTGTGTCTGACTCTTTGTGATTCCATTTGTGGTTTCCTTGGTGAAGATACTGGAGTGGTTTGCCATTTCCTTCTCTAGTTCATTTTACAAATAAGGAAACTGAGGCAAAAGCATTTTATAGGTAGTGATTTTTACAGTAAATAGAGTGCCTGGGGCTGGTGTCAACAAGACTTATCTTCTCAAGTTCAAATCTGCCTTCGGAACCTGACTGGCTGTGTGACCTTGAGTGAGTCACTTTACCCCCTTCCACTCAGTTTCTTATTTTTACATAAAATAAGCTAGAGAAGAAAATGACAAACCACTCCAGTATCTTTATCAAGAAACCCTCAAATGGGGTCATGAAGACTCAGACATGACTGAAACTCTCTCTCTCTCTCTCTCCCCCCTCCCATCTGCCCAGGATCACAAAGCTAGTAAGTGAGGCTGGATTTGAACTCAGGTCTTCTTGACTCTAGGCATGGCACTCTATCCATTGTAACACCTCGCTGCCTATACACACAGACACACAAACACGCACACATGTATATATGTGTGTGTGTTTGTGTGTAAAATCAACTACTATCTGTTTAATTCCCTAGATTCTTAAAAAAAGTAAGCTGTAATTCTTAAAAATGAGCTTTTTAAAAATGGATTTTTAAAATTTCTAAAAAATGAGTTTTTTTCTTAATTCTTTCATTATTACTCAAATAATCCCAGACCAATCCTGAGAGATTTTTAAAACCTTTTCTGAGATTTTTTTTTTCTCATTTGTATCAGGATGATAGTAGTTCCTGGTAATTGCAGGTTAGCATCTCTCTAAAATACACAGCATTGTAACATTAGAGGTGATGATATTGTTTTCCTGTAACTCTGACTTTTATAGAAAGTCCATCTGCAAAAATCCATTTGCTGTGAAAAACATTAATTCTTACTGCAGACAATGCAGTAAAGTTTCTCTAGTTTAATACTTTTTTAGTCGACTTCAGAGTGGTTTCTTTTTAGAAGATTTGTAGCATCATAATTTCAGAATCTAATCTGTTGCTTGACAGTCGAGAAAGCTTTGGTCTCTGAGAGTGAGCAGAAAAGTTAAAATTGCAAAAATGAATGTTGTACATAAGTCATCCAGTTTGTAGCATGGATACAGAATGATGCAGTTTGGTTTTACTTGTCACACTATATGGGTTTTTTTTTTTATCAGAATACATGGATTAAATGTTGTAATGTCATTAAAAAGAAGGCAATTACTTGAATGAGTCAAATTTCTTTGCTTGCCCTCAACCCACATTGTTTTCAAAGGTAGGAGAATCTATTCCAGATGAACGATATTGTGGCATATGAAATGTTACAGCTGTAACTGAGTGTGTTACAGTGGCTGTTAAGTAACTGGAAGATTCATTGCAGCCTTCAAATTAGGATCACTATCTTGTGACTCACTGTTCCTTTGGGAAGGTCATAATTGTACAGTGTGTGCTACACCATACATAAACAAATATACTACATCCGAAGGAAATCTTGGTGCTCATTTGTAGGCTTTATTGCATCAAAGTAGTTATGATTTTCCTGTAATCTAATATTTATCATTATGCCCAATAGCTAGACCTAGAATCCTCATTGTTGAGTAATATTTTTGCTTTTTATCTGGGGCTTCAGATCCATCTGCTCCACCGGCTCCAGCTAATCTCAGAATTGCCAACTCCACTACTAACAGTGATGGAAGTGTGGCTGTAAGGATTATTTGGGATGTGCCAGAAGAACCTGACATTCCTGTGCATCACTACAAAGTCTTTTGGAGTTGGACAGTCAGCAGCAAGTCAATTGTGCCATCTAAAAAGAAGAGAAGAAAGACAACTGATGGGGTAAGGTATAAATTAGAAAGAGGGGTTAATGTTCTGGGTGTGCTGGAAAGAGAGTGTAATAGATCTAAGAAGTAAGGTTCCACTGAGGTTAGAGACAGAAATGATGAAAGTAATTATGTGTGTGTGTGTGTGTGTGTGTGTGCATACACACACACACACACACACACACACACACACATACACACACACATAAACACAAATATATGGAAGTATATACATACATATACATATATATATACACATATACTATATGTATGTGTATATATACGTACATATATATGTACATATATACACATACTATATATATGTGTATATACACACACACACACACACACACACACACACACACACACACACACACACATATATATATATATATACATATATATATATATGGAGAGAGAGAGATTGAAGGATAGGGAACATTTTGGTAATTTTGTATCTTGATTTTAGAAGGAAAAATAGAGTTCAATTCCTTGTTCAGCTCATGCCCAAGTGACAGTCACAGTTCACAGAAATGGAAGGAACAATTTCAATTATCTCTATCACAGATGTTTAGAAATTGAAAAGGCTATAACCCAGAGTTGTTTATCTACAGATGTGGGGCTTTAGCTTTTAGGGTTCCTGTAAATGGAGGAAGAAACTTGCATTTTGTTTGTATGTCATGATATTTACATCTGTAATCCAGTTCCTTGAAAACTCAATAGACTAGAAAACAAACCTGGGGAATTTCCCTCTCTCTCTCTCTCTCTCTCTCTCTCTCTCTCTCTCTCTCTCTCTCCCCCCCCCATCTGCCCATCTACCACAGTTATTTAGGATAGTTTGTTGCCCAGAAGAAAACAAAATTTCTTTTGATATATTTTGCTGAAATGAGATTTCAATAACATTGAACATCCTGGGCCATGTGCAGTAGCTGATATAAAACAACTGATGTGGTTTATTCAATTTTCCTTTAGTTCGTAATATTTTAATTTTGCAGTATTGTGACAGCATGAAAAGTACCTTCTTCTAAAGAGCTTTTCTGATGTCCCATCATGGTGTCAAGAGGATCCTCAAGTCTTGAAGGGTATACCAGTAGAGCTTAAGTTCTGGGTAGGCCCATCAAATTGAATAGGGAATTGGTGACAGTATTCTTCACCTGTTATCTGAAGAAAAAACCTCTGTCAGACTGAGACACTCATCATCAGGAGGTTGGTCACCGTGTGATTGTTTTAGTATTTGGCCACAACAATTCATAAAACTATCTTCAATGTCAGGGAGATGTAATTTACACTGATCAGGGATCAGAGATCTTTTTCAGTATTAAAATATGAAAAGCATTTTATAGGTAGTGATTTTTTACAGTAAATAGAGTGCCTGGGGCTGGTGTCAACAAGACTTATCTTCTCAAGTTCAAATCTGCCTTCAGAACCTGACTGGCTGTGTGACCTTGAGTGAGCCACTTTACCCCCTTCCACTCAGTTTCTTATTTTTACATAAAATGAGCTAGAGAAGAAAATCACAAACCACTCCAGTATCTGTATCAAATGGGGTCATGAAGAATCAGACATGACTGAAATGACTGAACTACAACAATGTATAATATGAAATGAAATTGAGATTAAACAAAAAAAAATTAATTGAAAAAAATTATGCCTGGTGTGATTACTTTTGTGGTGGTATGCATAATTGGGAGAGCCAACTTGTTATGGTGTGTATAGAACTGACCTCAATAGTCAAAAAGTGCTTGTTTCAATTCCTGCTTCCAACATATATTGGCTGTGTGTCCCTAGGCAACTCATTTAACCTCTTAGTTCCCTAGGTAGGTCTCTAAAGGTAGAGGGAATTTACTCATCTGGGAATTCCCTACATCATTGAAGTCACATATCTAGTCCCTCTTCCTATGGATTATGATACTAGGGTTATCTGAGTCCTGTGTTACGTGGTTTTATTTTGATTGCCTTATGAAAATATATTTCCATATTCATCTACTATATTGCTTTCTGTATAGCTTATATGATCCTCCTTATCAAGATTAATTGAATTCTAAAGAGATTTTTAGGAATTTATAATTCTCTGTGCTTTCTCTATTTAAAAGAATGGAAGTTGTAGAAAATGGTAGCATTCTCAAATGAAACAGAAAATGAAAAAATCTTGTTCTGATCAATAATCCATCAGTGTCAAGGCAGAAGCAGAATAGGTTCTAGTTTCTTTCATTTACTTAAATATCAGGAATATTGAAGACGCGACTTAGTTGAAAATTTTAAAGTGTGATCATTTGAATAAGAAGGAAAATGTAAATTTAAATGATCCAATTGTCTTCCTTTAGACTGGTGATTCATAAAATAAGACAAAGCTTAGGGATAGGCAAAGTAGATCACTCCCTAAAGTATAATACACAGAGCACTTAATAAAAATACTTTTTTCCATCTTACTTTTGGAAATAGAAAATTTTAAATGCCAGAGAGTTCTCCATAAGAGATATTTCTTTTATAGTGTGATTTTGCATTTGTTATAGTAAAAGCTCAAAGCTACCTGATACCAATATGCCAAGAAAAAGGATGATGCCTTTAGCAGAGAAATTGTTTGAGATGAGCCATCATCACATCATCATCTATTATTATCCTTTGTCATCTTCTCTGTTACTGCCTGCTAAGATCCCTGGCTTTGGTTCATTGCTAGCAACTCCCTTTCTTGCCTTTTACTTAGTTGTGAATTTTGTTATTCTACGAACTCTGGCTTGATTAAACACAGCATAAATATTCTTAGAGTATAGACCAGGTCAAGTCAACAAGTCAACAAACATTTATTAAGTGTCTGTTATGCTCAGGTACCTTACCAGACACTGGGTAGGGTCTGCTGGTGCATTCTGAGAGAGCATTACCATAGATTCTTCACATTTCCTTTAATAGGAGAATCAGTAGTAATGCTCCCTGTAAGTGTGATGTCATACCTAGTCTCAAATTTATGCAAACTTATGCATGATATCTCTTAGATCATGACTTGAAGATCTTTTCCTTAGGATGGTTGACCTCTCATCATGGACATATATTTGATCCTCTCCTTTTTCCCATGTAAAAGGCATTACAATCTCCTTTTCAAATCAAAGCAATTGGCTCCTTAACTCAGCTCACACAATGGTTTGTGGCTCTGCAAGCCCTTTGGGGTTTGGAGAGGTGAGGGTGGTATGTTCTGGAGGTACCAATGTACTAACAACCATTGGGCTGGACTTTTTCAATGCTGGCTACTCTCCAGGGTGCATTTGATGCCTTGAAGAAGCCAACAAGTAGTCCTGGATCTGGGCAGTTAGCTGTTCTGCCTTCCAATAGCACAATGATTGTCTCATATCCTTTCAACTGGAAAATAGAGGACCTCTCAAGGTTTCTGATGCATATTGTTTCTAGTTCTCTATCCTGGGCACTCTCCATTTTCCAAGCCAAAGATTTAAAGGCAAATGTCTTTTCCTGGGCAGTAGAGATTTGGCAATTTGAGTTGTAGGCACATAGAGAACACATTTTTAAAAAACTTTTCCTAGGTTACCACAAATGTGTTGTTTTAGATCTTTTCCCAATCTTCGTGTTGTAGAGTCTCAGTCACTTTTACCTTCTTAAAGGATGTACTGAAATTCTCAAGAAATTGTTTACTCAAGAAATTCTTTACTACTTTAAGTAAAAATGTAAAGGCTCTTATCAAAGCATTTTTTTCTTAGGCATAAATAGTGTAGAGAATTGGCCAGGGTAAATTCTCAGCTTTTATATGACATTCTCTTACCTTGGGAGTCAATGTTTGAGAGACAATCTCTTCAGAATTCTGACTATATTAAGAGTCTGTTCACGCACACACACACACACACACACAAAATTATTGTATATCTACCTAGGTGTATAATGACATAATTTATTAGTAGATGCTTATTTGTCTTTCTGTATATGTTCTTTTGTTCCTGCAATTGAAGCCAGGTAGTATTAGGCTCTCTTTCGTAAGAGTATTTGGAAATAATTGCTTCCATTTTCATAGCCCATTAAAGTTTACAAAATTTTGTAAGTATAAGAATCCTGTGGGTATAGTTAGTTTAAATGTAATTACTCCAACCTTTCAGATGAAGAAACCAAGGTTAAAAGAGATTTAAATGACTTACCCAGGGTCATAAAATTAGTAACAGACTTATCCAGGTCAGTGACTCCAAGTTTAATGTTTGTCTCACTATACAGTTTAGCTTGTGTGAATAATAATAATAATAATAATATTAGTAACTAGTATTCATAAAATGCTATAAAGTTTGTGATGAATTTTGCAAATAGCTTATGTTATTCTCACTTTATCTGTGGGAGGTAGGTACTATTATTATCCCCAGTTAACAGATGAGCATATAGAGGCACATGGGTTGTGACTTTCCCATGGTCACACAGCTAGTAAGTGTCAGACTAGACTGGAACTTAGGTCTTCCTGAACCCTGTCCAGCATGAATTTGCTGTATCAACTAGCTCTCTTTCCCATGAAGAAACCCTGTTATATCTGGAATCAACATCTTTCACTTTATTTATGTTGGAGAAAATAAGAGCTAGTGCAGGGGGGTGGGGTAGGGTGAGTCTTTTTTTAGAAATTAAGTAAAAGGAAATAGAATCTGGAGGCAGAGACCTAAGTTCAAATCTCAGCTCTGCTATTTATTACCTAAATGACCTTGGTCAAGTCACTTAATCTCATTCAGCCTTTGGGCAAAATGAGGGAGTTGATTAGATGATCTTTTTGGTGCTTTCCAGCTCTAAATCCTGTCTCTCCTGAGACAAGATGTGTGATTTATAGTATTTTTAAAATTTGGCCTCATACCCTAGGATCTGAAAAAAAATGTTTATTTTCCTGGATACTGTTTGTTTCTTCTTAAAGTGAAGTGCTGAAGTGTTATTGTTGTTGCTTTTTTTTTTTAACAAAAACCCTATACTTTTAAAAACTGAAGCAATATACAATTTCTACTTAACTTTTAGCTTATTGAAAAGGCAATTGACCAGAACATCTCATCTGCTTTTATTCATCCTTGATATAAGCAAAAGAATTCAGACTCTAGCAGGCAAAGCATATGGACCAAAAAGCAAAATAAAACAAAACAAAAAATCCAAGCCCCCATAATTTACAACTTAAAAAGGTGGAATTTCTTGTTGGTAGCATCACATATAATTTATATTACTTGACAGGACTTAAACCCAAAACCTCAATAAAACAGATAAACAAAGGATTGGGATGTTCTGGTTAATTCAACCACAATAGTTAAATAACCAATAACCAATGGTTAGTCAGGTCAAGATTAATCAGAATTTTTTTCATTGTTTCAATTCTAAAAAATTAGTATGTTTTCCCCCTATGTCTCCATTTTACAGAGGTTTGGGAGGTATTCTCATCTGTTTCAATTATTTCAATGTCACCTATACTCAGATTATTCCCAGCTCTCTCTATATATCCAGCTTTAATTTCTCTCCTTATCTTTTATTCCAAATTCTCACATACTTCCTATATATTTCCATCTCAATAGCACTTCAAATTCAAAATATATAACACAGAACTCATCACTTCTTACTGCTACATATGATGACACCACCCTGTTTCTGATGAGGGCACAATCATCCAGTCACTGAGGTTTATGTTTATTTCTTTCTCCCTCCCCCCCACCCTATATCTAACATGTTGTCAAGTCTTATACATTCTATATCCACAACATTTCTTACATTTTTTTTCTTTTTCTTGACTCATACTACCAAAAACCTATATATTCACTTATCATCTATTTTAATGTCCTTCTAATTAGTCTCCTTGCCTCTTTCTTCTCTAGATATCTCCATACAACCACTAAAATAATCTTGCTAAACACAGATCTGACAATGTCTCTTCCTTCTTCAAAAACCTCCAGTGGTTTCCCTTATTGGCTGTAAGATAACATACAAACTCCTTGAACTGGCCTTTAAGGCTGCCCACTCACTCACCATGTTTGCCTTACTTTAAATTCCCCTCTTGATGTACTCTCTATTCCAGACAAATTGTACTATTAATTTTTCTCTGTACTTGCCGTTCTGTGTCTGTGAATTCTCATAAGTCATGTGTTATGTTCAGAATTCTTTTCCTTTCTGTCTTTGCCTTTGTATTCCTTCTTTTTCCTTTCTCTGACACATACTAGCTGCATCATCAGGGGATATTCTTTAGTAGCCTAGGCAATTCTCTAAGACTCTTTGCAGAAGTGGTTCCAGCCTACCTCAATTGAGTTCCATCGTTTGGAAGTTCCATATGTAATTGAAATTGAAAGTACAGTCTATACTATTCTTCCTATTTTCTGTGCTCAACTCAGAAACCATCTTTTCTGGGAAATATTGTTTGATCTCTTTAGGCATTAGTACTCTCTACCTCTTTTCAAATTTTTGAAAATGTATTTTTCTGTTTGCATATTGTATTAGATCAAGAGTACCTAAGCTCCTTGTGGACAGAGGTTATTGTTTGTATAACCACAGTGCTTAGCTTTCACATAATTTGTCAAATTTGAATTTGAGTCAAGTTACAAGAAGAAAAACTTACAAAGATCAAATCAGTGGGTAGCAGAATTATTTACAATCTAAACCTTCTAATAAGAACATTATAGAATCGTAATGTTCATATTCATTTTGAGCTGACTTTGATTATTTCAATATCCTGAATAATTAAGGAAAGATTGGGTTCATATAGTTATATTTATTGAAGCATAGGTTTATGGCAATAATACTTGAGAATTTCACAGATTAAAAAATATTTATATTTTATTAATTGAATTTATTTGTTAACAACCTAAGCATAATTTAAAGAAGTTCATGTTTTGTCTTTTGATTTTTGCTTTACTCCTATATTTAGTGTCTTTAAAAAAAAGAAATGGAATTTAAGACACATTAAAACTAAAGGTCACATTGAGGTGTTATAATCACTAGTGAAATGATTTATCTGTTTCCTAAAAGTAACATTCTAAAATTGGTAGACCTCTATTCAATGGAAATTAGAATCTTTCTAATGCTTCAATTGTGTTTACTTCTGTTCTTTTCAATTATAGTCTCAAAATTATGTGATCCTGGAGAGTCTTCAGCCAAATAACAACTATATGGTGGAAATACAGGCCATAACTTACTGGGGACAAGTACGCCTAAAAAGTGCTAAAGTGTCTTTTTACTTCACTGCCGCACAAGCAATAAGTAATAGTAAGTATTTCATATTTTCCCTAGGACAAAATGAAATCTTTAAAATAAATTATAAAGATAACAGGAAATAAAATGAATTTGAAGTGTAAAAACAGGAAAAGCTTTGGAATTGTATTCTTAAGAGCAAATATCAACAGAAATATATCACCAGTGCACTTTAAATGTTGCATACAAAGTAGATTAAATTGTGAATTTTTAAGGTCCCATTTCAGAAAAATAAGAGGTACTAATCATTATGCCACATCCATTTTGGAAATAAAGTGATACCATTCTTTATATTATTCTCAAGTGGATAATAAATATCACCTCCATGTGACTTCCCAAGTGGTTCTAGATACATTGGGCAAATTTTAAAAGGTCATGTGCAAGGTATTCTGTTTAGATCGTCACTTCCAAAGAAATAGATTCTTGGGGTTAGGGGAGTCCATTAATCTGGGTCTGGATAAGGAACTGGAAATGATTTTAATGTAAGTAGCCAGAAGTATAAATAAAAGCTTATTGAGTAATAGAAAACTGGTAAATGATTGAATAAATGGATAAATAAGTATTTATTCAATATGTAAAGCACTGCACAAAACACTGGGGATGTAAATAGAAATTAAGACAGTCCCTTCTCTTAAGAAACTCATGTTTTAAAGGGAGAACCTAACTTAAGGAATATTTTAACCATAAATCACATACAAAGGTCACATAGTCCTTAGGGTCCTCAGGGCAACACAGTTGTTAATGCCTCTTTTTTGATGCCACTCTCACTGATAAAATCATATCAATTTTGGATGTTGAGCCATTTGACAGTGCCTTGGACTTTGGTGGCAAGAATTTTCTGTTTCTTTAGCAGCTATAGCTATAAGCACTTGCAAAAGTTTACTTCCTAGAATGATGGCTGAGGGCATTGACCTGTAAACATTGCTATAACCAAGGCTCTTAGATATTGGGTCCTGTACTGTCTTTATCAGGTCTGAGAGTTTGAACCTTTAAGTGACTGGCAACAAATGGACTGAGACCCCTTGTAGTTTCATTTTTCTGCCTTCCTATGGCATTATGATCTCCCTTTCCATCGTGTTCTACACTCTTCTTTTCTTTCTCCCTTCACTCTCCTGTTTCCCTCTTGCCTTTCTTTCTCTTAGTATTTTTCCTTTCCCATTTTCATAGCTTTCTCTTGAAATGGGTTGATAGAGACAGGCCATTGTCTGGGACTGGGAAAGGAGATTGGGGATGACCTTATCTTTCTCTAAGTCTGAACCCTTCCCCTACTTCCCTAAGAAATGGTAGGAGAAGGGCATAAGAACAGCAACAACAACCACCCACCCTATATACATGCTTTAGCTCATTTCACCTAACTCGTTCTTTCTTACCTATCCGCTACTTCCCACCCAGCAGCCAAGAGAATGAAATGTAATTATTAATAAATTAAGTGCCTAGGTACCAGACACTGTGCTTAGTGCTGGCAAAAAAAGAGGCAAAAGATAGTCTCTGTCCTCAAGGTGCTCACCATCTAATAGGGGAGACAAGTTACAAACAAATATACCCAAAGCAAGCTACATAAAGGATAAATAGGAAATAGTAGAGGGAAGACACTAGAATTAAGAGTAGTTGGTAAAGACTTCATACCGAAGATTGGATTTTAATAGAAACTTAAAGGAAGCCAGGAAAATCAATAGTCAGAGGTGAGAAGGGAGAGCTTTCCAAGCATGGAGGAAAATAAGCAAAAATGCCTGGAGTCAAGAGATGGAAGTCTTATTTGTGGGACTGCCAGGAGGCCAGTGTCACTGAATTACAGTTTGTGTAGGGAAATAAGGTATAAGAATACTGGACAGATAGAAGAAGGCTAGATTATGAAGAATTTCAAATGCCAAATAGAGTATTTTGTATTTAGGCCTGGAGGCAATAGGGAGCTACTGGAGTTTATTGAGCAATAGAGTAAGAGGATTATTATACAGCTGGAAGTTTTATAGGGCTTTGTTCTTTTTGATCCATGTAGCAGGGAGGTGCTATTAACTTCAGTTATAGAAGAGAAAACTGAGCACCTGAGAGATGTTCTCTCTGTAGTCACTGAGTCACACAGCCAAGAAATATCTGGGGCAAGGTTCAAAAGAGTCCTTCCGGCCTCTCCATCACTCTCTCCACTCTCTGATCTATGCTGGGAACTATCATGCGCAGGATCCTGCTTTCTAGGAATTTATTAATAATGGTCTTCTGGAGTCAGTGCTTCTATTCTGTTATCTATCATGGAAAGATGACTTCACTCATGGGAATTTCAAGCCAGGGAGGAAGATACTGACACCATGATATGTTAGTGGGAGAAACAGTTTTGGACAAATTACTTCCTTGACTTTATAAGGCTGGCCTTTGTTATCGATCCCCTTTTCTGAAAGGTATTTAGAAGAGCTGGCTGGGGCATACAGTCCTTATGTAACTCTCTTGCCATTTGATGATCTCATATCTGCTTGAAGACCTCTGGTGACAGGAAACTTCCTGTCTTATGGGGAAAGCCATTCCATTTTGGAATTGTTGTAACAGGAAGATGCTTTTTTGTTAAACCCAAATGTTTCTCCATGTCCCCTGACAATAAGCAAAGCCAGCCTGAATGCTTTTCCACTTGATACATATTTGAAGACAGTAGGATAGTTAGAAACTCTGATTAAAGAAGATGTTTTCTTTAGACATAATGGAGATTAAAAAAGAAAAAAATATTCTGAGACCAACAGAAGCCTACATTAAATAAATCCATTCCCCACTCCCTACGCATATAAAGGATAAGAACATATTTTTTTTCTCTGTACTCACCTCTTTAAGGAACAGTATAATGAAAGTATCAGTAGATAAAAGTTAACATAAGTCAATAATGCTAAGGAAATAATTCTATTTTTATTAACATATGACAGGAATGCCTTTTGTATATATTTATATATTAGGGGGAAGTCAACCCAGGTTATGACATCATTAATAAAGTACTAATTTCAAACTTTCGGGCATTCAGATGTGTGTGTGTGTGTGTGTGTGTGTGTGTGTGTGTATGAATGGATGTTTGTGTTTAAACAGGATAGCTTTTGATTTTGCTGGGGTGGGGTAGCCATGAGATTACTGACCTATGAAAAGCTCCTTCCAACCCAATGATTCTGTCATTCTTGTTAAGCTTTTGCAGTTAGATAATGAAAGGTTTAGGAAATCTACGAAAAAATGGGAAATGGTGCAAAGCAGATGCTGTTACATGTGTTGTCTGCTTCTCACCAGGTAAATACTATAAAAAAAAGAGATTGGTTTTGCTAAGTACTGTATAGAATACAGCTTTCTGTTTACTGATATTTTATATGTGAACGCTTTTTATATACTTGCATAAATATAGAATGCTGCTTTTATAAGAACATGACATATTTCATCACAGAACTACTAAAACAAAAGAATAATTACAACTTTATAGTGTAAGCAAGGGAAATTATATTTTATAGGGAAGAAGAGTATTAAATGCCACAATATGAATTACTTTTTGAGTTATATTACTTCCAAGGCTGGAGGCAACTGTATTTTAATGATAAATACCTCTACACAAATTAAGCTTTCTTTTCATGGGAGCTTGTAAAAAGTACCCTTCAAAGTAAGGGAGAAATGTATCTTATACAGAGCAGTAATTTGCCTTTTTAAAAAAAATATTTATTTGTTTATTTTAATTCCAAGAGCAGTGCTTCCAAGGTTGACAGACTTCAATGTGGGTGAACTTAGAAATAACATTTTATAGTTACCACATGGATCCTGAATATTCTTCAAGCTTATATTATAAGAGTGAATGAAAGCCTTTCAGTCCTTCACACCTTAAAATGAAATAAAAATTTAGGCCTCTGGAAACAGAATACATGGTAGTCTAGCCCTTCAAACTCTTAATCTATTTTGTGACTGAGAAAACCTGTAAACTATTTCAGAATCTGTCCCTCTGTAAAGCTTGATAGAAATAAATATTATTCTATTTAAAAATTTTTTTTCCCTCAGGAATGGAGTCGAGAGATATAGAGGTAGAAATCATGTAAAGGAATCTTGAAAAGGGATCTACTTTTTTTTGTTTGTTTACAGTGTATGCTTGTAGAGTGTTAGGAACAATGTTTCCAATTAATGCCTTTCCTCTCTGCACTTATTTTCATATCTAGATTAGTGGTCATGTGGAGATATTTTAAAATTGACCCTTAGCTGTATTTTTTAACAAAGAGCGATGGATAACAGGGTCAAAATTGGATTGAAAGCAAAATTAAGGAGTAAATAATAACAGTAACATCTTGTATTTAGCCACTAGTGGATTACTTCATGTCACCAGTTATTGACATATATACACATGTATGTACATATATGCCCATATACTATATACATATATTAATATATAGGTTAAAGTCAATTAATAAATGTGTAACTAGCCCTAGCTACTATCCTAGTTGGCACTACAGATATTCCAATTCCCAGTCCAATATGCTATCCACATTGCCTCTCATGCCATCTGATGTTTCCTCTCAAGAGATTGGATGTGTACATAAATACCAGTTACACTTCTACTTTTCTTTCCACTGAAATGTGGAATGTCAATCATTTGCTTGAACACCGTACAGATTGGTTAAATATTATGATTGGAGCTGACATCTGCCAATTTAGAAATGGTGATGATTTAGTTTAGATTTGGTGCTACTGTTTTGACAGACTTGAAGACAAAATTTCCTGGGGAGGGGGTGTAGTTGGCAAATTTTGCCAGTGCCTACAATGAAGTAGGCAAAATGACAAGTATTTGTGTCCAATTCATAAAAATTTTTGCTTATAAGTATTTTTGCTATAATTTATTTTTCTATTGTTAATTTATTCAAACTATTCATTTAGGGACCTTATACAGCAATTTTTATTTATTCTCTCCCAAAGCTTTGAAACAAATTATGTGAGTAGATCTACATTTATATATAAAAAAATTCTCTAGGAATCATGTCATCAGCCTAGCTGAGTGTTTAAATGAATAAGTAGGTAAGTCAGAGGAGTAATACTTCATTAATATGTATGTGTGTGTATATATATATATGTGTGTGTGTGTGTGTGTGTGTGTGTGTGTGTGTGTGTGTGTGTGTTCACATGCATATGCCAATCAATAAACATTTATGAAGTACTTACTCAGTGCCAGACACTGAGCTAAGTGCTAGGGATACAAAGAAAGGCAAAAGAGAGTCCCTGTTGTCAAGGTTCTCACAGTCTAATGGGGGAAAACATTCAGACAACTATGTATAAACAGGCTTTATACAGAATAATAGAGGGAAAGCACCGGAATTAAGAGGGAGTGGGAATGGCTTCCTGCAGAAGGTAGTATTGAAGGAAGCCAGGGAATTCTGGAGGTGGAGAAGAGGAGGGAGACCATTCCACACATGGATTCTAGCCCAAGAAAATACCTGGAGTCAGGAGATGCAGTGTCTAGTGTAAGGAATAGAAGGAGGCAAGTGTCACTTCATCGCAGAGTACATAGGAGTGACTAGGGCTTAAGAAAACTGAAAAAGGTAGGAAGGTCTGGGTTATGAAGGACTTTGAATGCCAGAGGATTTAATATTTGATCCTGGAGATGATAAGGAGTCATTGGCCTCTAGTGGGGAATGGTTGGACCTGTATTTTAGGAAAATCACTTTGACAGCAGAATGGAGGATGGAGCTAGATTGGGGGCTAGATGGATCATCCAGCAGATTAGTGAAGGTGTGAAGAGTTAAGGGCCTATTCCAGGGTGGTGGCAGTTTCAGAGGAGAAAAAGTAATGTATTTTGAGAGATGTTACAAAGGTAAAAATCAACAGGGCTTGGCAACAGGTTGGAAATGGGAGGGGTAGTGAGAGAGAGTGAGATGATATAGGTTTCAAGCCTGTTGGACTGGGAGAATGGTGGTGTGCCCTCAACAGTAATAAGGAAGTTTGGAATGGGAGAAGGTTTAGGAAGAAAAATCATTAGTTCTGTTTAGAAATGTTGAGTTTAAGATATCAACAGTATATCCAGTTGGAGATGTCTAACGCAAGACTGGAGTTTAGCCGAGATGTTAGGGCCAGATAATTCAATTAGAGAAAAAATTAGCATAGATATGATAACAAAGTCCAAGGGAGCTGTAATCACCAGGTGAAATATCATCACCAGGTTATAGAAAAGAAGAAGGAATAGGAGAGAGCCCTGAGGGTCACTCAAGATTATCCAGTGTGACCTGGATGAAGATCCAGTGAAGAAAACTGAGAAGGAGCCATCAGTTAGGTAGGAAGAAAACCAGAAGAAACCTAGAGACCAGAGAATATCAGTGAAAAGGGTGATTAACAGGCTGCAGAGAGGATTAGTATTTTTTAAAAGGCATGAAATTTGGCAATTAAAAGATTTTTGGTGAGAGCAGTTTCATTTGAATCATGAAGTTATTATAGACAGTTATATACAGTTATAGTCAGTGTATGTACATAAACACACATATTCAATTAAATAAACTTGAATGCTGTACTTTGTATGTTTCATTACAGAAGATCAACTTGGGAAAACTAGAAAAGGAGTCACTGAAATACTTCCCCCTTTTCAAAGAAGGAGACCCACTCGCCTTCTGGAAATTGGAGCTCCTTTCTACCAGGATAATATGCTTCAGGTCAAAGTCTATTGGAAAAAGTCTGAAGGTATGTGAAATATTCCTTGACAATCCAGAATAACAACTGCAAAAAAGGACATAAATGGGATCCCTGATTCCAGCCCCTCTTTGACCTCTAATTCATTCTACAGTTATCTTCCTAAAACTTAACATTTCAACCTTTCTTTGCTTAAATATTTCTATTGCTTCCCACAGGCTATAAGATAATATTCAATCTTTCAGTCCTTCTCTTCAATTCCCTCTTAGGTCTAGCTCTAATCTATATTTTCAGCATCATTGTCCACTGCTTTTCTTCATATGTGCTGTAGGCACAATGCCCCACATGCCTTTCTCCAAGAACATCCTTTACTTTCACAACTCTGTCTCACTCATGGTGTTACTTCCACTAGAATAAGCACCCTTGCAACAATCTCCATCTTACAAAATTCTACCTGCCCATCAAAGCCGACTCTAATATCCACATTCTTCATGAAATTTTCAGGACACCTCTTCCAAACTGTATTCATCTGTACTTCCAGTGCACTGTATAACTTTCTAAAAGCATCTATCTCTCTTTTTCATGTCTGTATCTGTAGCTATAGACCAATAGATCATAAATGTTGGTTTACTTGTCTTTTCTCCTCTGTTAAATTATAAAGTCTGCAAGGAGAAACACTGTGCTTTAAAAAAAATTCTTCTTAGTTATAGCACATTGCTTTTCACATAGTAATAATACCTCAATAACTATTCATTGCATTGAATTGAATGCACAATATGAATGGATGAACTATTTGAATGCCATGAATTTTGGTTGTATCTCTTGTGTGGACTTGACATTATTAACTTGGACTTGAGTTGGTGTTATGTGCTCAGTCAAGTTCCATGAAAAGCCATCTTTTTGTTGTGTAATTTGATGAATGTTGGCTTGAAATAAAAGTTTCACTCATGTCCTCTCCTCTTTACAGAAACTATCATATCATGCTCTTTGGATTGTGGTATCTTTAGTGGCTTAGACCAAGGCATTTGTAAGGCCTTTATAAGAAGGAAAATTTAATTTGTAAATATATTCAAAGGCAAATATGTTATAATATATTACCTGCATTACTACTTCAGAGAAATCATTCAATAATTATTATCAATCAGTTGCTATATATAAGAGGACTGCAAAGACATAAAACCTGGATCCTTGTTTTTATAGTTTATTTAGTTATCTAATAAATCATAGAACTGGTAAGCTTTGATAGGGGTAGACATCTTACAAAATCTGCAACTTGAGTAGGGGACATAATTGAGGGAGCCAAAGGAAATAAGGTGGTTAAGAATTGAGCTTTCACCTAAGTTATTTTGTCTAGGGCCTATTTTGCATATATTTGTTCCCTAACTCCGCTTCAAGAAATATAGAAGTACCGACTTTATTATGTTTTAATCTTTCAGTCTGCAATGCAAATGCCATAAAAGTTAAGTATCTAATTAGATTTGAATGTTAAAAAGACATTAACCTTCATTGCATTACTGAAGTAAGTTGTTAGATACTGCTTCAGTTTAGTGATGTAATCTATATCCCACATTATTTAAATGCATGCTAATTAAGAAAGTGGATTTTTCTTAAAGTAGTCTAAAAATATCCATCAAATTGATTAAATGATATAGCAAAAGAATCTAAAATCTGATTCAACAGCTCAAAATAGCAATGCTTTTTATTAGGACCTTACAACTATTTTCTCCTTATAGTTTAAAAGAATATATAGAGATGTTATAGAATGTAACATTTCTTTGATTAATTGCTGACGAATGACATAACAAACTTCATTCTCACATTTGCTTCACCATCACAAGACAGTCTCAACAACAGAAAATGGTTCTCAGAGCAAAGAAGTGACCTTACTCTTGGCATTTATTCAATCTCTGTCTTCTCTACTGAACTTTGTGCCAAGTCTAGTCATATTTTTAGTGACTTGGACAGTACCAGCCTACTAGGGAGCAGAATGAGATGATGAGCTAATTTAACACTGGGTATCCAGCATCCATTGGTCATCAATGACTTGTTTCACTAATTCAAAATAGGCAAAAATGATCTGGTAACTGAGCTATCATTAATCATGCTCGTTCTCAATCTCTGACCCGTTTAAGTCTCAGGGAATGTTTCCTAATGCAGTTTTCATTTAAAATGAACAACATTTAGATGTAATTAAGATACTTAATAAATATGTACATTGGCCTAAGAAGAATCTTTGAAGTTAACAATGTAACAATGTTCTCTACAGGTATGCTAAAGTATGATTTATTTATTTGGACAAAGAAATGTGTGCAATGCTATTGAATAATTGGTCATTGAACTCTGTAGTTAGATGCTATCACTCACTGTAACATTACTTTTCTTGAAAAAAACAATGTTTTTCGTAAATGTATATTCACAGAAGAATTTTTCAAATATGTACTCATTTTTGTGACCAAAAATCAACTTGCTTCTGTATGTGGTTTAGCATCATTCACTTCTCTAACTGTTTATGCTAAAAATGCAAAGCCAGACTTTTATTATTCTTCGATCATCCACAGAAATTTTTGAAGTGAGAAGGATTTGAAGTGAGATTAGATTCATTCAGTCAAGAACAACAATAATAACAATAATTTATATAAATATATGTAAAAAAGGAGAAGGATGTGGAAGAAGAGAAGGATGATGATGAGGGGAAAGTTTAGAGACCTGGCCAAGAAGATCAAAATAATGTAGGATCATGACGAAACGCATCCTTTTCTCTCTGCAACTGGAATTGTACCACAGATACATTTGGTGAGGTGGCCTTCTAAGAATGAGATTACAATCCAATATTTTTATCCAATTAGCAAAAAGGTACACATGCCTTTCATACACATTTGCAATAAGCTGCAGAATATTGTGAGTAAAAAGAATACCAATGATCCCTGGGAGAGTTTTTATGTAAGCCCCAAAGAAAAAGAAGATGATGATAACAAAAATGGCTGTCTAAGGACCAGGTCATTGTCACAAGTTGAGTCCTCACTTTCACTCAATCCACATAACTAATCCATTACCAAATATCATTCTATCTTCACAATGTCTTTCATATATGTTCCCTTATATAGCCACAACCATACTTCAGACCCTTGTTACTTCTTATTGGACTACAAGAAGAGTTTTCTCATTGTTATCCCTGCCTCATGTATCTCCCTACTGTCCTGCACCCTTTATTTACCAGTGAAGGTGATTTTTCTAAACTACAGGTCTGACCCTTTTACTGTCCCTGACCAATGATTTCCAGTGACTCTCCATCAAACTCACGTTTAAATTCAAAATGTCCTCTGTTTGGTATTTAAAGCTTTTCATAAACTGGGTCCTTTCTATCTTTCCAATGTTCTTATACTTATTCCCCTCTTTAAGCTCTATGATCCAACCATCATGGCCTACTTACAGTTCTTCTAACATGACACTCTTATCTTCCATTGCTGTGCCTTTTTAGTAGCTGATCCTCATGTTTGGAATGCTATGCCACCTTAGCTCTTTTAGTTTCCTTGGCTTTCCTCAAGGCTTAGCTCAAATCCCACCTTCTAGAGGGAACCTTTCCCAGTCTCCTCTGCTATTAGTGCCTTTCCATTTCAGATTACATTCATTTACTTGGAATATATCTCCTAAGTACCTAGGTATTTGCATATTATATTATTCATTAAAATGTACCTTCCTTGAAGTCAGGAACTGCCCTTCTTCTTTAGTAGTATCTTCTGCAGTTATAGTGCTTGGCCAGAAGTGAGCAATTAATGTTTGTTGACTGTTGACTGATTGACAAGTCATCATAGAAGTTTTATTCTTTAAAAAACCTAAAATTAGTGATTAATCAGTATCTACAAGCAAACAATAGAAATATGAAACATACAGCACTGCAGGTGGTAACAATTTAGCACCTGCTGGAAAATTAGCAACATACTACATAGCAGCTAGAATCATGAGTAAGAAGTTTACTGTTTTTCATGGACTGACAGATAAACCATCGCCATACTGCAAATATGGTGCTTAAAATATCCTGGAGAATTCTAGAGACACATTATACCAGAACAAGATCATTACCCCCAAACTTAACCATTATCTAAAATCATCCAGATGTAGAAGTGATGCATCAAACACCTGCTACAGCATTTTAGATGAATTCAACATGCTAAGTACTCATGATCTTTAAGCTATGTAGAACAAAAAAAGTCCAAAATATCCAAACCTCTATGAAAAGATAAAGAAAATGTGGAAATAGAATGAAGTGCCTATTATCTCTCTATTGACCTGTCTGCTAATGTAGTTGCATACTTTCAGTGAAATCAGATATGGGCTTGAATTTTGGTGGAGATGCCTGTGATTGATCCTGAAGTCTTAACACATGCAAAGTGTGTGTTCTATTACCAATATTTTTAACCTTCATAATATTATTTCCTCCTAAAAATCCCTCAATTTTCTTCCTTTCATTATTTCTTTAATTACATAATCAAAGCACAATGTTTCCTGTGGCATAGGAGATTACTGTAACAATGAAGAGGGCATGGGAGCAAAACATTTTAAGAAGCTCATCTGCAGGTTCTGTAGGCCACTGAGTCTCAAACTAAAAAAAATTCTCCAGACATTTAAAAACATATATCATATTCATTGGCATCATTAACATGAAATATGTAGTTTTAAAAACATGCATACATAAATTTTTCTATTCTGTAGAAAAATGCCTTTGAAGTAGATATATTATACTTCTAAGGATTTGGAAGCAACATGGAATCCACAATACTAATTTGTTTTGTGTCAGTGAAAGGAACATTTTGTGGCTAGGTTTTCTGGCCATTTGGACTGTGTAAAATTAGAAATGTTGAGTTATTTATGTTATTTAGAACCATCTCAAATAATTTTTAACTCCTTTACACAAGTAGCTAAACATTCATGGAAAAGAATCTACTTCAGCAGTGGATACTCTGAAGTGCAAGCTTAATGCATTAAATACATGTGATAGCAAGGTCAAGGGGAAAAAAAGAATCTCATTCAGTAATAAAGGCTAAATTATGAAAATTAGTTGTTTCTTATATTCCTCTTTTCTCAAAATTGATTGGTGGTCAGGATGTTCAGGGTTTTGACTATGCAAGCAGAAAACCATAATATTTTATTAACTGCCCTTGGGATTTCTAAGTGAGAAAATTTCTTTAAAAGTGAAGCTTTATTGTTATTTAAAATGATGCCACAAGTAATTTATCAATAACAATGATACACAAAGTAAAATATCAATCTATTTTATTCATTTGAATGTTTTGCATTATAAAATTTTAGAAAACCTGTCTTCTAGAAATCCACTGAGATTTTTTAACAAAATATTTAAGAAAAATTAATTCTGAATGTCATTTTTCTTTCATTCAGATGCATTTCATAGTTTTATGTCATTACTTAAACCATCAGCTAATAATTATTGTATGTCCAGAAGGCATGCATAATGGACTACTATGGGTCTTATATTAAGTGAGAGATTAGGTCTCCACATGAAGAGAATGAGTAAGTTAAAGGAAAGTACTTAATACTTGTGTGTACTCAGTTGAGATATATCCTGAATGAATGGGTGAGTGAATGGGAAAAAAACCAAACATATATTAATCATCTTATGTGTGCCAAGCACTATGATAAATGCAAGGGACATAAATTCAAAAGTGAAACTGTCCCTGCTCTTGAGGAATATAAAGTCTAATACAGGGAAACAACATATTTAATGAGAGTGATGGTCAGGCAAGGGAATTGCTAGGTAAATAAAAATGTTGAGTTGATCCATGGTATGGTCAGTTGGCTTGCCCTTCCAGGAACAATGGTAGTATGGCAGCAGCACTGGTGGTAGTAGTAGTAGTAGTAGTAGTAGTAGTAGTAGTAGTAGTAAGAGTAGTAAGAGTAGTAATAGTAGTAGTAGTACTACTACTACTACTACTAGTGGTAGTGGTGGTGGTGGTGATGGTAGTGGTGGTGGTGGTAATAGATAGCACACAGAGATATGCATAGATAAAGCATTTATGTAATGTTTTGAGTTTTACAAAATGTTTACCCTCTTCTCATTTTATCCTCATAACCACGGGAGGTAACAGATGAGGAAATCAAGAGAGACAGAGGTTAAGTAACTTGCCCAGAGACTCAAAACTAGTAAATTTCTGTGACATAATTTGAACTCAGTCTTTCCTGAGCCCAGGTCCAGTGTTCTATTCACTGCTAATTTACCTGCCCCTATTTATTGGTTTAATTAAGGTACCCAGTGGTAGACAAGATGTGAAGCATTTCTGATCTGAGGGTTTGGGATTGGCACGATACAGAGTATTATTTTAAGTATATACTCAATGCTCACTCACTAATTAATGCAGTATGCAGAATCAGTTCAAAAGTACCTTCAGGCACAGGGGACATTGTTTTCCAGTGCTCTGATGCAGAGGTGATCCAGAGTTTAAAGTGGAAACTAGCAGGACAGTGACAAGTAGATGGAAATGACTGTGTTGGACAGCTGGATGAGAGATGAGGTATACCTTAACACTATTGGACATCTGTAGAAAGCAAGATTCAGAATCTTTGAAACTTTAACCATGTAAAGTGCCCTATGCTTCCAGGCCTATTTAAAAAAGACGTCTTTTACTGTGGCCCTCATATTGCAATCAACTTTTTATTATTCATACTATGGTTTAAGTGGAAATTACAACTATTTCCATTTTGGGGACTCAAAGATATGATAGCGTCTCCTCCCAAGAATAATGAGCCTTTTCACATGACTCTGTCAATAAATCATTATTCAGATATGATTTGCATAGATGTTACTAAATTTTGCTCAATTATTCCAACAGTTCTATTTCTATATTTTAAGTAACTAGAAAATCCTGGCCCACATGCACCATTGTAATAGCATGTTTTAATAAAATGATGAGTAGAAAATACTTAGATTAACATTTTTAGAGACTAGCAACTGTCTCACTAACAAACTGTGCATTGCAACATAGTGTTAAGCACATATAGGGATCCTTAATAGTATTTATTTTGATGTTGATGACTTTTTAAAAAAATCTTATTTATAGTTTGAGTCTTGTCATATTAGACTCAAATATCTTGTATTTTCTTTTATAAAATAAATTTTATTGATATATTTTGTTTTATATCTCTTAAATTTCTCTATCCTTTTCCCTTTCCCCTCTTAGAGTGTCATATTATATAATAAATACAATTTTGAAAGGAAGCAAAAAGAGGAAAAGAAAAATCAGCAAAATGATCAATACATTGAAAAAGTCTGAAAACCTATGCAATATTCCACTTCTCATCACTATGCAAAGGAGTGGGAGAGGTTATCTTCTAATATCTCTTCTTGAGGCCATGTTTGTGCTTTGAAATTCAGCAATGTTCACTTTCCTTTTTCTTTTGTGATTGGTGTTCTTTTTATTTAAGTTTTTGGAGTCATTCTGTATATTGTGATTTTGGTTCTACTTACTTCACTCTGCATTAGTTTGTGTATATCTTTCCATGTTTTACTCCATTCATCATGCTAGTAATTTCTTCCAGAACAATTACATTCACATGCCAAAATTTGTTTAGTTGTTTTTCAGTCAATATGCATCTACTTTATTTCCAAGTCTTTGCTACCACAAAAAAAGTGCTGCTATAGATGATGTGCTACGTATGGCAGCTTTCTACTTATCAGTGATTTCTTTGGGGTTTATGTCTAGTGGTGGAATTTCTAGGTCAAAGGATATAAACATTTTTGGTATTTTATTTGCATAATGCCAAGTTACTTTACAAGATGGTTGTACTGATTCATAGATTCACCAACAGTGTGCTGATGTGCCTGTCTTCTCACAACCCAGCCAATACTGACTATTCCCATGTTTTGTCATCTTTGGCAATTTGTTGGGTATGAGGTGAAACTTCACATTATTTTGAGTTGCTTTTTTTGTGTTTTGGGAGATTTGGAAGATTATTTTATATGATTATTAATAATTATTCTTTTATGAACAATAGTTTATATTATTTAATCACTTATCTAGTAGGTAATTGAATTTTTGCTGTAATTGGTGAATCCAAAGACATGATGTGTAGAAAATGGAAATCTGTATGGTGTGATTTTTTTAAAAAATAGATTATAGTCCCCAATCAAATCATTTCTCTAAATTTATTTATGATTGACTTCAGTGGCTCCTTACTGTCTACTTAGTAAAGTATAAACCCCTTTGCTTAACATTCAAGGACTTCCACTGTCATATGCTAAACTACCTTTCCAACTTTATCTTCTATTACATTGCTTTCACACTATTTTCTAGTTAATATCTGATGCCCTTTCCCACCATTAACCATGCTTATGTTTCCCTACTTCCCAGTTTTTGCTCATCTGTTTCTTAGGCTTGGAATGTCCTTCCTTTTTTTCTACCTGTTGAATTCCTATCCATTTTTCAAAGTACAACTTACATGTAAACTTCTGCACAAAGCTTTCATTGATGTCCTACAGTCAGTAATGACCTCCCTTGAGCTTTACATAGCATTTTATTTTGCAACTAACACATTTATCATGGGCATTATAATGGTTATTATTCTTGTATTGATGCCTTATCCTTCCCACAAAACCATACGCTTAATGAGATCAGAGATAGTTGTCTTATCTAAACTTTATGTCTCTTGAAGTTTCTAACATGGTACCCTACAAATAGTAGGAATTCAATACTTTTATCATGAATGAATGAGTGAATGATTGAAGTAGCCAATGAAATATTAAACATTTTTCCAGTAATCTATTCAACTCTTTTCCCCCAATACAGTAACTTTTCTGACCAGGGTTTGTTTCTTTCATATTCCTAGAACCATTTGAATCTACTTATCTCTGTCTTTTTCTTTCAAAACTATCTTATTACATTTTAAGCCCCAATCTAGTGCTAAATCATTGATGAAATAAAATGACTAGATGTACCAAGTACTCCAGTTCTGAGTACTGTAACTAAACCAAAATAAGGCATTACCCTTCCAGTTAAAGTTGTCAAAGCAAGGGAGATGATAAGTTAGGCTTTGACATCCAGTTGTACACAACATACTTTGATGCAATTTTTTCCATCTCTTGTGAAATCTTCAGAAAATGGCCAATATTTTCCTTATAGCGTTATATAAAAAGTTCTAGTTTTTAAACAGAAAGATATACAGTCATCTGGATAAAATTCATACCATTGTTTGTATGTAATTAGAAAATAACAGAATGTACTAGTTCTCCTTTGGGCCTCTGTTTATTTGAATATGCCTTTGAAGAGCTGGTTATTCATTTTCTTGTCACATGATAAGCTATTGTGTTTTCACCAAAAATATCATCATGATTATTCTAAGATTACAACACTCTCACTCTGGGGCTTTACCTCTTCTGAAGTTTTATATATCTGTGATTCCTTTGGAAGATGAAAGAGTAGAGCAGATGTTACTTTGTGGGGACCCACAAAACCGGCTAAATGATGGTATATTCAAGGAAGCTAAAAATGATCTGAGAGTTCTTTTTTTTTTTTAAGATTCATTAGAATAATATGGCTGGAACAACAACCAATAGCTTTTGGTTAAGGAATAAGTGGGCATTTATGTTAATATGTTAATGAAGAAACCTTTTTCTGTTCAAATCTTTCCTTAACTACCTACAGTAAAATTGAAAAAAAAGTCATGTTATGCCTAAAAGGGCATCAGTAACAGTAGGAGTATACCCCTAGAACATCTGTAGCCTGATGTAATGTAGACAGAGTCCTCAGTCAAGTAGATCCTAAGGGATATGAGAAAGAAATAAAGAGGAGTTTCCTTATGGGAAAGATGATAGTGAAAATTAGAATGAATTAATTAGAGATGGCATAGAATTTAATTTACTTGACTTATTTTAAAATTTATCTGAGGAACTTAAATATAAAGACTGCTTGAAGCCATGGGGTGAGACTAAATGATCTCACAATCTCCCTTTAATTCTATGATTCTATGCAGCAATAAAAGTGAGTTCTAACACTATTTTTGATACTACCCAATTCAGGAGATGATTGCAATTATTTTATTTATTTAAAATAGTATTGTTGTCATAGATTGTCCAAAAATCTTTATATGATGTGATCGTTTCTAATATTTCAGCTTAAGGATGTTTTATACTTAGATGCATTTATAGTAACAAACCAAAATAAACGCCAACTTGAATTAAAAATTTCAAATACTTAGACCAAATCACTTTATTATATTCAGCTTTACCTTTTTTTTTTTAAGGAAACCTATCAGTTTTGGCTAATTTGTAAATATTCTCATGTATGTGAATTTTTGCATAAATATGTACGTTCATATGCTATAATTTTTGCTTTAATTTAGCAAACTCTTTTTAAAGGTCATCTCTCTCATGAAAGATAATTGGTAATTTGCACATTGAATGTGAGTAATTGAATTTGGTCTAGTTTAAGGTCTTTGATGGTATTTTTTTCATTTCAAAGTCATCTGCTTCACATATAAATTAATAATGTAAACCATCTTCTTCCTCAAGTCAGTCTTGTCATAGTCTTCATTTTCTTGGTGGGCCTGTCATTTCATTTTGCTTTTACCAAAGCTTCTTTCATTGTATGATATGTTACATTTAAGTTTTTTGGGGGGATTGTGTATGTTTGTATTCATTACTCAATTTAGTATCTGTTGTTTTTTTTCCCCCTCCACATGGGATCCTCCTATACTGAAATGGATTACAGCTAAATATGTTTGAAATTTTATTTAAGTTACTTTCTTCATGATTTACTTAATGGGAAAACAAAGCTGATTACTATCTACTTTAAAATGAGCATTTTGTCATCAAGTACTTTTGCAAATGATGAGAACTTGTACTTTAAAATGTTTTGAATAATTTTAAAAGCATATATTTCAGGAAACAGTATTATTTGTATATTAATTTAACTTTCTCTTTCCTCCAAATTCAGTAAAATGCACTTTCAACTTACTGTTTTTCAGACCATATTGAGGACATCTAGGAAACTTTCTTTATTCCACATATGTAACATAACTGCTCCTAAGCATTGTGGCATTTAAGATATTACAAAAACATACTTTTTATCATGGTCCTGCCTTTTATCTGTAGATTATTTGCTGGAAGTGGTAGGGTATTTAAGCTTTGAGTTCTTATGTCTAGAAAAATCTGACATAACATGGTTTACATGCAAGCCAGATTTACAGCAACCTATGGTACATTTCCAGTGTTGGACCATCCATTGTTTACTTTTTCTCACACAACATGCTGAGTCTTTTGATGACTGTACAATAATGAATGTTACATTGCAATCTATCTATATATCATTATGGTCTGAAGTATATACATGTAAATGAGTTCTGAGATTTATGCATAAAACTGGTTTGAAACTATTTCCTCCAATAACCCAAGGACTTCAGTTATAATCTCAAAATGGCAATCATTTTTGTGGAGATATGTCTTGATTTCACTGTCCCGAAAGGAATTCACCAGGACATTTCATATATAAGCCATAAATAAAAACATAATTCTATAGTTATTTTGTACTTATATTAACAAGCTATGAGCCCATTATTCAGTGGTTTATTATCCTGTTGATGATTATATATTATTTTTTCTGGTTACAACAAGAAGGAACAGTGTCTCAATGGCAAACTCACCAATGAAGGTTCTCCACAAATTATTTAGGTAGCATGTGAAAAGGAATAATCGTCATCCCACAGGTTCAGTTTTTAATTCATTTTATTTCCATTTCAAAAAGTACAGATTTTAATAATCAAAGATATTTGGAAACATTAAAACAAAATATTTACATTTGTATCAGACTTTCAAAAACAAGTACAAATGTTGTCTTAATGTTTTTACAAGATGATGGTAGTGAATTCTAACACTTGTTATGGTGTGATCTCCTTTGGGATTTTATACATACCTACACTCATGTACATAAATCTGTCCATTAACAAATAGCTCTAGTCTATCACACATCATAGATCTAGAGATAGAAGGGACCTTGGAGGTCATCTAGTCTTGTCAGAGTTTTCCTTTTCTTGGTGGTCCTGTCATTCTATTTCATTTTTCCAAAGTTTCTTTCATTGTATGTTTTGTTACAGATGGTAAAATTGAGGCCCAAATGTTTTGTCCAAGATCATGCAAAGAGTAAATAGTAGATAAAGATTGAAACCAACTTTCTTTGTCTTCTGACTACAAATTGAAGGTCTTATAAGTAAAATAAAAATAATTTAGAGCTAGTCAAAATTACATAAAGTGGCATCATGCTTTAAAAATTGATATAACAGCAATAGAAATATTCTGATGACTTCTGATTTAGAATCAGATATTCAAGGCACTTCTAATTTAAAATCATGGAATTTTAGAGTCAGAAAGGAATTTGGATATATTTTTCTTCAATAACTTTTCCTTCTTAATTTTCTAGAGAGCTAAACACTGATGAAAGAAATGAAGCTTAGAGAGGTTCTGTGCCTTGTTCAAGATTGCATAGGTAGTCAGATTTAGGACTAGAAGTTAGGATTCTTAACTCTTAACCCATCACTCTTTCTACTTAATAATAAAAAAGCAATAAAGAGTGCATTCAGGTTTTAACAACAACCTATTCTGTTAAAAACAACAAACCAACACTGAAAAACCTAAGAATAAATGGGTTTATCTTTATCGTGGTAAGAAATATCTATCTAAAACACAACATTCTATATAGTGGAGATAAACTAGAGGGCTTTCCTGTAAGATCAGGAGTAAAGCAAAGATGCCCATTATTTGATATAGTGTTAGAAATAATATCTATAGAAATAAGGCAAGGAAAAGAAATCAAGAAAATAAGAATAAAGAGGAAACAAAGTTATTACTTTTTGCAGATGGCTTACTAGAAATTCCTAAAGAGTCAACTAAAAATTGAATGAAACAATAAGTATGGTGAAGTTACAGGATTTAAAACAAGTCCATATAAATCCCCAGAATTTTTGTATATTACCAACAAACCCAGCAGGAAGAGATAGAAAGATAAATTCCATTTATGATAGCTACAGAAATTAGAAAATCCTTGGGAATGTACCTACAAAACACACAATGATTATATAAAAGCAACTACAAAATATTCTTTATGGAAATAAATACAGACCTAGAGACTTGAAGGAGTATTAATTGCTCATGAATAAAATGAATCAATATAATAAAAATGACAATGCTATATTAAATACTGCATTAATTGTCACTCTAATTTTTAAACTATTAGGGATAACACTTTTGTCACATCTTTCATTTTTATAAAATTTTCAAGTGATTAATTTCTTTGTATAAAATTCTATTGAAAATCACATATCACAAGTTAATGGTTGATGTAAGTATATTTTTGTTCTTAAAATATCTGACAGAAGATCTAAGGAGTTGTCATTAAATAAGATCTTCATAGGCAATCAATAAAAATAATAATCTTACAAGGTATACTTCTTCAAGTTTTCTGATACACAAGGCAGAAAAAGGTTAAGTGTAAATAAAATTTTCTGGGTACAATTGATTAAAAAACATTTAAGTGATATATAAATCAATGCATAAATAGACTAAGTAAAATATTTTAGTGTAAATTTATCTGTCTTATTTCAAGATTACTAAATTGACTCTGTAATTTAATCTGATAATATAGTATTAGAAAACATCCTCCATTCTGTGCTACTAATATCATTCTGGAATTTTAAATGAGAAAATTATATTTCCATATTTTGCATCTTTTAACTTTATTCACAAATCTTTTTCTGTTGTGTCCCCTTCTTCCCCCCAAGTCAAAATTATTATTAGTACAGTGCATGGCACATAGTAGGCACTTAATAAATGTTTAGTGATTTATTGACAGGATTGTAACAGTGCATACAGCAGTTGATTCTCAATAGACGTATACAATGGATTGGAAAGCAAATATTCGTAATGTCCTCAGATAGCTCACACATGGGACATGCTGTAATGGACTATATAAGCTGAGAGAGAGAGGGAGAGAGAGAGAGAGAGAGAGAGAGAGAGAGAGAGAGAGAGAGAGAGAGAGAGAGAGAGAGAGAATGCACACATGAACAGAGAACCCATGGAAGCAAAATACATATAAAATATTCTATTTTTACTAGTTTCACTGACTTTCAAATTTTTTGGCCGATAGGACACATAGGATGGGAGCACAGTTGCATTGAGAGAAGATTAGGAACATTGATAATACTTCTAACTAAACTAAAGTCAGAGAGGAAATTGATCAAGGAGACAAATTGACTAGATGCTAAAGTGCCCACCCTTTTTTATTATGTGTAAGATCTAGAGAATTCCATATCCTGGAAACCTCCAAGGCTGAAACTAAATTATGTCCATTGGGCAGAGCAAATTCCCTATCACTCAGTTTATGAAGACTAATGCCTGAATTTTGAGTATTTCATATTCCTTTTAAACTTGAAAAAAATGTAATAAATATTAACAGAATTTTTCTGAGTATCAAAAAATACAAAAGCAAAAATTAACCAATTTCATAAAAGGAGATATATAGACATTCTAGTAACTTGTGAGAAATGGATATGGTATATATATATATATATATATATATATATATATATATACACATACATATATATGTGCATGTATTTGAATGTATATATACATATATATACATATACATATATACATATGCACACATATACATGTATGCATGTGTGTGCACACACAACTTTCTAATTTCCCAGACTTGGAAATATCTAAGTGTACGAGCTTTGAAATATGTCCAGATAATATTTGTGTAACTGCCTTATGCAGCAAATATTTGACATCTATATTGAATAGAGAGTTGTAATAGGCAAAGGCCATAATGGTTTTAAATATAGACTCCTTCACAAAGTCTTATTAAGGGATATTGTGTTAGATTGTAGAAATTATTGCTTAAGAAAATAGTGAGCAACAATAGATGAAAACATCTATATGTGGATAGATAGCTAGATAGGTATATACATACATACATACGTGTATATATATATATATATATATATATATATATATATATATATATATATATATATATATATATATATATATATAGAGAGAGAGAAGAGAGAGAGAGAGAGAGAGAGAGAGAGAGAGAGAAGTAGATAGAGAAGTAGATAGCCTGGTAATATACCCGACTATTTCTGATCATCCTAATAATCTTTAAGGAAGAAAAAAGGGAAAAAATTAAAAAGAAATTATATTGCAAACTCTTCTGTCCATCAATGATAGTAGTTACCACATTTGAACTCACAGTCCCTTACATGCTACATGACAGGGCAAGTATAGCTGGAATAGGCTCTACCAGTGAAGGTCCATGCTGGAAGCAACACAAGTTTGAAGGTGGTTAGGGGTCAGTATTGAAGGTATGTAGAAGAAGAGAAAATATTTTTGGGGAAATTACTTGTGAAGAAAATAACAAACCCAATTATTTCCCAAAAAAGACAGTTGAGAAAGTAACAATGACTTCCAATGCATACAAAATCTTTATGAAAATACTCTATGTTTTTGAAAATAATCTATTTAGTGTATCCTTAATAAAGATCTTAGGAGGAGCAAACAAATGATAATCTATGCCATCATATAATTGTCCAAAATATGTAGAGAATCTAAAATTTCACTGTTTTTATATTTGTTTACTATAGAAAAGCATATACTTTGATAAGTTAATAAGAGTTTCCAATATTTATATGGTGCTTTAAGATATGCAAAGTACTTTACATGTGTTATTTCACTTGATTCCCACAACCATATGAAGGTTCTTTTATTATACCTTCTTTTATTATATCTATTTTTCAGAGGAGGCCACTGAAATCAAGAGAGGCTAGGTCTTGCCCAGGGTCACATAACTAAGTAAGTGTCTAAAGAAGAATTTTAACTCAGGGCTTCCTAACTCTGAGTCCAGCACTCTGTTGTTTATATTACCTAGCTATCATCAAAGTAAAATATTACTTTAAAGGTTCTTCTTCAATCAGTTATCTCACATACACATTCCACCATAATATAAAGTTAGTTTAAAGATTTAACAACTAAGATTTCTGTGTTTAATGACCCTCTGTTTATTAATATTGAGTGAGACATAAAGTATAGAGACTTGTTTGCAGAAGGTGTTTGAAACCCCCATGGAGAATATCTTATATGAATCCAAACTGAAGACCTCAGAAATTGTGAGGTCCTTTGGGAGCCCTATTTGCAGACAAAATTCTACCTATTGTAGCAACTCCTGACCAAGAGAAATGATGACCCAGAGTTCAACCTAATTATCCAAATTTGAAAAATTAAGTGGATGAAGAACACCTATTGTTTAGGGTATGATATTTAGTTAGATACACAATTCAGAGGGCTAGTTCCTTCATTTTAATACAAGCAAACAGATGAGTGTTTTGGGCTGAATTGAGCATGACAAAGGAATTGGACTGTTGTCTATGGGAAACTTCAATATTTTTAATGACCCCCAGCTTCTACCTAAAGCAAAATCCTATTAAACACATGTATGCAACCATCAATTATCTTCTTGTAATTCTGGGAGCCATGGAGGTTTGCAAAGTCTGAAGAATGAAAACTTTGGTCAGGTGTGGTGGTGTATACCTATAATTCCTGCTACTCAGGAGTCTGACATTGGTAGATCTCTTGAATTTAGGAGTTCTGAGTTATAATGGGCTAAGCTGTCCAAGTGTCTGCTTTATTAGGTGTGGTGAGGCCTAGGGACTATCAGATTGATTAAGGAAACATGAAACAATTCAGGTCAGCAGCTGTGTAGAAGCTGTTGGTCAGAATGGGACAGAAACCATTAGTAGCCCCTGAAATTCCAGCTTGGTTAAGATAGAAAGACTTTAAAATTTAAGATGATTAAAGTTTGATTTATACAAAATGCAACAGAGATCCTTATGTGTGAATATGTTGTAAAATATTGCTGATAAAAAGTATCACAGCAGAAATAATATAAAAGGTATCATCAGAGAGGGGGAAAGGAGCAAGGCCTGTCACATGGCAAGAATGAAGACTGATGAACAGTCTATATGCTTCATTGATGTCTATATTGTGTCAAAAATTAAAAGAAGGCCTCCAGTATGTTGGGGGACTATTTAGCTCTGCACATGGTCTCAAAATGACGTAAGATGAGAAGATGGTGGTGACTTGTGAGCTGCATTGTTGGAGGGAGTCTTTACATCAATGAGGTTATAAATTTATAAGAGAAATATTCCAAATATAGCACCACAGTGCTCTGCACATAATGCTTATTAAATTGTCTATCTGTTTATCTGAGTAGTGACTGATTTTTGGTAATGCTGTTTTAGTAAAATTAAATGATTAGAGAATGGACAATGAAAAATATGGACAACCTTAGGATAGCTTCTCTGGAAAATGCACATATACTATACTGCTCTAGTGGCATGTCTGGGGGCAAAGATGGGGGGTAATTGATGTATACACTGGAGAAAAGAGTTAAAAGATTCCAATTTTGAATTTTGTTGATTCACATTTTGTGGAAAATCTTAGTGAATGAATAGTGAAACAAAAAATGAGCTGATAGTAGCTTACCTATGAGTTGCCAATATTATGTGAATATGGCTTAAACTCAATGATCACTAATTTTTCTTTAATATGAGGTCAGTAATTCACAAAAGTCCTGCTGTAATGCTTCCTTACATGGGGGTGACATGACATGGGATTCTTAAAGCTAACCTCACAGAGCCTAAGCTCCTATAGACTTTTGCTAAGAATCACCTAGTTTTGTTTTTTTAATCCATTTACACACATTGTCAGATGGTCCTTTAAATGTGGGATTTTTATGTAATGACTAATGAATGGACAAACTATTAGGGTTATATTTCTATCTATATCCTTACTGTGAATAAAACAAGATGACAGAAAGAAATTACAATTCTTTAAGTGGAAGCAAAACTCATGAGTTTTCCTTGCAGATGCAAACAAAGAAATGTGTGGAGTTGATTTCGTCATGTTCTCTGAAACATCACTGTGTACAATTCATGGTTCTCAGCTTTCATTGCTCAAAATATATAGTGTATATAAAAATCTATTGCAAAGAATGAAATAAAGAAATTCTATGAACATATTGACAAGATTATGAATCCAAAGTCATCATGTACCTTGAGCGCCCAGTGACTTCAGTATATATATGGGAGCATAGAAACACATATTAGAAAATATTCAGGAGCACAAAATGTAAAAGACCAAAGACATTTTGATGCCTTTAATCCTCATGCGCATCATGAGCATTTTATGCATAAAGAAGGATGTCAGTAGGCATTATAATGGCAAACACTGAACAATATCCCCAAATATGAATTGTCACTTTTTTAAGAAATTAAATGACTAGTCAGGAAGATGAGTCATTTCAAAATTAGCCATCTGTATGCAGTCAGATCAGGGAGCTGTTTGAACAACAAAGTCAAAGGCTAAAGATAAATGAAAAATTACATATCTAATGCAACCTCCTTTAGCAAACTGTTAATGTTGAAAAATGGGAAACCAATAAAAGTAAAGACATTTATTCTATTATGTTTTCTTAGGAAAGTCTATACCACTTTATTGCACATTATGTAATAACCATTATCTTAGAAAAAAATCAAAATCATAGAGTTCTTAAACCAGAATGGAACAACTTATTGTAGATATAAGTGTGATATAGAAATTATTAATGTATTTATATATATATATATATATGTATAAAATGATACAAAACATATCATCTACAACAGATATGACTAGAAGAAGATCAGTCATATAGGGAGAGTAAGGGATACCAGCACAAGTGTTGTGTTAGTATCTACTCCATGCTAAAAACAGAAGAAAGCTTTGGTAGCTTCTTTATAGTGTATTCATGGAAAGATATAGTTAAGCATCAAATAATGAAAAGGGATATTTTGGTCACAAATTAAGACTGAACCCCATCAGGGAAATCACAGTTGCTTTGTTGTTTTGGAGTATATGGAAATCAATAGAAATAAAACATGTGATATCGCTCATCAATGAATAAAATGGCAGCTTGTGGCAGTGCTGTGCTTCTGGGTCTCTGCTGGGTAGGTGATATATTTCTTGCCTGAAAATTTTCAGGAGACAAAAAGGACAGAGGATAGTAATTGATTGAAGTGATGTTAAATGATAATTTTTATAGTTACATGAAACTGCATTTTATTCTGTACTTCAAATTAAATAGTTGTTTCCATTCTAAACTTAGAATGGGGTCATTTTTATTAATCATCTTGAGGCAGTGAAGTAGAGAAATGGATATAGCACTGGGCTGGAGTCAGGAAGATCCTGAGTTCAAATTTGTACTGAAAGACTTATTAGCTTGTGACCTGCAGCAAGTCACTTAACCTATTTGCCTCAGTTTTATTTTCTCTAAAAGTAAGACAATAATAGTATTATTGTTGTTATGGAGATGAGATAATACTTGTAAAGCTGTTTGTAAACCTTAAGGTGACATATAAATGGTAGCTATTATTATTATTATTATTATTATTATTATTATTATTATTATTATGTTAGTAGTAAGTATTAACAATAATTATCATGGCTTCACACAAAAGCATTAAACATGAACAACCTGAAAAATTGTTATGAGACCATTGTTCAATAGTACTTAATTCCTTCACTATCAGATTAATTATGGAAGCCCAGAATGATTGAAGAAGAGTCCATCTAAGGCACCTTCATCCTGATCCATCTGTGTGCTTTAAAAACTCCTAAACCTTAAATCATTTTCATCAACTAAATATCTATTTTCTTAAACATCCTTAGTAAAAGATTTCTCTGGGTAATTACCTGATAAAAATCCCATCTTCAGCTTTATCTGTGTAGACAAAGTATGAGAGTGCAGAACTGAGTAGGTATACAGTAAATCATGCTTTTTGATTTACTAAATGTATCCCATTATTACAAGATCACAGATTCATGAGTTAATAAAGCTTCAGTATCACTAGCTTAGAACTGCTTTTTTTTTTCAAGTGAGGGAGCTTACCCAAATAGGTTAAGTCACTTGCATATGTCACCTGGGATATTTTAGAAACAGAAACACCTCCCACATCACCCTAGTATATTCAGATAATGGAGACAGAACGATTATGCCCCAAATGATTGCTTTCATTTTCAAAACATTTAAGTACACTGCAGAAAATACTCTGCTAACAACTTTTGTGCCTGCTGTTCCAAAAAAACTTCCAGTAAGCTATTTTTCTTTCAACTAAACACCATTGATGCTAGCTATAGACATTGTTTATTTTGTACAATTTATGATCCTTCTCTTCTCTTTCCAGACTGCTTCAAGCAAGTCTTTACTAGAACAGCCCTAAAGTCATTAAAGAATTTCTTCCCCTTAAACTCACAATCAAACACTTGGCGTCTAGTCAGTGCAATATGTATATTACCAATAAGAACTGTGCAATTTCATATCCCTCATACATAGTTGCATGACTAACAGTCCCAAGAAACTAACAGAAAATGTTTTCTAGCAGCATCATGAGTTTCTTGTATGCGTTCTTCTTCTTTAGTGTTCAAAGAAAGTAAAGAAAAAGAAAGATCATATCATAGCATGAAGACAAAATTTTCAAATAGCAAATTGTTCTAATTGCTAAGCTCTTCCTATCAGCATAAACAATATTTATGTAGGGAAAATAGATACATATATGTAACAAGCATATCTCCAGTGCAGGAGGATTGGATGGTATTATTTTTACTGATGATAATCATGCATTCATCTACAAACAAAATTATTTTTTTAAGGTACATGTGGGGCTGTTATAGATGAAAGGGATTTGAAAAGACTTCTTCCACTCTAGGAAGAGGTGAGATGAGATATATGTACTTAACACAGTGACTTTTTTTTTTTAAATAGAAGCTACTTACAATATTAAATAATTATTCATTTGTTAACATACCTCCTAGGTTTTTTAGTTTCTTTATTTTATTTTATGTATTTTATTCTTTATTTAAATGCATATAGTATTTTGTCAGAAGTTTTTTTTTAATCTATTGACATAATCACGCAATTTTAATTGGGATAAATGTAGTCTATTATGTTTATTATTTTCCTAACGTTGAACCCATTAGATTGTGAGTGCCTTAAGGGCAGGAATTGTCTTTTTTTTTTTTGGCTAGGCAATTGGGATTAAGTGATTTGCCCAGGGTCACACACCTAGCTAGTAATTGTCTGAAGCTAGATTTGAACTCGGGTCCTCCTGACTCCAGGGTTGGTGCTTTATCCACTGTGCCACCTACCTGTCCCCAGGAATTGTATTTTGCCTTTTTTGTAACCCCAGTCCTTAGCACAGTGTCTGGCACACAGCAGGTCCTTAATAAATGCTTATTGATTGATTAAACCAATCTTGTATTGCTGTTGTAAATCCAAACTCATAGTAAATAACCTTTTTGATAAGGCCTTTTTTAAAGGTACAGAAAAAAAAAGAAGTGAGGTCGGACAAAATAGAGCAATTTTGTTACTACCATTTAAATTTAACATATTTAACAACAAAGAAACTATATAATAGGATTTCACAGTATTTTAGCTAATCCTTTTTTCCTAGTTCTTTGTGTATTGAAATGTGTTTATTGAAGATCATGTTAGGTTTAAAACATATACATCTAAAATATGTTACTTTTTACAAAATATATTTTTAGATGCCAGTGTGAATCGATATCATGTACAGTGGTTTGCAGAATCATGTGCCCATAATGAAACAAGTGGACCTGAGAAAGCAACTGGTTTGGCCCATGTAAGTTGAAATTTCCTAAAAGTTATAGTTTTCCAAAAGTTGGAGTCGGCATCTCAGGAGGTAATAAACTTCCCATCTCATTTAAAGTTCTTTAAATAGAAGATGGGTAGCAACTTGTTCCCAGATGTTGTGCCTGAACTGTAGTTACAAAGGGGAAAGTGAAGGAGCAAGAATTTACTAAGTAGGTCTTGTGTTCTATGTATCTGCTTTACAAGTATCTCATTTGACCTTCACAATGACCCTTGGGAGGCAGATGCTATTACTATCCCCATTGTATAGGTGAGGAAACTGAGACAGAGGTTAAGTGACTTGCCCAGGATTACACAGCTAATAAATGTTTGAGGATAGATTTGAACTCAGATCTTCCTGTTTTCAGATCCAGCACTCTAGCCACTGAACCATCTAGTTCTCTTATGAGTTGGATTAAAATAGAAAGAGTACTAGACTTGTCAGAAGACTTGAATTCAAGTCTCAGCTCAATTTGGATTAGACATTTGACTGGGCAACCATAATCAGAGATCTAGAATTAGAGTCACCTCAAAGACCATCTAGGCTGACAGCTTTATTTTATAGATGATAAAACCTAGTTCCAGTGAGATTAAGTGATTTGCCCGAGATCATTTGTATAGTGTTAGAGGCAGGATTTGAATCTAGGTACTCTGGCTTGAAAGAGTCATTCTTCTCCACTATACCATGCTAGACTCATTTAAATTATGTAGATTAAGTAAAATGAGGGGATTTAGGAAGAACATTTTTTAAAAATTCCTTTTATCTACCCTTCTCTAATAGTGCATGATTTTATGACTTTTGTCAACTTCTTAAGATTCTATGTTTTTAAATAGAAACATCTTTTTGGTCTTCTATCTTTCAGGAATATTTGCCATTTAAATATTGAATAGATCTTTTTGGAAATTAGTCATATCAAAGACAATTTTTATGATGCATAGAAGCTAGCATAATAAATAGCCTATTATGAATGCTTGAATTAATATAAAATTGGACAAAGGAAAAAATATCTGTGTCTAATTTTCTAAAGGTCTTAATTATCTGACTTTACTTCACTGACTTGGCAAGTTTTACACCGCTAGTTAGCATCTGAGGTTGGATTTGAACTCTTCCTTATTCCAGGCTCAAAGCTCTATCCATATACCACCTTTCTGCATCAGGGTAGTATAAAGAGAGGTGACCATAACAAGTGCAGTGCTGGATTCTTATCAAGATATAATATTGCACAGCTAAGCACTGGATAAAAATAATGAATTGAAGAATTGAAGAGTCATAATCCTCCTTCTTTATCATCTCTTAAAAGTAATTTAGTTTTGAATCTTATTTTTCTTTTGTTTTCTCTTTTTCTAGGCCCTTGCCATGTATCTTTTGTAGCTATATTAAAGGCTGTTTGATCTTACACAGTTTCATTTTCAATAGTTTTTAAAAAAACAACCCTTATTTCCCCCCTAAATTCTCACTAGTTTTCCAATGATAAATTCCTCAATAAGTCCTGTCTCTGGGAGTTTCAGGGGCCTAAAGAAGTACATTATTAGCAGTCTGTATTTTACTTTATAGTTTCCTTTAGTTGCTGCTATTGCTGGGTTTTTGTTTTTCTGATTGCTTTCTGGTTCCATGTAATTTCTCACATCTTTGGGCCAATGAGATAACAATAAATTCTCAGCTGTAAAGAATAATAATTACTAGAATAATAAAAATAAAAACAATACTGATGCTAACAACAATAATAATGTCTTATCTTTATATAGCCCTTTAAGGGTGGGAAAGCATTTTACATATGTTATCTTATTTGATCCTTATAATAGCCCTCCAACATGGCAGCTATTACTATGCCCACTTTTTTGGTACAGAAACTGAAACAGAGAAGTTATGTGACTTACCCCGGGTCACACAACTATTAAGAGTTTGAGGTAGGATTTGAACCTCAGGTTCCTGAAAAAAAATTGTCTCAGAAGAATATTGTTTATATAACCCTAAATTTTATTGATTTCCATAAAAAATAGAGATGTATTCCTTAAAAGAAAAGTTGATTCCAAGAGATAACAAACAAATTTGGGTTGTTTCTGTTCATTTTTTCCTTATCTCTTTTTCTTGCTATATGAGTTAGGTACCAAAAGCCTTGAACCATTCTCAGATAAAGGAGGATCACAGAAATTTATCTACGAAGCAAATTCTTCTTTTTAATTGACCACTGCCCCTCACCCCATCATTAATCCCCATCTCCAATAAAAGTAAACTCAAGGCGCTCCAGCTACACTTTTTTTTGACCTTAGACGTGTTCTTTCATTTCTGTCTCACTGCCTAGCTGTAGCCATGTTTCTCTCTGAAATTTAGCAGGTACCTCTATCTTTTTAGCAGAGAAATCCCTAGACATATTTTATGCTGCATGCCAATTCCAATGAGATTTAATAGATGATGAATAAAATAAACACTATGTTGCATTAACAATACTTATTAGAGACTCAAAAATAATACCTGGGACAGGTCTTCCATGTATTGATGTGATTCTAAAGATCCACACTATAGGATAGCAGCCAAATATCTGACCCCTTAGCAAGTTAATCTGGATCTGGGGTAAATTGTTTGAGATAATAGTGTGGCTAGAAGCTGTAAGGGCAACAATGATTGTTATTAGGCCTTCTTGGGATTTGCATATGCTCTAAGAAAATCTGCTACATGTGGCTAAAGGCAATCTTTCAGATCAGGTTAAATCAGTTTTCTTAATGTAAAAATAAATTAGATTAGCATTTACAACTTTGCACTACCACCCCCATTGCCACCAAGTTCAAGAGTTTGTTCCAAGTGTTAGAAGTTGGCAGCTTTGATGCAGAATGACTAAAGTGTTGTTTAGTATTAAAGGACATGTCCTGCAGCAATGATAATGTTTCATGATTGTAATTAATCATAACGACAGTTTCCCCTTTGTAGTTTTTATAAAAGCCATATTGAGTCAGCTAAACATATAGTGAAAAAACCTTTTTTTTGGAGGGAGGGGTAAAATGATTTTATCTCCTGGCAATTTTGTTTTATCCTCAGTGAATTTATTTGCAGCATATGTGGTTTCTCTTGCTTTAGGAAAATTATATAATTCTTCAAGATCTGGCCTTTTCATGCAAATATAAAGTGACTGTCCAGCCAGCAAGACCCAAGGGTCGTTTGAAGGAAGAAAGTATTTTCTTTACCACCCCACCTTGCTCTGCTCTGAAAGGGAAACACCACAAACATAATAGCTGTCCTGGTGAAGGAGGTAAGTCAAGATCTAATGAAGAACCAAGTACACTTTGGAGTATGAAAAACATGTTGGGAAAATATTTTCAGAATGTATTTCACCAGACTGAAAGTTTAAAGTAGCCATTCTCTTAATGTCATATTGTAACCTAATGGTCCATTTTGGAGTTCTGTTATGAAGTCTTGCTAGTGAAGTACTTGAAAAACAAATATCCTTTTTGCCTTCTTTTTCCCTGACTTCTTGTAAAAAGTGAAAGTTCACAAGTCTGGGACTATACATATAGCATCAGACTTTTTTCTTTGATTTTTTTTCCTCTTCATCCACTTTTTGATATTATTCATTATAAGGGATGGTTCTTTGAATTTGGAGAGGGGAAGAGGAAACAAAAGGGATCACCAAAAGTCTTTTTCTCAAAAAAGAAAAGAATGTTTTTGCTTGCAAATAGCATTTCACTAATACAGAGAGATATCATTATATACTGTTAGGAAAAAGAAGCCCAGAACAAAGCACATTTTAAGAAAATTGCTCAGATTTTTTTTTTCACTTGCCATCTTAGTGAATCAGATGTGGTTTGACTAAGCCTGAACTTTAGTTCCTAAAAGCCTACATTAGAAAATCTAGAAGAAGGCAATAAGATCTGATTCACAAATTCATAAAAAGGACCTACTTACATTGCTACTCACATAGTTGTAACACCATATTCTGTTCTTAATGCTGTTACAGGTCCAGTTCTTTCCAAAGTATTAGCCAAGCCCGAGAATCTGTCAGCGTCTTTCGTTGTTCAAGAAGTCAATATCACAGGACACTTTTCCTGGAAGATGTCCAAGGCCAATCTCTATCAGCCTATGACAGGATTTCAAGTCACTTGGGCAGAAGTTACTACAGAGAGTAGACAAAATAGCTTACCCAACAGCATCATTTCCCAATCTCAGATATTGCCAGCAGTAAGTGTTGTAGAAAGAGGCACCTGCTTCTGCCATAAATATTCATTGCTGAATTCAGAATTCAAATTTATGCACTATTGTACTCTGTGATACCTTGAAATTCTCTGCCCCACCCCCAATCTTTGAATGTGGTTTGTAAGCTCCAACACCCTTCAGATTCTGCTTGTAAAGTATAAAGTAGTAAAGTATTCAGATGAAGGCTGACCACACCTGGCCCCAGATGTTCCCTAGACTGCCTTCAGCTAGCAATGAATTTGTGGCTGCTCAGTTCATTTTAAATAAGAGAAGAAATGAAGATAGCCATTTCTTTGATAGCTTTGCAGTGAGGTTATCTTGCCCATGCTATATGCAATGTCTGTATTTGACCTCTGTACTGTCTCCTATAAGTAAGCATTACCCTTTGAAATAACATACTAAATAACAATTAACTCAGAAGTGATTACTACTTGACTTTATCCCTGAAATATGACTGAATTAAGAAATAGGCTATATAAAGAGTTGGACTCACTTCTAAGCCACTTACTCTTTGGGGAATTGAGTGGAGAAAGGAATAAGATTCTGCTTTTGCTCTCTTCAAAATTTACTTAGAATATTTAGTAGGAAGGGAAGGGGAAAGGAAGGGAAAAGGAAGGGAAAGGAGAAGGAGAAGGGGAAAGAGAAGGTAGGTGAGAGAGAAGGAGGAAGGAGGGGGGAGAAAGACAGAGACAGTTAGATACACCAAAACAAAGAAGGGAGGGAGGGAGGGAGAGAGGGAGAGAGAGAGAGAGAAAGAGAGAGAGTAGAGTGAAGCCCTAAAAGGAAAACTTCATGACATTAGAAAATAGTCTGTTTTCAAAGATATTCATGTCTGTAATGAATCTAGGCAGGTTTTGGAAGAATTCTTCTCTGTAAAGAAATAAGCATTTAAGGTCATAGACACTGACATATATTGTGCTTTAAGGAAAATCATTGGCTATTTAACTAAAATTGGAATTATCATGAATTCATATCAAAAGATGTACAGTTGAGAACTTAAAACCATGGGAAAGTCTTATGCTAAAGCCAACAAAAAAATCTGAAATCCCACAAGTGAACCCTGAGAATTGGCATCTTTGCAGATTTGCTCTTTGCCAAATGTCTGATGCTGCCAAGAATTTAGCTAGGTGCTAAGAAACTATACAGTGGAGAATTCAAGCAAATTAGCAGAAACATTCTTTTTTTTTTTTTTACAAATTTAAATGTAGTTTCAAAATTTTAAGTGAATATGTATTACTGTAAGCAAACGGCCTCATAAAAGGAACAAAATATCTGCAGAGAAAGCTTTAATCGCGTACTAAATCCAATTATTCATTTTCATCTCATTTAACTTGTTAGGACCATTATGTGCTGACTGTACCCAATTTGAGACCATCCACACTCTACAGATTGGAAGTGCAAGTGCTTACTACTGGAGGGGAAGGGCCAGCTACAATAAAATCATTCAGGACACCTGATCTGCTGCCATCTTCAACTCACAGTGAGTATGGAGGCTTTTTTTTTTTAAATCCTGTTGAGCTGACTAGGAACACAGGTTATGTTAATGAAAATCCTCTTTAAAATAAGCAAATTATGGAAGCTTCATATGAAACATGTACTTTTCCTTACTTAAAACTCTCCCTAAGAGGGGAGTTGAATGATCTTGATATTGATTTGACTATTTTCATCCATTGTAATTCTACAGGGGTGTTGTGTATGTAGCAAAATAGGCTCTTTATCCTTTTTCCCTTCCCTCCTTCCCTCCTTCCCTCCTTCCTTCCTTCCTTCCTTCCTTCCTTCCTTCCTTCCTTCCTTCCTTCCTTCCTTCCTTCCTTCCTTCCTTCCTTCCTTCCTTCCTTCCTTCCTTCCTTCCTTCCTTCCTTCTTTCCTTCCTCCCTCCCTTCCTCCCTCTGTTCTTCCTTTTCTCCTTCCTTCTCTTCCTCCTTCCTTTCTTCCTTCTTTTCTTCCTCCCTTCCTTTTTATTTTATCTTATGCTTTCATGGTATATACATTGTTAGAGTTAGGAATAGAAGAGGGACAGAGAGACACTAGGAATCAAATGTTTCTTATGGAAAAATCACAACTATTCAATCTGATCAACAGATATTTATCAATTGCTTACTATATAAAGTTATAATATACTTCTTTTAATTTCTTAGGACTCCATCTTAAACAACATCATCCACATCACTATAAGCCTTCTCCAGAGAAATACTAAAATGAAATGATTTTTGAAGCGTGAAAGAGTATTGAACTTCAGAATATTTGCAGGACAATTGGTACTTTCCCATCCTTAAATTGCCTAGTTGAAGTTACAATCACATATAATTCATTGATAACTCTGCATAGATGTTTTCCCCAATACATGTGCCTGCAGTGCTGCATGCCACAAGCATTATGACAGTAGTGTCTATATTCTGCCAACCGAGGATGTAAAGCACCTGTGTCACTATGAAGACTATGCCTATTGTAACTGAGATTTTGTTTCCTATACTTATACTAAATACAAAGGGTGCTACATGTGTTTTTGATGATCTTTGGGAAAGGATCTTTGGAGAAAAGTGATTTTTTACATATGACTGGCCAGCGTAGAACAGCTTTGGGTGATGATGATGTAAGTGAATGTGGAAGGAATAAATGCACTAAAAAAATAAGAGCAGTTATAGAGATCTTAGTCTGAAAATACATGAATAGTTATCAATTGAAGACATATTAGGTGGGGAAAATCAATGTTTAACTATTTTCCCCAAATAATATAACAAGTGCTATAGTTAGGCCACATCTATGTTATCAGTTAAAGACACCACTGGGGAATAATTTGTATGTACTTATAGTGAATAGGTACATGAGATGAGCATTTGTATGACATTGAGGTATCCTTACCATTCCCACTGACCTCCTAAAATACTTAATATTTAGAGTTATAGTCTGCCCTACTTGAACATCCCAGTTAATGTAGTTTAAAGTCTATTCTGTGGCCCACACCAAATCCAGATAAATTCATGTTAATCATGTATTATCTATTATTGTGATGCCAACTTATTTAGGTAGTAACCAAAATATCCAAGGAATTGATTGATTTAGCCCCAAGAATGTTCCCCATTCCTTCTTTAGGGAAATCAATTATTTTACTGTCTCCCAGTCAAGTAATCAAAGCTTTACTTATGTCTAGGAATTTAAACTCCCCAATTGTGTAATATTATTTCTTCTCTCATTCATTCTTTAGTTAAGGAGGAAAACTGCTATTTGCATCCATTTTCCTAAAATGTTCGTATAATTGAAGACTTATGTTACCTCATTCTTAAAATGAAGACAGTTCCAGTCCTAACTTTTTCTAATGCTTCATGCAGAAGCTTATATAGATGGATTTTTTTTTAAGCCAAGTACAATGCTTTCATTAACAGGAGAAAAATAGTTATACTGCATTTGACTCATCCTTATGAACTCTACAATTTTCTATTCTTTTGAATAAATAATTTTTCATTTGAATCAATAAAAATTTCCCTATTTCCAAATGGAAAAAGGTCAGTTAATGACATTATCAGGATATTGGATTGCTATGGTTATTAGAGAAATAGGACTCAAGGATTTTTTTTCAAGAGATACATACCAAATAGACACAAAATAAATACAAATATGTACACACATATACATGTGTGTATGTATGTATACACACATTCACACACATATGCATGCCATATTGGACTTAGTTCTTTACTGGGAAATGCTGGAGACAGATCATCCATCTGGGAAAAAAAACCACATAATCCCAGGAATCCTGCCAAAGACAATGAGAATTAATGAGAGCAACTTAATAATTAATTTCCCTCAAAGTTTTCTATTGTTTAAGAAGATAACTATAAATTTACTTTTTTTTTTAATGCACAGCTTTCATGTTGAAGTTTACTGGGGAAAATGTATTTTAAGATTTTAGGATGCACATTCTCATTCTTACCTCACATGCATAGTTATCAAATCTCATTTAATGATTTTCTTACAGGTACAAAAAATTGTGGGAACTGATATAGAACTTAGAATTCATGGAATTTATGTGCACACACACACAAATATAAGATTATTTATCTACCCATCTATCTATCTGTCTGTTTCTATTTACCCAGTTGTTCTATCTAGGTTTTATTTTTAAGACTCTTTACAAGATTATCAAACCCAGAGATTGATTTTTAAAACATTTTCCTTTTATTGTGAACAAATTGAAAACTCCTAATGAATAAACTCAGTATATCATGTACATAGCTTAAAATGCAAGGTCCAAATGAAAGTTTCTGTTGGTTTCACAGGCAGCTCTTAATTTAGATAAGCATGTATGTAAACCTTGGGAAATACACCAGATTTTAAAATTTAAACCATTTTGTTGAAGGAAACAAGAAACTCATGTTAAAACACATGGGGCATAAGCAAACATAATACAGCGATCTCCTTGGAAAACTATGCTAAATTCCAGCACTGATGCCAACAACCAGAATCAACAACAGCAAAAGTTTGAGAGAGGGGAAAGAAAATGAACACACACACACACACACACACACACACGTTGTTTGAAGCTCAAGTTTATCTTATTCCTTTTTTTGTCATAAAATCAGTGCAATCACTCTTTACAATCTGTTTTATTCATGAATGATTGAAATAAGGAGGTCAAAAGATACTAATGAGAATAGATGTGCATGTAAAACTGAATTATTTTTCTTTAGTTTGAGCTAGCCAAAATATAAAGTATTATTTTAGAACTGTAGGTAGAAGCTGAGATCCACAAAGTCAATACCATCAATTCCAGAGTAATAAGGAACTGCTTATATCAACATCTGTTTCTTTTTTTAATCTCCATAACACATCATTCTAGTTTGGGTGGTGGGTTTTTATGAAAAAAATATAGCCAATTATTGTCTAAAAGGCCAGTTGTTTTGCATTTTCTTCACTTTCAGTAAGTTCACATTGGCAAAGTACAATTCTAATTTCATTTTTGTAGAGTTGAAAACTGTTCTTTAAAAGGAAACAAATGTATTGTTTCTGTGCTTAATCATGAAATCTATCCAGCAGAAATTTATAAGACGTATTAAAATTGGGCAGATCTCACATTTAAAGACAACAATATTGTGTTCAATAATGATAGTCAGTGTTTATGGGACTGAAATAAATCTTTTAGCTACTCAAAAACAAGGCACTGAAAATAGAGAAAAGATAAATTATGTACTGTATACACTTTTCCCTGCTAGAATGTACATTCTTGGATTTATCCTAGACTATCTCACTAAGATTTTTTTTTCCATCTGAAAATTTTAACATTCTTTTTGCAAATGGTCTTGTGTTCTTTTGAAAGCACATGTTACAATTTTCATACTATTTATGGGAGAAGATCATTTTTATACTAGGTTATTTTGGAAATGTTTACGAATCAGAGTTCAAACTAGAACATATTGTTGCTTCTTATAAAGCTAAAGGAAAAAACACCAGGCCCTATCCTGACATCTTGATTGAGTAAGAGAGATTCTGCCCATATTAGGATTGTGGGAGAAGGCCTGGGCACCATAGTAAGATGCATAATTAACATAAGGGGACACTGGGAACATAGGAGACAGAAGGAAAGTACTATTTTAAAAATCAAACACTGAAATAGGCAACTATCTCATTGCTCATTTAGAACACTCACAGAAAAGTTGATTTCTGTCTTTTGTGTCTAAATAATGGAAGTGGAAATTTTATTTTTTCCTTCATGTTTGTAAAGGTCCATTGTGATATTGACTTATTTATTAATGCCCTTTCATTTTGTGACACGTAATCCTTCATTTTTGTTGATACTGAAAATCCAAAATAACTGTCATGTTATGAGATCTTATATTTTAGAATCAGGAAATGAGGCTCAAAAGCTGTTGCATGTAGTTTAAAATTTTATTTAAGAAATGTAAATGAATTACCTGAAGATGTCAAATATTATATATGGTTTTGCATGCCCAAACTCAGTGCTCAGTTATCGGCATGAACTGTAATGACCATCATATCTCTACTGAATATATTAGCAAGTTACACAATTTACAGAGTGATTAACAGAGGTTTATATGTAAAGTTATTTTTCTCCTTTACTTAATTATATTGTAGTGTGAAGATAACAGAACTGCTTATCTGTCACCCAAGTGGGCTGTAGAAATCATGTTCCCTGTAACAGTCATTTAAAGTCAATATTTATTTATGTATGTAATACAAAAAAGTTTGATTTTTGTGTATGTCTGTCCTGTTATTTACGGAGAAGAAATCTTGTAAAAATTTTTTTTTTGTAAAAAAAAAAACAAATGAAAGTAATTGTAAATAGTCTGATATTCTGTTACTCATTATTTTCATGTTAGAACTTGTACATATTGTTTAAGTAATAAACTATCTCTAAACCTGTAAAGGAAGCTGCATTTTTCCTTCCAAGGGAGCTGCATTTTATTTTTTACCTTGAGCAAATCAGAGACTCCTCTAACACAAATCAGATTCAAGTGGCATAAGTTTGCTCTATCAGTATGTCTGGAATTGAGGTCTGGTTAATGTTAAGAAGACAGCACTTCATTCTAATGAAAGTATTTCAGAGTTGACAATCAACACCCCACAAGCCTTTCATCACATTTAAAATCATTCATGATTCCTTTTTGTAAAGACTCTTCACTTATTTTCCTAGTATTGTCAGAAGTATCCTCACTAATCCTATATAGCTTCAACTTTTAAAAACCATTAGTAAATGCTTCTATATCATAGTTCCATGCATTAAGTTGGAGGATTACCTACAAATATTATTAATAAAGCATAATAAACACAGTACCTTTTATCATGTCAAGTCGCAACAATATTCTCCCATACAATTCCTAATTACCTTGTGCCATATAATGATTTAGTGATTAAATGACAAGGATATTTGTATTTTTAATACTGTTCACACATGTATATAGGGATACAATAGTCTTCCCATCCATTTCTTTTTCATCTGCAAAACTCACAATTGCTATGTTCAGGTTCTATGACAATCATGTATCTCATGACTCTTCCCATGACTCAGTTTATCTGAGTATCTTTATATATATATATGTATATGTGTGTGTGTGTGCATGTGTTTATATATATATGTATATATATATATATGTGTACACACACACACATACACATATAAAACTAATAAAGGGTTCTTGGTGCTGTGGATTCTGAGGATTTCACAAATTTTGATGGGAAAATGTTTTTATTCTCACTCATCTCTAATGGAAATTAGTAGCTTTTTTCAATAAGCAACAAGGCATTGTGTGTATTTTCTTTTTCCTCCTTGGGCTAGGCAATGGGGTTAAATGACTTGCCCAGAATCACACAGCTAATAAGTGTCAAGTGTCTGAGGCCAGATTTGAACTCAAGTCTTCCTAACTCCATGGCCAATGCTCTATACACTGTGCCACCTAGCTGCCCTATAACAAAGCATTGTTCTGAGAAAGGGCTATACTATAGGCTTCACCAGACTGTCAAAGGGGTCTGTGACACACACACACACACACACAAAGATTAAAAACTTCTGTTGAATGTAACCCCTGAATTCCTAGGTCCTAGGAATTTGTACTTGAAACCATTTATTGACCTTTATAGATTCTTCATCTTTCATTCAACTGTTAAAACTAATCAACTTCCAGGTCAGACGACAAATATTCATTGTTCTAGACCTACCCTCACAAGCAAAATCAGTTTAAGGAGACATAGGTTTTTAGTATGGGTTCATCATTATTATCCATTCAATAATTGTATGCTGGACATCATGGAATTTCACAGAACCACTTCCAAATAATAAAGATAGTTGTCAACTTTACATAGCTGATAATGAGTATATAAACATAGCAATTATCTGTCCCTGACCTTCTTCCACTGGAACCTTTCTCAGGCACTGGCCTCACTCTTCCATATGAGCCATCCTGGTAAGTGTCCTCCCCACTTCTGTGCTCCCCCTCACTGAGGCCTTCTTTAAGTGAAGCCCTCTTCTTGCTATTAAAACTTTTTTCTATGTATTCCTCTGCCTCAGAAGCCTTGAAAAGCAAGCCCTCTGCTCACTCTTTCTTATTGCTAAGGCCTCTCCCTAATTCTTCTGTTGGAGCAACGCTGTCACCTAAATCACTAGCCAACCTCCCCTTTTTTCTACCCTAAATACTAACCCTTCTTGGAAGTCACAGATCTCAAGACTCAGAGGGAGTTTAGAGGTCAGTTATCAGTGTTCCAGTGCTGTTGTTAGCATTATCTCAGATACTTCATAGGTTAAATAACTATAACACAGTTACATAGTGCTTTAAGATTTCAAAACTCTTTCCAGCAACCCGGGGGAGTGAGATTTATGATTATTATATCCCCAATTTTATAGATAAGGAAACTAAGGCTTATAAAGGATAAGTGACTTCACCAGGGTCACAAAGCTAGTAAATGACAGAATCAGATTTTAAACTTTGGTCTTCTGACTCCAAATTCATTGCTCTTTCCTTTTATTTAGGGTTGGCTGGAAACCTACATTTATAAATTTCATTATAAAATTTATAAATTTAATTTTAATTTATGAATATGATTATAAATTTCTACCAGAAAAATCTTTCCTAGGTTCCAAAGAACTGATTACAAATAAACTTTTGCCATGTAACCTGTCTAGAAAGTGATCTCTGCTTGTACATGAATACAGAGAAGTCAGATGGGTTATTTTTAGTCATTAAAAAATACTTACTGAAGGTGCTAAGGAAAGAATGGCAGGGATTTTAAAGTAATACTCAGTGCCAGGCCTTGTTAGGAGCACAAAGATAAAAATGAAATGCTCCATGCCCTTGAGGTGCTTACATTTTACTGGAGTGGAGGGTGAGGAAATATGGCAAAATGTACAAATAAGTGCATGTGGAATATAATCTAAATACAAACTAATTCCAGTTTGGAATCACCATGGTTGTGTTTGGACATATGAGTATCTTCCTGTGTATTGAGGTATACATCACAGATTAAAGGGTATTGAAGGCATACTGAAGTGAGTCAGAATTTGGCAGAGGCTAAATAGGTGAGTCAGTTTTAGGCAGAAGTATGCTGGAACTAGCTTTAATCAGAATCATTTAAAATTTTCAGGGTGAACATTTACAACTCAGAAATCATCAACAAATCAATTAATTTATTTTTTTGTTGATTGTCTAGACTTCAAAAGCATTAATAAGGTCGATTAAACTTTAAAATGTATGCATTTATTCCCCCTTCTCCCACTAGAGACCAGTTGTTAAGCTTTTACCTGCACATTCCTAGGCTTAGGGAACATTAAAAGGCAAGTCTATAGATGGTAAAGAAATATTGAAGTAGAACTAAGAAAATATATGGTAAACAAGTAAAGGGAAGTGTGTGACCATGATGAGTGGAGAGAGAGATGATAGAACACATTGATGATCAATACAATCCAGGGGAAGAAGGACAGAGCCATGCCTGTTTAATGCTACACATGTGTTTTATTGTCTCAGTTGTGTCTGATTCTGTGACCTCATTTGGGGTTTTCTTGGCAAAGATACTGGAGTGGTTTGCCATTTCCTTCTTCACCTCATTATACAGATGAGGAAACTGAGGCAAACATAACTGACTTGTGCAGGGTCACATAACTAGCAAGTATCTGAGACAGGATTTGAACCCAGGAAGATGTCTTCCTGGTTCCAAGCAGCATGTTATCCACTGCAAAAAAACTGCAGTGATGAAGCGTTGGGGAATCTGAATGTGATAAGACTAGAACACACACAACACACACACACACACACACACACACACAGACTAGAATGTCTGAGTTGGGAACATGCTGCAGAAAATGACTTTATGAACAATGTTTTATTTTGTTTGAAAATAAAATAGGCTAGAAACTAAGAGACTAATGAAGGAAAGGCTACCATTCAGGACCAACTCTCTAAGACTCAATTGACTTTTCTATTTCTATTTTCCCATGTAAACTGAAGCTGATAGATTTCCCTTATTCCCTAGACTGGTAATGATGTAAGCATGATGACCAGATGACCATTTGCAAAGTACATACAATTTCTCAAAGATGGGTATTTTCTAGCAGTGTTATACATTTCTCCAAGGCTAAATGCAACTGGAAATAGGCTGATTTTCATGTTACCACACTTCAAGTGATAAACACAAAATGGATTTGAAGTGTTGTCTTGAAATTTGCTCTATGAATGTTCTTCACTAAGTGGCTGCAGATCTAACAAATCTGTCTAGAAAACAGTCATATCCCATGAAACTAAACCTATCAGTTGCTGGAATCTGTAAGGGGGAGAGAACATTCCATTAGAGAAAATGACTCAGATACATAATCCAGCCTAGAAGTGGACTTGATAAAACAGTGAAGCTCATTCTCCTTCAGAAATAGACTTGCCAAAACCAGAAATGAAAATCTAGCCCTAGATTTGACCTGATACAAAACAACTGAGTTTTGCAAAGTCAGGTGTAATTAATAGGATAGTCCAGGATTGCCAGAAACTGAAATAATCAAGGGTGGAATATGATGTAAGTACTTAGTGAAAGTACCAGCTTGAATCTGATATATTCAGATCATCTAAATTTGATAAGTCTGCAGAAAAAGTATTTGGGTTAGGATCAGAACTGAGATATACAATAATTGATTATTTCATCATACTCATCATCATCATTATCATAATTAGCAGCAGCAACAGCAGCAAGTATTTATCAGGTAAGTACTTATGTTCCAGGCACTGTGCTAATCACTGGAGCTACAACGCTACAAAGAAAAGCAAAACCCGGGTCTTTGACTTCAAGGAAACTCACATCCTAATGGGGAAGATAAAATGCAAACAACTATGTACATTTTCTCTTTCTCTCTCCCATCTCTCTCTCTCCTTCCCACATTCTGTCTCTCTCTTTCTTCTCTCTCTCTCTCTCTCTCTCTCTCTCTCTCTCTCATAAATATATGTATATATACATATTATATATGTATACACACTTACATGTACAGGCATAGTATAAGTCAGAGGGAAGCAGTAGTGTGCTGAATAGTGGGATACCTCAAGAACCAGTTGTTAAATTTTTTAGTGTGAACATGTACACCTCAAAGATCAGCAAACTACAAAAACTGATTATTTCATTGATTGTCTACACTTAAGAAACTCATGTGAAAATGTTAGTAATGCAGATTAAACTGAAAAGTTTGTCATTACTACATTTTTTCAGGAAAAAATATATTAATTGTTACACATTTACCAGCACCTCTTTGGAGGTAAGGTACTAACAGCTGCAAGCTGGGTAGCAGGGGAACCATGAAGTCTCCCATAGAAGGTGAGATTTGAGTTGTCTTGAAAAAAGCCAGGGAAACCAAAAGGTATATGTGAGGGGGAAAGCAGTCCAAGTTTGATGGACAGCCAGCGAAAAGGCTTTGAATTGGGTGATGGCGTCATATGTGAGGAACAATAAGAAGACCAGTGTGTTGCTAGGTTGTAAAGTACAATGAGACAAGTAAAATCTTAGAAGTCTGGAAAAGTAGGAAGAGGCTAAGTTGTAAAGGACTTTGTTGTGAAAAGCCAAACAGGGTTTTTATTTGATCCTGGGAGCCATTGAAGTGTGTGTGTGTGTGTGTTGTGTGTGTGTGTGTGTGTGTGTGTGTGTGTGTTGGTGGAGGGGAGGTTTGCAGACCACATGGTCAGACCTGTGCTTTAGGAAGATCAAACCATATGTATTTTTATCACTCCTTTATTCAATAAAATCCAATGGTTCCTTATATACTCTAGGATAAAATATAAAATCCTGTCTTTCCAGTTTCATTCTATATTATTTTGCTCCCACACTCTGCTATTCACGCAAACTGGCCTTGCCTCTATGGCACTCTATCTTCCATTTCTGTAATGTTACACTGGCTGTCTCCCATTCCCTCTGCTTAATAGAATCCCTCACTCTCTTTAAGATGCAGTTCAAAAATCTTCCTAATCAAGGTCTCATATCCAATGTGTGTGTGTGTGTGTGTGTGTGTGTGTGTGTGTATTGGAGTTAAATTTATAAAACTAAGAGCCATTCTACAATAAATAAATAATCAATGAATATGAACAGGTAGTAATCAAAGGAAAACATTCAAGCTAGCAACAAGTATAAGTGTATATATGTACTTATACTTGTTGACACACACACACACACACACACGTGTGTGTGTGTGTGTGTTTTCCCAAATCACTAATAAGCAGAGATATGCACATTAGAGAAACTCTGGGGTTTCACTCATACCTACCAGACTGCAAAGATAACAAAAGAGGAAAATGACTAATGCTAGAGGGGTTGAGGGGAAACAAGCACACATACACACACTATTGGTGCATCTATGGATTGGTCTAACCATTCTGGAAAGCACTTTGGAACTGTGCCTGAAAAGTTAAAAATCTACACATAACCTTTGGCCTAGTTATATTCCTCCTAGGCTTATGTCCCCAAGAGATTGATAAAAGTAGAAAAGGAGACATGTAAAAAATTTTATAGTTGCTTTTTTTTTAAACATAGACAAAAATTGTATACTCAGGTGATGTTCTTGGGAAATGACTAAACAAATTACAATATATGAATATGATGGGTTCATTGTTCTTTAAGAAGGGATGGAATAGATTAGGAAAGAAAAAGAAACTTGGAAGGCTGCTATTAACCTATACGGGGCTAAGTGAGCCCAAATAGAAGAACAATTTATATGACAACAATATTATAAAGCAAAACAACTTTGAAATACCATAACTCTGATTAATGTGATTATAAGCTCAAAATCTAGAGGACTGAAGATGAAATGCACCACCTACTTATTGAGAGAAAAGTTATGGCCTTGAATTGAAATTTTTGGACATGGATAATGAAGCCTATGTATATTAATTAACAAAAGACACTTTGAGGCAGAGACAAATGCTGACAAAAGTATATAGATGAACAAACAAAGAAATAATATTTTAGGAAGACAAAGCTTAAATATCACTTTTTACAGGAAGCTTTTCTTGATCCAATTGCTAATGCCCTCTCTCCCAAACAACCTTGTAGTTGACAAATTGGAATATATTTGCATTTATTGCTTTTACATTTATTTTGCATATGCTTACATATTTACCTTCCTCCTCTCTTAGAATGTAATCTCCTATAGAACAGGAATTGTTTAATTCTTTCTATTTATATTCCCATTTTCTCATAGACCTTTAATAAATGATTGTTGATTAATTGATCATCTTTGAGAAGTGTTGAGAGTTGGGATTATTTTACTCTTTGTAATTGTATCCCCAGAGCCTATCAAAGTGCTAGGCACATTAATAGGCACTTAACAAATGTTCGTTGATTGAGTGACTGATTGGTATTCAATACCATTAACAGCTGTAGGTCTGTGATTGTAGTTAATAACTTTTGTTGAACAGATTCTGTTATATAATGGGAGGTTCCTGTACTTAGAGTCACAAGACCTGGCTCTGTCACTGGGCAGCTAAATAAATTTAGGTAACTCATTGAACTTCTCACCACCTTGGCTTTCCTCATCTATAAAATGAAGGGGTTCTACTAGATGATTAAGAATGCCCTTTTGAGCTCTAACATTTTACAATACATTGTCCCTTCTTAGGAAATTGTTTTAAGTCCTGACAGAAGAGACAACTAGAACTAGTTGATTAAAGATATTGATTGTAATGACTGACATCAAATAAAATTTTAAAATTTGACAAGAGTTTTATACTCACTATTTTATTTGATCTTCCCAATAACTCAATGAGGTAGGTCCCATTTTCCAGAGCAGGAAATAGAGACTTAGAGAACTTAAACAATTTATCCATGGTCTCATACTAAGTAATTGTATATAGTGAGATTTGATTTTAAGCCTAACTCTTATTACACTGTGCTATCCATTATGAAATATGGCTTATAAGTAATCAATAATATTGTAGGCTTTTAAGAGTAAGATCCTTAAGGTGGGCCATAGATAGGATCATAATACAAAAAGCATTTACATAGCATTTTAAGGTTTATAAAGTGCTTCACAAAGTTTATCTTTTATTATCCTCGCAACAATCCTGGGATTTAGATGCTATTTTTGCCCATTTTGCAGATGAAGAGACTGAGGTAATGAGGGATTAAATAACTTGTCCAGGGTCACACAGCTTGTAAATGTCAGGCTTTGTTGCATCTCAGAAATTTTTTTTTCTTTTTCTTTCATATCATTGTTTCTGTGACTTGTTCTTTAACCTACTCTTTATTTAGGATTTCATCCTTAAGTCTCCATTTGGGTCTGTGCTTTTTATTTGTATTCTCTGAACTGATTACTACTTTTTATTGTGTTATCGTCTATAAGTATGTGTTTTCTATTTTTGCCATTTTTCTATTTTTTTCAATATCTCCGGGTCTTAATTCTTTAACATTTTTTATAAAAGTACTGTGGGTGCTAAGAAATATTTGTATACATTAGCAGTGTCTTTAAGACACTGCCATAATTCTTTAGCTCTAGTTTCTTTCTCCAGCAATTTGTTTAGTGCTATATTTTCTCTTTTTTTAAATCTCTCCTATTGCGTTTATCCAAACTGAAAAAAGAGCATTGAAATCCCCTACCGCTATTGTATTACTGTGTCTTCTTATAATTCAGTTATTTTTTGCTTTATCAGTTTAGATGCTGGGACATTTGAAGCATACAAATTTAATATTGATATTGGCTCCCTCTCTATGGTTCTCTTAAGTATAATGTAATTTTGTTGTTTTTATCCTTTTTCAAGTTTTACATAGCACAAGTTTTGAAGCTACAATTATGATTAAATTCTTAAGTATAACAAGGAGATGACCTAGGAGTAATTATCAACTTTGGAAGGAGGTGGAGCAGTTAGGTGGCACCTAGGATAGAGTGCTAGGCCTAAAATCATGACTCATTTTCCTGAGTTCAAATTTGGCCTCAGACACTTGTTAGATGTGTGGCACTGGGCAAGTCACTTAACCCTGTTTGCCTCAGTTTCCTCATTTGTAAAGTAAGCTGAAGAAGAAAATGGAAAACCGTTCCAGTATCTTTGCCAAGAAAACCCCAAATGGGATCAATGAAGAGTTGGACATGACTGAAACAACTAACGACAGTAAAAGACATCAACTTGCATTTTTAGTTATAGTAAAACTAAGAGGCTATGTAAAGTAATAATAATATTAACAATAGGTCTAGGCAAATATATTTATGGAGGAAAGAAAAGTTAGTGAATTGGGGTAAAAAAGATATCCTTTAGTGTACTCACAATTGTAAAGCTATATCCACTTTCAGACTTCAGCAGATTTTCAGGATGTAAGAAACTTTTTCCTTAACAGAAGTAAGGTTATACTCAATTCAAAATGCATTCTTAACTTGTGAAGGATAAGTACCTTCCTGAATTTGAGTGGAGCCTTTTTTCATTTTTTAAAAGATGTAAGATGTTGAATAGGTTCATTTGTACCTGCTGAGTAGTTGAGTCACATATAAAAAGTTAAGTAGGCGGCAGAAACAATGAATTTACTCCTGGCTTACATTACACCAGTACCTTTTCCCTGCCCCTTCATTTGCATAAACACACGAGACTTTGAAGCTTTAAAAACAGAGAACCTTTTACCCCAAAGCTGTTTGGTGATTACTGGGCAAATCATGATTACCTACTATTGCCTAGCTTGAAGAGATAAAGATTTGGGAAATGTCCTGGATAGTCACCATAAGTTAGAGAGTGAGGTCTCTCATCTACAGCCCTCAGTCCTGGACAAGGAAAAGTTACTGAAAGAAGGCTATACCTAACAACATTAGCTTACTGAGATGACACTCTTCTCTCCTTCCTGCCTAGAAGATTACAAACCTTAGAGCTGAGGTCTTCAGAAAGAAAACCTGAGAAAGCTTCAGTCATGGTATGGGTCAATCCTCTTCCTGAAAGTGAACTGCTATACAAAAGCTTGGAGGTTGTAGCTGAGCCAGAAGCTGGAGGCAGTGGAGATTACAGTTGCCCACTGAGGAGTAAGACCAAGGAGTTTGGTTGAAAATCCATCCATCCAGCAAAATTACCATATCCTTCAGGGAGGAAGCCCGGAGTAACATAGATGCCAGGCATCCAATGGGAGACAAAGTATGTAAGAGTTCATGTGAAGAGAAACGATCATAGGATTACAGATTTATAGATGGAAGGGACCTCAGACACCTTGGGGTAATTGCCAGAGGATCAATACCAGAAATGTGAGTTGCCTTGGTAGCATGTGTTTTCAACATTACTGCCTCAAAACTTTTCATGATGTGTATTTGAGGAAATATGTAACTCAAGTGTAAGGGAAAATGTTACTATACCATCTTAGTAGACATTTTTGCTTTTAGGCAATTAAATATACTGGCTGACTGTTTATGGTTTATGCACAAGTGGGGGGTTCATGAGCTGTCATTTTCACAGCAAAGTGAAAAGTGTGTACATTGTTTTATGTTGGTATGAAGATTTTGCAAGGTAAGATGGTATCTTTGTGAAATCATGACAGTATTTAATTTAGGAAGTATTTGTTAGGCATTTATCTATAGAACACTACATTAGATGGTAGGAGAGAAACTGACCCTGCTGGAGCTTATAGTATTGACACATATGTAAGTAGATATAATACAAAAATAATAAATAGTAACTATGGGCAATTAAAGTTGTTGTGATATTCTTTTGGCTAGTTTTTCTGCAAGTAAGTGGATAGAGCATTGGGCCTGGAGTCAGGAAGATATGAATTCAAATCCAGCTTCAGACACTTATTAGCTTTGTGACTCCAGGTAAGTCACTTAATCTCTATTTGCCTCTGTTTCCCAACTGCAGAATGTGGATAATAACAGTAGCTGCCTTTCAGTGTTGTTGTGAAGATCAGATGAAACATTTGCAAAGAATTTAACACAGTGCCTGCAACATAATAGATCCTATATAAAAGCTTATTTCCTTCCCTCTAAATAAGCATTTGCAAATAGTGTTATAGTAATTTTTTTTAACCAATCTAGGTAGGCTATGTTTTCAGAAGTTCCTTTTCTGAATATCTAAACATTAAAATTTAGAGCTTTGGTATGAAACATTAAAATTATATTCTCAAAAACCGCATATCACATTTTGATTCATTTTAGTTGCTTGTTTGATTTTGGATGAGAAAGATAGCCTGGACTATTCATTGATGTAGAAAACACCCTGTTTAGCAAAAAAAAGACTCCTTCCACCAATGTTATGGTGCAATGCAAATCACTGCTTCATCTGCCACTTATGTGCTTATAGAGCTGCGTGGGCATAGAGAATTTAAATTACTGATCCCTGGTCATGCAGTCATTATATTTCAGGAGCGTTATTTGAATCTAGATCTTTCTGATTTAAAAACATTTCCTTAAGGCAATATAGTACATTTCATCTTTAATTAGTTTACTCTAACTAAAATTATAGAGCTTTCAAAAACTCATGATAATATGTTTTAGGTTCTTTCTTCATCTACAAGCCACAACCCACAGTTTTAAATCTCAGGGATATGACAACACTAAGTAAAATTCTATTCAGAAGAATCCTGAGTCATCCTTTTGGAATACTGGGTAAATGCTGGATCAAGAAATGAAGCAAGCGTAGGTGAAAGTGTTTATTTTTAACCCAAGGTAAGCCTAACTCTGTTCGGACAAAGCATGTAGCCCTGGACATTAAAGAGCAATGCCAAGCACAGAGTAACTTGAGCACCAAGGCTACAAAGTCTTTAGGCTCCTGTTTCATGGTTTGAGGAGCAACACTGACTGAAGTTAGTCTGTCTTTGCCAATAAGGGAGAGTGCCTTGGACAGAACACAATGGTAGAATTTACACTCACGTGATCCTGAGACTTATTTCCAGGCAATGAACATGCATTCTGGGCACCAAGTCGATCACAAGCTGGGATTCACATTCACTTAACCAGTCAAGTAGTAAAATAACAATGTAAGAACTTAGGAGGCAGAGCTGATAGACCACCATGGAGCCATGTAGATCTAACAAAGAAGGTCGGAGAGCCTTCTGTCCCCGGGTGAAATGAGGCCAGTGCCTGATGGGCACTGACTGAATGGCATCCTCTGTTTCACAGAATCATAGCACGGCAATTGTGGAAGGACCTTAGCAGCTATGAAGTGCATCCCTTTCATTTTATAGTTGAGGAAAACAGACCCAAATGAATTGCCAAGGTATATAACTAGTTAGTGAAAGACCTATGACTAAAACAGACATCTTCTGAGTCTTGATTCAGTGGTATTATTGTCATTTTTTCTTCCTAATACATGAGCTCTAATGTTAGTATTTTATTTGTCTAATGACAGATATAATGTCTAGGGTATACAATGTTACATACTCAGGTGACATGTTGATATTTTAAGTCAAAATGGAGGTTTCAGTAGACATGTCTTCAAAAATCGAAATACTTTCCTTGATGTTTCAGGAAGAATTCACTACATCGACATTGACTACTTAACTATATGTCTACCATAAATTCTATTGTGTAGCTTATGTGTAATAAAAATTCATATTCTAATGTGATGTGCTTTAGAAAAATAAAAATATTTTGTCATTATTTTGAAATAATTAAAATCAAATTCAGGGTTTTCTTTGTTTTTGATGTTATGAACTAGACTTGATTCAAAATAACAATGTCTTATCACATATTTAGAGTTGGAGAGACCTTAGAGTTCATCCAGTCTAACTCTCTCTTTTCACCGGAAAACAACTCCCTTCTCTCAAAGGTTTTTTGAGAATATAATTTTAATGTTTCATACCAAAACTCTAAATTTTAATGTTTAGATATTCAGAAAAGGAGCTTTTTAAAACATAGTCTACCTAGATTGGTCAAAAAAAATTACTATAACACTATTTGCAAATGCTTATTTAGAGGGAAGGAAATAAGCTTTTATATAGGACCTACTATGTTCCAGGCACTGTATTAAATCCTTTGCAAAAGTTTTATGTGATCTTCACCCAGAAGGGTGAAGGGACTTGTACGTGGTCATATATGTAATAAGTGGCAGAGCTAGGATTTGAACCTATGTCTTGTGACACTAAATCTGGAAATGTACTATGTTGCTTTCATAAGACAAAAAGTAGGCAAAGACAGTTTTGACTTAAAGCAAATATTGTAAATGATGTGCCCATTTTGTTCTTTCCATCTTTTCCCTCTTTTTCCACATCTCTTTCTCTCTTTCCCCTTCCCTCTCCTCCCCTTTTCTTCCTCTATACTCCTCTGCTCCCCTCTCCCTTTTCCTCTTTCCCCTCCTTTCCCTTCATTTTGCCTTCCCCTTCTCTCTTCTCTTCTTTCCTACCCTTCCTTCTTTTCTTTATTTTTTTTTCTAGATGGAAGTATCATTTTCCCTCAAAGAAATTTATTTCTACAATTTTACAATTTGGGTGGATACAAGCCCTGTTAGGTGCTGGATATAGGTTCATCTGTGACTTAGATGGAGGTGGAATAAAGCACAGAGCATGGTCAGTCTGGAAGAAGTAAACACTGAGAAGATTGGTACAGTTGGGACATTATAAAAACCAGAAGGAGGCAAGGGCAGAGGCCAGGATTGGAAATCACCAACTTGATGAGACTGGGCTGTAGTAAATGCACAAAGAATTAGGGAATATAGTTAATTGGATAAAGAAACTCTGCCAGTAGACTCTATCCCAGTCATTTCTGATTATTCGTCACAATCTAACAGTAGTATTTTCCTTTTAAAAGGTCAGGGTGGACTGCAATGCCTTCACTCACACTGACAGATTAGTAGTCATCCTCACCTAACATTCAAGTAGCACAGGAACTAATTGACTATTTGCTCTATCTAGGCATGAAGGAGTTGACTCCTGGTAATATGTTTGGATGCATAAAGAATTGCTCCTTCATAAAATCACAACATTATAGGATCTAAGAGTTTGAATGGGACTCAGAGGTTCAGTCCCCATCTGAAAAAAGAAACTTTTCTACAGACATGATCACAAATGTTGATCTAGTCTCTCTTTGAAGACTTCCAGTAATGGGGCTAGTGACATTTTCAAGAGTAATAATGGTAACTTACAGAAAAACAAAACAAAACAAAATATGGGAGTAGTAGACAAGTTCTTGTACAAAGTCTGAAAAGGGGAATTCTATGACAAAGCTCTTTAACCTTAAACTTCTGGGTAAAAAAGAGGGATACTTTGACAAGGTCTAGATCTTCTGTTTCCTCATGGAATGTCATTAGTTCTCCAGCTGCATAGCCATGCATCCTCAGTAGAAGATCATCTCCTCCAAGAATCACATGATTAAGGACATTTTATCCTTCTAGGGAGCCAGTGCTTCCAGGATTGAGAAAATCTTTGGGTCTTAGGAACACTAGATCACAGGATTACATTGAAAACAATCACCAATACCAGAATTATCCATTCTCAGCATTGGTAGTATCTGATCTGTGCTTAGACAAGAAAGCAGAAAAGCAGAATAAAATAGCCAATGAATCAGGGAGCAATATTTAAGACAGGTTATATCAGTAGTCACTAGCCACCAAAAAAGCCAGCAGATTAATACTCTCCAGTAGAGTAATGCAGCAATACTCAGTTGGAAGTACATGTCCATTGGTCATAGCATGCCAGAAAGAAGACAGGGCTCATATTTAGCTTCAAAGAAAATCCTTTTCTGCTAAATATATATATGTGATCTCACAAAACTGGGAGATTTATCTAGTTGAGCAAAGTCTCCCCTAATCATCCTTGTTATACTACCATACATAAATTTGATAAGCATCACATCCATTCTTTTATCTGAGTCACTTAAAAGAATGTTGAATTATTTTCAGCAGGATGAAAATTTTAGCTTGTTATTAGTGTTCTTTCCCTTTGTGACCCAGTCAATAGTGAATCCTACTCACGTAAGAAAGTCATTGACGTCCACTATGGTATGGTGTGTAGGTCAAGGTTATTTCCCTAACTCCCACATGCACCAATAGGTAAGGTTCCAAGAAGGTAACTGACTTTTTCATTTTCAAAGTTCTAGGGATAACTCTGAGGAGTTAGGAGTTGTTTTTATTTTATTTTATTTTATTTTTTTGTATCTTCACTCATGAGCCCCATTATGTTTTACTCTCATTGATTATCAGCCAGACTTAATTAGCCTTTAGAAAGGGGTATTGACTAAACAGTATAATAAGGACATTTGGTACAAAAAAAATCCCCCCTCCCCAAAGTCTGGTACACACTATCCCAAAATTATGTGTAGGGAAAAGTCCACTCTAACTTTGAAAGCAACTGTGGTAAACTCACAGCTCCTAGTTACTAGATAGCCTTTCCTTCCTTTGTGGAGTCCTATGAAGTTTCCCTTATGTATTGCTCTTTGCTGTACTCCAAGAGTTGGTGCCCTTCTAGGATGATTCCTTTCTTTGATGTGTCTAATTTGTCCTCAGACATATCTCTCCAATCTGATAGAAAGTCTCTGTTGTTCCAGGAACACAACTGCTTGTGCTGATGGGAAGTTCAAATCTTCAGACCTTTTAAAATTTACAAAGTCATTCTCCAGTAACTGGAGAAAGAAGAAAGAACTCAGCCTTCCCCACCCCTCCCTAAAGGCAATTCCCTTGACCACTAGACTGGCCAGTTGCTGGAATACACTTATTTGAATATTCATTCTAAACTGGTTTTCTGTGATATCCACAGGTCCCTTCTTTCAACTAATCCCAATAAATTTGCTGTGTGGAATCATCTGAACTCATCCAATCATCAAATTACTTCTCTCATCTCAAATTGATTAAGAACTTGCTCACATCTATTTTATACTTTTGACTAATTCAGTAGAGATGTCTAGGTCTTTTATAATTATATAAAGTGGGTTTATAATGTGAAATTCTTCCCTTACCAAAGGTTATAAATATGTACTCATTTGAAAAAATGCATCTTTGATATTTTGATTCAAGATAGTCAACTAGGTGACAAATAATCTTTATTGATTTGGACTAATTAGTTATATTTTTAAATTCCTAAATTTTCTTTGAAATAGGCAATGCCACATGGTTAAGATAGAAAGAAATCTAATTTCCCTTGGTTAGTCATAGTGCCTAAATGGATCATAAATTTAGAGATGGAAGGAAACTTAGAGTTCTAGAACAATCCTCTAATTTTACAGATGAGGACACTGAGGCCTGGAGTGATGAAATTACATGCATAAAGTCATAGAGATCTTTCTATCAAAATACCAAGCCCAACAAAATCAGTCCCGCAAGCATTTATTATGCATCCACCTTATGAAACTCACAGTGCTAGGTTCTAGGTATACAAATGCAGTGTCTGCCTTCAACAATCTTACATCATGCTGGCAAAATCCTGGCTCTAATACCGAGTGTATCTTTTTGTACAGTCTTCAAGTCAACATTTAGTTAGGTAGAGTTTAAGTTCTATAAGGGCAGGACCTGTTTCTTTTTCTGTCTTTGTATCCCCAATGACTAGTGTTATCTAGACATATTTTAGCTCTTACTACATTTTGTTTAAATTAAAATGAGTGGTCAAATTATTTTTCCTTCCCTGTTTTGGAGGGGTTGCTATTCACAACAGATTATAGGTAGGGGTGCATGGTGAGGGGGAAAGGTTGGGAGAAGGGAAATTTTCAAGGACAACTCTTGAGTTTTATGGTTGAACTCTTCTATTTGTACTGAAATTAATCCCTTCTCTTTGAACTCCAAAGTTGGAAAAACTCCAGAGTACATTAGCTTAAGTAGTTAGTATAAGACTTTTTATTTGTGCTGTATTTTATAGCTGTCAATTTTTGTTTACAAAGTCACTGTTATGAAGCTTGTATTGCTCCACTGACATATTGACAACATCTAACATACATATTTATCTCCATCTATCTCTATGTCTGTGTCTCTATCCGCATATATTGTTAGTTATTAGTATTATTGACAAGTATGATGATATGAGGGCCATTTGTATCTAAATAGATGCAGATACAACAATAGGCTTTCACATAGTGTGGGCTAAGTCTGCACACCTGGACCAGGGTCTATGTTACATGCTTATGTATATAGATAATATCTCTATCTAGTTATCTCAGTCTCTGTCTCTGTTTTTGTCTCCATTGCTGCCTTTTTATTTTTCTGTTTCCATCTCTACTTCTATCTCAATCTCTGTCTATGGCTATAACTATAGGTATACATACTGTATATGGAGGTTTCTACACTTTAAATTTAAGCATATACTATATGTAAAACACTGTGCTCAACATTGAATGTATTCTCTATAATGCTTACTCACAAGGCATTCTCCAAATTAATCAATGTTTCCAAATTTTTCAGATTCTTTGAGGAATATATAGCACTGTTAGTACTAAGAGCATAAGCTAATGATGTTAGATTCAATGGCTGATAACAGATGCCCTAGAATTTCCATGACTCATTTTCATTGTTTCCCTATTAGCACATTCCCTCCCAATAGTTCATTTATTTAGCTAGAGAATGGACTTCTAGTACCCAGCTCAGGAGTAAATGCCAGTGACTTTGTCCTTCTCCTCACTACATCATTTATCAGATTCTCTTCCGGTTTTCTCATGGCAATTCCAACCAAGAAGGATAACCAAACTAAACCCCAGACCAAAGTCAGCTTGTATGTCAGTAAAGGCAAATGTTTAAGCTGCAGCTGTTCTTCAAAGAATACTCTCAATTGCTACCCTACCTCATGCACAAAGGAACTTTGTACCAATATTTTTGTTCCTTTACAGGTGCTGCATTGTCGTCATTTGGACCAATGCCAGCTTCCCAAAAGAAGGCCTGAAGCCCAAACATCGGCATTTATCCAATTGCTGACAATTCAGCACCTGTAAAAAGCAAAAGAAAACATTGGGGAGTGTAGAGAAGGAGCATATTCCAGGTTCTGCCAATGTACTTGGCATCCCTGGGAGGCCAAAAGCAGTCCTGCTGGGTAACATGAGAACAGCTTAAATCAACATGCATTTTACAGCTCCAAAGACACAATTGAGAACTTGAAACACATATTTTATTGAGATTGATGACTATCTCTAGGCAGTCTAGGTGTAGAGGCTCTAAAAAAAAGAATCTTCTGTGTGGATTATTTACTGCATGGAGAAATCATTTGATAGGGTTGTTTTTATTTGGAGTTCTTCTCTCCTCGACCACCCTCAGAAGCCCATTTGGGATTTGGCTGCTTAACAATTCTTACTTGATGTCTGTCCAGGATCAGTAGTGAGAGAGCCTTTAGTCACAAAACAAACAAGGGCAGGCCAGGCTGGAATAGAGATCTCCCAGACAATTCGCAGAGGGGTTTAAATGAGTTGGTGGGTGATGTTTTTTGCATCTTTGTCAATCCAGGAAAAGTGTGGTTAGCAGTTCCCTGTGGTGATGACTTTCCTCAGTGGTAGGAGTAGAGGTGAAGGAGCCTGAGGAGGAAATGTGTAGGAATTCAACTCCAGGGCCTTAAAAGGTCGAGAGAAAGAGAGAGAGAGAGAGAGAGACAGAGACAGAGAATGGATAAAATGAAAATGATTTAATTGCCATTTCACTAGGACACAAGAGTTAGATCACTTTAATTTCTGTTTCTGATCATTGCTCCCAAAATTAAGCATGTAACGTCATCTGATCAGTATGGATCACTGCCACTTTTTGACAGAATTAGGAATTGAAATCTGAGTGTTAATAACAGGATTCAATCCTTATCTTCTGCCTGGCTTAATGAAAAGAATTCTGGATCCAGAGTCACAAAGCCCCAGAGTTAAATACAACCTCAGACAATTACTAGCTGTTTGACCCTGAGCAAATCACTTAAGTATTCTGAGTGTCAGATTCTTTATCTGTAAAATGATGCTATTATTACTTACTTTGCAGAATTTGAGAGGAGCAAATGAGAAAATGTTAAAGTAATTGTCTTTTAAAAATAATACTATCTAGCATATTAATAGTGCTTTACAGTTTTCAAAAGTCTTTACAGTGTTATCTCATTTGATTCTCAAAGCAGCCCTGTAAAGTAGGTGCTCTATATTTATACTGATTTTATAGAAGTGGAAACTGAAGTTGCAAGAAGTTAAGTGATTTGCCCAGGGCCACACAGCTAGTAAGTGTTTGAGATGGGATTTGAACTCAGTTCTTTGTGGGTCCAGTACTCTTTCTGCTGTGACAAATGTAAGCACTTTTAATATTTATTTGTAGTTTGTATGGCCATCTGCTATCTCCTCCTAAATTGAGATTTGCCATTGTTTTTTATTCCACTAGAGACTTTTACTTTGTTTTATTTTGGGGGGTGTGGGGGAGGGTTTACAGATTTCATTGCTGTTATAGGGAGGTTGAGGTGAGGGAACTCCATCTGTTGATACATATTTGTAATTACTCTAAAACCTACAGTTGTAGAGAGCTACCTTGGGGAACTGAGAAGCTAAGTTACCCGGTCAGTTTGTCAGAGGTGGGACTTGAATATCAAGTCCTCTTGCTTCCGAGGCAGCTCTCTAAGACTGGATAACAGTTGCCTTTATGTGTTGTGTCCCTTCATTAGAATGTAATCTCCTTGAGGGTAACAACCACTTTGTTAGATTTTATGTGTTCCTAACACTTTCGATCTATCTACCTATCATGGATAATATCTAACAGACACAGACACAGGCACAGACACAGTGGATTTTTGTTTTGGAACAATGATACATTGGTTTAAGGAACTCTGAATGAGTGAGCAAGCTTCCTCTATCAGTGAAGATTAGCCCCTGCTCTGGAACTTCTGATAATAGGAGTTGCCTGTGTCACCAAACCTTAAATAACTTTCCCATGGTGAGATGGCTAGGATGTTTCAGAGGCAGGGCTTGAACCCAGATCTTCTTCTCTCAAACATAAAATGCAAGTATGTTCATTAACCAACCTATTAAATGCTGTCCATATAATGGATCTTTTAAATGAACCTTCCATGAAGTGTTTTTATAATTTACAGTTTCAGACAATCGTCCCTTTTTGTATCTCTCTTTCTAAAAATAAACAATGTCTACAGGTCACAAGGAGGGATCAAACAACAATGTCACTATGGAAACTTTCCCACCACAAGCAAGTTATCCCCATGGTAACTTTTTGGGAGGTCACTCACTTCAGCATTGCTCAAATTCACCCAATTTATTTAGGTTATAATATTTAGTTCTTTGCAAAGAAGAACTTTTCCATCTCCAAAACACCAGTCCGTTAAAACTTTAATTCTGTATTTATGTTGTTTTTTTTATTGAAGAGAATACTTTGTAATAAACTCAACAGCAGTGATCTTGTTTTCTATAACATTTTTTCCATGCATAACACAGTTGTGTGCTCTCTACATGTTCCTTTCCTTTCCTTTTTTTGTATAGATTGCTAATCTCTGTTCTTATTAGATTGCTCCGCATTTTTTTTATCCTCATTATGCATGTTACAATGCTCAGAGCATGTAATGTTCTTTTCATTAAGGGAAATAAGAATATTCTAATGTCTGCCTCCTACATTATCTAATTTATTTGAGAGGTGATCAAATGAAAGTGTCTGGTACTCAGGAAGCAATTTTATTTTCATCTATAAATTACAGTTAATACACAATTCCTCGTGTCAAAAGAATCAAAGAACATAGTATTTTCTATTACATTGCTCTAGTTTGGGTATATGTTACCAGTCCAATAATGTGTGTGAAGTCCCCAGGAAATAATTAAAATACAGGGACTTGGTGTCAAAGATAGTACTAAATTTGGCAAAACACTTCCTTTCCTGTGAATTATTTTCAGGTTAATTTATCATATAACCTGTGCTGCAAAGCAAATTTTCATTTATAGGAGTATGGGGGTGGACAGTGGGAGGAAGGGGGTTGAAAGTGGAAAAGGAGGCTTGAAAAGATGCACGAGTAACAGAAACAGGTAGAGTGATAGGACAATTTAACTCATCCTGCCTGGACACTACCACACCTCCCTAAATTGACATAACTTAATATTCATCCTTATGTGTTTGTCTCACCATTAATCATTTCCATATGCTCATAATTATTTCATATATTCCCTAAACCATATGTCATTGGTAATTTGCAGCTTTCTTTCAAAAATTCACAAAATAAGAAAAAGGATTTGAAAGCTTTTGGAGGAGAATTATCCAAAAATCTTGTTGGGAACTAGCCAACATCCAGAATACATGTAGCAGTCATTTCCATCAAGAGCAAATGTTTTATTTATTGTGTATTAATGATTGTAATTCATGAAGTTAAGGCTATCGCTGAAGATAAATAAACATATTTCAGCTTTTGGAATCATGAGCGATGCTTTTGAATTATGGTTCTTTTGAAGCCTTTATTGAATTAATTATTTTATCAAGTGTTTTTGTGTACGAGCATTGTCAACTATAAATCATTTGAACCTTATATTTTCCTATATTCACTTTCAATGTTGTGTCTCTTTCAACACATTGAAGTTAATTACTCATACCTCCAGAGCAGCAAAAAATTCAAGGGATAAATGTCAAATTGGTAAACAGTATATGGGGTAATTGTAATGAAACATCCAAGTCTGTTTAGTTGATCCACAGAATCAAATGTGAAAAAGGACTTTATCATGTAATGAATTTTTCATTTCTTATGGAAAAATGAATAATGAAAAAGATAACAAAAGCTATCCTTGAAATTGAAATAATATTTTTTATACTAAAATGATAGCTTTAAGGTTGAAGTGACCTTGGAGATTTTATTTTTCATGTCAGTTTTGAAAGTTTACAGATTTAATTGGACCTTTGAACAGAATATAGGTATTTAATCACCTCTCTGATTTAGAGAAGTAACTTTAAGCTGTCTTGAGAGATGTGTGTGTATGCATGTGTGTGGTGTATGTATATACATACACTACACATACATGCGCACGCACACATGCACACACACACATACGCACACATACACGTACACATATAGTGAGCTCTTTGAGAATAGAAATTTTTCCCCCCTTGCTTTGTGTTCTCAGTGCTTAGCATAGTGCCTGGCACATAGTAGGCACATAATAAATGCTTTTTGATTTGATTTGGTGATTTATCAGGTCTCATGGGTTCAATCATGATCACTTTGCAGATAATTTCCAGATCTATAGATCCATCCGTCGTCTTTCTCCTAGGTTCCATTCCTATATCATTAACTGCCTTTTAGATATTTCAAACCGGATGTCCCCATAGGCATCTCAAACTCAAAAATGGTACTCATCTTTTGCCTCCAAACCCACCTCTCTTCTGAACTTTCCAGTTACTGTTAGGAACATGACCATTCCCCCAAGTCACCAAATCCAACAACTTTGGTATATCCTCTAATCTTCACTCTTATTCACCATACATAGCTGATCCTTTTTTCAGATTTTGCCATTTCTATTTGTAAAACATCATTCATTTGAGTCATATATTTCCCCTGCTGTCCATTCACACTGTCACCATCCTAGTTAGGGTTCTCATCATTGCTCACCTAGACTATTACAATAATTTTCTAACTGGTTCCCCTGACTCATGTCTTTCCCCACATTAGCACATCCTTTGCTTAGCTCCCAAGGTGATTTTTCTTTCTTTCTTTTTTTTTCAGCCAAGGCAAGGTTTATTAGAACATCCATTATGTTGGGCAGACTCTTCAGGAGTTTGAATGTTAGTGAAGTATTGGCTAGATTTTAAGAATCTAAGCATCTTAATGGAGACAAAGTGGACCTTATATACAGAAAAACTGTGGGAGGGACCCAGGAGTGGCCAAATAGTTTGGGGTGACTGGAGGAGGGGTCTAAGGAAGTTCGGAATGGGAGTGGCCAGCAAGCTGGGGTGAACAGAACCTTGTGGCCAAGGGAGAGTGGAGCCTAGCTAGGATTAAGGGTGGGAAATGGCCAGAAACCATAGGGAGGTAAGACAGTGGAGAGCTAGGCTAAATTAAGCATAATAGAATTGGGAGATTGGGAATAGACACAATAACACAGTTATTGAGATTATAGCCTCAGCCAAACGCCAAAGTTTTGGCCATGTGGGAAAGTCCAGGGTTTTTCCTTTTTGGGGGTATAGCTCCCATCCTCATCGTTCCCCCCTCAAACAAATGTGACACAAACTCTTTTGGGATAAGGGGAAAGTCTTGACTTCTGAAATTGCTTCCTGCTGGCAAGGGGCATAGAATTGTCCCTGCCTCAAGGGGGTCCCAAAAAGGAGGTTGACTGGAACTGAGCACAGGTTGCAAGCAGGGAAAGATGGAGATATTGTCTAGTTTGCTATCAGCTGTAGGTGAATAGCCTGTAGCCTGGAAGAAATAAATGTGACAGAAAAGACTGCAGGACCCAAATGACAGGATAAAACATCCTTAGCTCTTTTTGGATTCAGATAACTCAGTTTTCCAACCACACAGTGTCAAATCCACCTCATAGCCAGACTCAGGAATAGCCAGGTGGGTAGCATTCCTTTTCAAAGGAACATAATGGAGAAACTGAGCCAGGAGAATCCCATCTTAGACTGAGGCTAAAATTGTCCTCCTAGCTTTTCCCAATGCTGACTTCCCACCAGTATCACATTCTCTGAGTAGCTTGTGGCATTTCTCTCAGATGGTGGATTATTGAGTATCAATGGATTATGATCCATTAGACAACTCAAAATAAAATGCTAGGAGTTTCACCTCAAACATCAAGTTTCATTAATCACAGCTTGGGAAAACTTTTCCAGATTTACATCTCAAACTTAAATTTGTCCTGGTATAAAAAACCAATCAGAGATTTCTATACACTTGCAAATTCTCAGCAAGCCAAACATAACCCAAACAAGCTTTTTGGCTAATTTACACATCAAAATAATAATCAATAATAGCCAAATTATTTTAGTGCTAACCAAATTATGAAAAGTTGCTTGACATAACAGATACAAAAAGTTCACCAATTTGAAACTTGAAATAAACCCATTACCAATCAGATGACTTCAGTTTTGTTAAATGCATTTCCAAATTGCTTTACACAGAGAATCAACACCTCATCATTAATGGTTAAAACTACAAATTTGAAAGAGTGTGCTTACCCAAGTTAGGAGACTAGCTTCTTTACCTTGAGCAGGATGTGCTGAACCTGGGTGATGCTTCCAGGCAAAGGTTGCCCCAGGGCCCAAGGCCATTGCTAGTGTGGCCCATGCTGTAGCTGCTGCCCCTCCCGCCTCCTTCCTTTCCCAGGTTGGGGAGGGTGAAATCAAAGGTGAAGGGTAAAGGGTGAAACTCCCTTCTCCTATGAGACTCTCTTAACTCAAGGGAAGGGAGTGGGAGAAAGGAGTGACCAAGGTTGTAAGGAGAAGTATCAAAACTCCTTAATGATCAATCACAAAACCTCCAGAATCTGCCAAGATATTTTTAGCTGTTCTAACTTTTCCCTGTAACCTCCATGCAGGAGGATTCAGGGGTGTAGAGATAAGGGAGTAAGAAAGCCTCAGGGAACCCAAAGGCAACTGCAGTTTTCCCCAATTCCCTAGCACCAAGAGAATTGACAGAATTGGGCACTCACATCCAGATAAAGCATCCATCCTTGTTCTGTATGCTGGGGAAGGTCTACCCAGGTCTATGGCCTGGAACCGACCCAGTGGACCAAGAGCCTGAGAGCATCAGGTCGAGTGCAAGACAGTCTTATAACTGTCTTCCCAAAAAGCACCTCCAAGCCTTGGTGAGCGACCCCAACTGCAGAGCAAGAAAAGAGGGGGGGGAGGCTTACATACCTTCCAGTCTTGGCTGGAGAAGAAATTGGGGTTAGGCAGTTTCCAGTACAGGCCACCAAAATTATGAGGTTTAGGGGCTAGGGGTGCTGGGACCCCAAAATCACAACACACGGATCCTATCAAAAGAATTCAACCCAAGCCTTCTTTCAACCAAAGACAAGGTTTATTAGAACATCTGTCATATTGGGCAGACTCTTAAGGACTCTGACTGTTAGTGAGCTATTGGCTAGATTTTAAGCATTTGAGCCAAAGGTGATTTTTCTTAAGCTTAGTTCTAACCATTTTACTTTCCTACTCAACAAGTTCCAGTGGCTCTCTATCATCTCCAGGATCAAACACACACCTCTTTCTATTACCTGTTTCAAGGTTTTTATAACCTGGCCCTTTCCTACCTTTCCAGTTTTCTTGTGCTTCACTATGCTCAACACACCCTATGACCCAACCTATATGGGTCTACTTGCTATTCCTCAGATATGACCATTCATCTCTCCACTGCATTCCTTTTCAGGGCTGAATGTTCTCCTTTTTCACCTCTGCCTTATACTTTTCCTGGTTTCTTTCAACAGAGATCAAATATTATTCTCTTCAGGAAATCTTGCCTAGTTACCCCAGCAGCTAATACCTTCCCCTGTCAGATTTCCTTCCAGCTACTTGTATGAACCTAGCTATTTACATGTTATAGCCCTCATTAGAATGTGAACCCCTTATGGGCAGGAATGGCAGTGTTCTTTCTTTCTTTGTATTCAAAGTGTTTGGCACATAGGAAATTATTCATGAATGCTTATTGACTAACTAAATCACCAAAACTAAACCTGAGACAGTTGGAGACCAGAAGCAGAACCATAATCACTGTTGTTCAGGGTTGGTACCAAACACGCTTAGTATAGGATAAGTCTTGTGCGAGCCCAGCAGAAAGCTCAAAGTTCCTGTATCACATCAATGGGAAGCTGAATCACTTCTCATGCATATTGAATAAAAACTGCTGGGTGAACACCTGCCTCTCTTCTTTTCAAGTGGCTGGAGGAAACTCAATGTTTTGACTTGTAGGTTGAGTACTATTAGGGGTTTAGGATTATTATGCACTAGGGAATATAAGTACTGTGTGCATAAATGTTACTTGCATAGTCATATGTGCTGGTCTGAGCTTGGGTTTGGAAGTGTAAGCTGAAGGATTATTTATGAAGTACTCACTCATCTGGTCTCCCCCTTTGAAATATAGGTGTTGCTGGCCAGGACTATCAGTATTTTTTTCCTTCCACAGGAAAGAATCCCTTAGTAACCACCCTTATTTCCACCCTTGCAGAGAGCTTTTCCTGCACGTGCATTGGGAGAGGGAGTGGTGGAAGAGAGGATTGAGTGAAGCCATGTGTTTCCAACTGCCCAGCCTTGTCACCGACAGCAAAAATGACAATGACTCATTTTTAGCTTGAGGCAAAGAAAGGGGGAAAAAGCCTGGATTTAGTTTAATTCTGCCTTTTAGAAAGTTTACACAAAATCAGTAATCCAAAATTGTAAGATTTTCTCATTTTTTTTTTTTTTACTTAGAGCTCCCATCTAGGATAAAACCCTAGTGTTTTAGGTAGAGGGGCGAGATTTCTGTCTTACTTTTTGTACACCAATAATTATACTATTGGTTTCCCCTTTCAATTCTTGTTTTCACAATTAAGGATAATCCCAAAGCATTAAGATCAATCATTTTTAACTAGTTAAAGCCAGTTTCAGCACTAATTAAGACAAAAAGGATAAACATAACATTAAAGAACAGAAAACTTTGGAATATGAACTTGTTCTCTTAAAGGAAGAGAGAGAAAGGAGAGAAAAAGGAGATTGTCATCATCATTTCTGTTGCAGTAGAATCGAGCACCACAGTGTATTGTCCTAGGCATAGGTGATACCCTAATGAAACCATTTGATTGTCATGGCAAAATAAGCCAGTCTCCTCCATTTCCTCAGCAACATGAAAGCAAAACTCCCTGACTCAAAGTTTTGGGCTATTGCTCAGGTCAAAGTCCTGATATTGAGTCTCACTCTGAGTTCAAGATGAACTTGAGTTGGGAACCTATTTAGCTCCTACTGAAAGTTCTGAACAACCTGCCAACCAGGTTCCCACCTCAATACCATTCTCTAGAATCATGGTGTTCATTCTTATTGTGATCCCAGACTGACTTCAGTTTTCATCATGCATTTCTCTCCATCTTTGAAGTACTCAGGTTATACTTTCTTTTAGTCATTACTAACAGAATATCAGAATTGTAGATGGTCAGATTTGAGAGGGACTGCAGTAGCCTATATATATTATATAGTTCTATCTATACCTAAAAATGTATCCTCACTACAAGACAACCAACATATGCTGACCACTCAGCCTTTTTTTGAAGATCACTAGTGGGAACTGGCTACTTCCTAAGGCACCTAATTCCAATTTATTTCTAGCCTAAATTTGCCTGTTTGCAACTTTCACTTATTGCTTCTAGGTCTGCTCTCTGCAGCCACAGAACAATTTCTCTCCTACATGACAGTCTTTCAAGTACTTGAAGAAAGTTACCACGTTTCCCATGAGTCTTTTCAAGGCTAAACATTATTTAATGTTTCAAGCAATCCTTATTTGGGATGAGCCCAAAGACTTTCACCATATTGATAAACTTCATGTAGATTATAAATTATTTGAAGGCAGGGACTATGTTTCATCTGCCTTTTTTCAATCTCCCATAATACCTAGCACAATCCATCTCCCAAGTCTGCATATTTTCCCTGGCAATCCATAACATCTGCATTTTCCTCCTTGTCTTCACCCATATTCACCAGGCTTCCTTGGATTGTTTCAGGTCTCAACTAAAATACCACCATCTCTGAGAAGCCTTTTGTAACTGTCTAATCCTAATGCATTCCCTCTGAGATGATCTCCTATTTATCACACATTACACACACACACACACATTTACACATATATTTGTTTACATATATGTGTACATATATACACATATACCAATATACATATACGAATGCACATGTATGTGCAGTTTGTACAGACATATTTTACATATTGCCTCTTCTATTAGGTTGTGAGGTCTTTGAAGTAGGAACTGTTACTAGATTGTAAACTTACTTGAAGGCAGACCCTGAGTGTCTCTCTCTCTCTCTCTCTCTCTCTCTCTCTCTCTCTCTTTCTCTCTCTCTTTTTAATTTCCTTGAGTACCTAGCACATCCCAACTCTGGCTAATCCCCACGCCTGGAATTTGTTTCCTTCTTGTCTCCATCTTTTGGGTTTCCTGGCTTCTTTCAAGTCTCAAATAAAAACTCACCTCTGCAAAAAGCCTTTCCCAGTTCTCCTAAAGCCTTCCCTCTGAGATTAACTATAATTTATCATACATATGTATATATATATATATATACACATATATATATATATATGTATACACACACACACATATGTTCATACATAGAAACCATAGTTGTATATGCATACACAAAACTTCTTATAGGTACACATATATTGTTCCATATATGTATATGCAGTTTGTGCAGAGGTTTTCACATATATACCCTATTACATGTTTTTTGACTCATTATATTGTAAACTCCTTTGGGATAGGGACTCTTTTATTTTTGTCTTTGTACCCTCAATGGCAGGAATGATACTTAGCACCTAATGTGTACTTAATATACTATTAAATTAAATTAAGTGACACATAAATTTTACATGTGTAAGTAACATCAATTAACTCTAAAAGCCATCTAAAAAACAAATGTGCATGTGTTTGTCTGTCTGTCTATGTGTCTATGTGAATCAGCAGCATTCTCCATATTCAGTGAGAGATTCTTTTAGAACTTTCTTGAAGAAGTCTGTCTCATCTCAATCTAAGGCAATTACTTGCTTTGCTACCACTAGGAATTGCAAGTTCCATGTAGTAAAACATAAAAATTCATTAATGCCAAAGCATCTAGGTAATATTATAAGACATCTTTAGATTTTGGAACAATCTGACATGAGGCTATGGCTGATGTCAAACCAAACTGACTGGTATCAGTGAAGCATTCTTAGACTCTAAGAGCATGTCTACTGTGAAGTTGGTGGCAATATGAAAGATTAATTTATAAAACAAGCATTCCCTGTCATATCTTCTGTGTGTGAAGTTTAAATATAAACTAGATGTGTAGTCCATTTAAAAAAAGGAATATTTCAGGCATTGTGTGTATAATTGTATATAGAGATTGGTTTTTGAAATTATTTAAGATATCCATTACTTCCACCAAAACAGTTTTCTGAGATTTTATGTGACCAGGTCAGCCCCTCTCCCCACCTCACATATGTTCAAATTTATTTTCCTGAATATCATTAAGATAATTTTACAATATTTTTATAATACTTTTTATAATTTTACACTAATTTTATACCTTTTTAAGTAATATTTTCATAAGGAATTAGGAATAAAGAGAATTTTAGGGGTGGATTGAGATGTGTCATTTTTAGGGCCTATAAATTGTTACTAATAAAATTTGGGAATCTTAGAAGTATTCTTTGAAACCTGTCAGGAAATAAAAATCAGATTTGGTCTCTGGAGTCCATTATGAACTCTATTGCCTCAGGGAATCTTGAAATAAGTCTATAAAATGTAATGTCAGCATATATGTACATAATATATATATATATGTATGTATGTATGCATACATATGTAGTCTTAATTCATTTAATAATAAATTTAAATAATGCATTTGATAGATAACCACATTAACAATGATTCCTGCTCCCATTCTTAGTCTAAACCCTGTCACATGGAAAATGAAGCCCTTAGTAATGTTGGTAAGAAGAATACTTTTATATGAAGCTCATTAATTTTAAGTCATGGGGAAGAGGAACCCCTTTATATGAATTACATTATTTACGGAACACTGAAGAACTTGGAAAATCTGCAATGGTAAAACCATTATTTCCATCCATAAATATGTAATCACATTTTATAGATTTAAAAATTTTGATCATCCAAATCATTTATCATAATTTAGGCTTTGGTTTTTGCCTCTCTTTTTACATACTTGTTATGATGCTTGACAAACATTTGACCTCATTGGTGTTTTACAGAACTGTAAGAAAATACTCTCAGAATACTCTCTGTCCCACCCCTCCCCATGTAATAAGATGTGGAAAAAAGCATATGTACCATTCATAAAATGAATGGTATACAATAGTACACAATTAAACTCATCAAGGGAAGCTTGGTGCTCTCTATTTTTAGTAACTTCTCCCAATTCACTGTTTTTGTTTTGTCCTGGCCTGTAGCTTATCTTTGATAACGGCTCCCAATCATTATTTTTGTTTTGTCCTTCCAGGTCCAAAGATGATTGTGAGTGACAGAAAAAAACAAAACCAAAAAAAATTGGAAGAATACTTTACCTAACGCTAAAGTTTCACAAATTCCCTTGACCTACCAGTTTAATAAGTATCAAGAAAAGAAATGAGTTTGTCTGATAGATCTATTCTTAGTGAAACTATGTTGGTTATTTTCTAGAGGGCCATTAACCAGCTCTTAAATAAGTGGATTCTAAAATTTTGTTAGTAATTGAAGTCAAGCTTACTGACTTTTTGTTTGTTGACCTTTTAGGTTACAGTCTTTTCTACCACTCAAGTTAATATTTGTCCTTCTCCAGTCTTCTACCATTTCTTAGGCTCCCCATGAACTTTCAGATTTCAGTGACAGTGACTCAGCAATCCCATCTTTCACACATTTTAGTACCCAAGGGTGAGTTTAGCAGCATAAAATGAATGGTATACAATGGTACACAATTAAGCTCATCAAGGTAACCTTGGTGCTCTCTTACTGGTCTACAGATTATCTTTAGTAACTGCTCCCAATTCACTGTTTTTGTTTTGTCCTAGCCTGTAGCTTATCTTTGATAACTGCTCCCAATCATTATTTTTGTTTTGTCCTTCCAATTCCAAAGATGATTGTGAGTGACAGAAAAAACATAAGAAGACTATTTTACCTAATGCTAAAGTTTCACGAAGTCCCTTGACCTGCCAGTTTAATAAATTTCAAGAAAAGAAATAAGGTTTGTCTGATAGATCTATTCTTAGCAAAGCTACGTCCCATTGCTTCATTAGACAGGCATTAGGTGTTGCATATGAAAAAATGCTGAATTTGGAGTCAGAGGGCTTTGATTCAGATATTGATTTTGCTACTTCTTAGGGAAGTCAAATTACTTCTCTGGGCTTCAATTTCTTATTTGTAGAAATTAGGGCTTTGGATTAGATGACCTCTAATATTCATTCCCTTTTAGTTCCTAATCTATCATCCTTTGATAACGGTATAGAGGTGACTCTGGGTTCGTAAGTCCATATGAACACTGCACAACTTTGGACAGAACAAATTGGAAAGTCTTTGAATATGGCAATGGTGACAGACTGTTCACTGTCTGAGAAACAGGCTAACTAAATGTGAAAGGATTTATCACAAGAAATTTGGACATCAGATGGTGAATCTTTTATCCAAAATGAATCACAGATGTAGATAGAAATGGAATTGTGTGGCTCTTCATTCTTTTATGGAAACACTGGGTAGGTAGTGAAAACGGGGGCAGACGGTTTTTGAAAATCAGTTCTTTGACCATCTATAATGTAATTATTGGTCTTCTTAATGTTTGTCTAATGGACCAATGAATTGACACGTTATTAGGAGAGAATGAATTATACTAACTTAATAAAGTAAGTCAGAAGACATAGAAGACATAGTCCTGGAAGAATGGCTCATGAACTCTGTTGCAAGCATAACTCTAGAGCCAGCACCCTCTTAGCTCAAGATCAATGTTGGTGCAAAATGAGGCCCTCACAAGTCACTGAACATTTAACAAAGAATTTTCCTTTGATCTAACACAGTAAGGTTATACAACAAAGATACAGTAGCATTTAGCTTCTCCAGACACTGCCTCCCTCTTCTGTATCTAGAAATACATCTCAGTCAGTCATTAGGGTAGAATCACTCACATGGTATGGAGAACACCCAATGCCTGAAAGGATCATCTGAATCATTGCTGGGACCTTTTATGCTCCCAGATCAGGAATTGAATCTGGGAAGCCAGGACCAATCAGATTGAATCATAAGGATGGATTAAGTTATATCAACTTTAAGGTTGAGGGAAGAACATCAGGTTTAGGGAAAGAATATCAGGAAACTGCTGGTTCTATCTCAAGCTCTCTTCAGAAAGACAAAAACCAACCAAACAAAAATAAAATGATTGGGCTAATTTGTATTCATCAGTAGATCTGGATTTATCAGAAGACAAGAAGAATCATCAATTCATAGGTGATAATGTATAAGAAGAATGGAAGAGTAGAAGAGAACTAGGTTATGAAGGGCTTTGTATTATGAATAAAGGATTTTGTATTCCATCGTGGAGGTGATAGGGTGATAGGGAGCCACTGAAGATCATTGAGTTGTGGGGGGATGTGACATGGTTTAAGCTGCACTTTAGGAAAATCTTTTTAGTGGTTAAATGGAGAATGGATTGGAGTAAGGAAAAACTTGAGGCAAGTAGGCCCACCAGCAGGTTATTGCAATAATCTAGGTGTGAGGTGATAAGAGACTGCTCTAGAATGGTAGTACCATCAGAAAAAGAGAAAGGGGTATATTTAAGAGATGTTGCAAAGGTGAAATCTGTAGGTACTAACATTTGTTGCAGATAAAGAAGCTGAAAAGATTTATGAAAACTCCAAAATTCTTTGTAGGAAAGAAATGCTGATTTACTGATGTAGGAGATTACCTTGTTAATTTCCTTTTATATGTTATAGGTAAGGATTTTGGAATGAACAAAATCTAAGAAGTCAAATCACGATGGGATATTATCATAAATATAAAAAATACGATGCCTTTTTAATTTCCCCATTGTTAGACCTTTTCTGATAAAAGTACTATTTTCAGAATTGTCTGTCTATAGTTCAATCATTGATTGGTTAGAGCCAAGTAAATGCTAAATTAGGGGAAAAGATAACTATGAGAAAACACTATATTCAATTACATTTTCCACCTGCCTTTTTTGAAGTGATTTTTCAAAAACGCCTGTCTGATGTCATAGACCCATCTGCCTGTGTGTGTGTGTGTGTGTGTGTGTGTGTGTGTATGTGTGTGTGTGCACACACATTTATGCATATGTATATGTGCACACAGAGGAAATTATATAAGCATGGGCGGATCTTGGCTTACTGAAAATGACTTTAGCTCTACTATTTTGGAAGATGGATTGGAGTGAGAAAAAGTGAGACAAAGAGAAAAAGTTGAAAGCTGTTGCAGTAGTCCAGGTGAGACGTAATGAGAGTCTAGAATAAGTGGAGGCTACATGAGTAGAGAAAATGGGTAACATGTAATAGTTGTTGTGGAGTCAGAAATGGTGAATATTTGGAAGTTGATTATGACGAATGGGGTGAAGGAAAGTGATCTAGATCTGATTAAGCATAATACAAAATTTTTTAATCTGGGAGACTGGAAGCATGATGATGATCTTGACAGAAACAGGGAAATTTGGAAGAGGGGAGAGTTTATTCTGGTCATTGTGCACATTGTTTACCTGTTTTTGTCTACTTCACTTAGCGTTATTCCACGTGTCTTTTTATGCTTGTCTGTATTCATCATATTGCTCATTTTTGTTTAGTCATTCCTTAATTAGTGTGCATCTACTTTGGGTCCAATTATTAGCTACTGCAAGAAGTGTTCCTATAAATATTTTGTTGTGTATTGAATCATTCTTTTTTGTTGTCATTATTAACCTCCTTGGTGGCATATGCCTAGAAGCAGTATCTCTGTCAAAGGGTATGGACATTTTGGCCACTTTCTTAGCATAATTCTAATTTTTCCCCCAGCTCATCCAACAGAGCATCACAATTGCTTAAAAAAAAACTAATTGGATTGTGTGTGAAGATAGAGCTTAAGTGAAAGTGGTTCATTTCATGTAAATAAATACAAATTAGAATTTTCTAGAATTTAATTGTATCAGAAATCTCTAAATGTTTAAAATTCCTGATGCAGTCTATTTGCCATCATCTCTTCAGTTAGGGTCATGGTAAAAAAAAAATCTGTCTGACCCATTCGCTTAATCAGATTATACTAAATCCTACAATGAAGGAATTGTTTTCAGAGATTAAGAGCTTAAAGAGGAAACAGACACAATTTTAGATGGAATGGAATATAGAGGCTGACCTTCTCCAAATGGTATTTAAAAGAATAAGAACATTTGTAATTTAAATCCACTGAGACTACCATATAATTTGTCTAATCATTCAACATATTATAAGTGATTGAAGACTGACTCCCTTAATCATGGATGCATTTAGAATTTATAGGCTCATTGTACCCTGACAATAAAGTATCTATATTTTAAGTCAACTAAATTAATTCAGCCTACTCAGTTTTTGACATCTTTTGTTTTTGTCATTTTGATAAGCTTCTCCTCTGCCCCACTTAATGAATCTTCCATAGTAACAAAGAAGGGGGAAAAAAAGCACAAAAATAAAATCGACTAAAATATCAGCAGCATCTGATAACATATGCAAGATTTCACATCTATTGCCCTCCACTTCAGTGAAATGAAGGTGCTTCCCTTCACCTCATCTCTTCTCTGGAACCAGGATTAGTCATTGTACCTATGTAGTGTTTGATTTAATATTGGTGTTCTTTTCCTTTATATTGTTATATTGATCATATTTTTTTTCAGTCCTACTAATTAAACTATATCCATTTCATCGGAATGTAACCCCAGTCTCAGAGTCCATTTTTATGGGATTCTGTCCTTATTGGTAGAGATCAATACCCCAGACACATCTAAGGGAAAAGGTGGAATTTGGAACGGGAGACAGAACTTTTAAGTCTTCAGGTCTGTTTCAAGTCCTTTCAGGTCTATTAAGTTTCTTCAGATTCTATAGTTGTTTCAGATACTTCTGGCTTCCAGATTCAAGAGAGAAGATGGAAGATGCCATCCCTACTTCAGTTTGCTAAAGGAAAAGTCTCTGGAAAGCAGCTAATATAAGAAGAGCTAGTAGTTTCCATCATGTTCCTGTCCCCAACTTGCTATATTAGAGACTTTAGGGATCTTCAGTAAGATCTAGAACTCTCTGTCTCTCTCTGCCTCTCTGTCTCTGTTTCTCTCTGTGTGTGTGTGGCTCTTCTCTGTCTCTGTCTCTCTCTGTTGCTCTGTGTCTCATTTTGACTTTCCTTGTTCCCAGTAGGAGAGTGCTTTCACTTTGTATTGTGTGGTATATATTCTCCCATGCATATTTTCCTTCGATTTCTGTTTTGTTACTAATTTGGATAAATGGGTTTCTTTGATAATTGCTGTATGTCTTCATTGTGGAATGGTATTTGATAGGAAAAGCTTCCAGCATTGGATGCAAAACTTGGAGCCCTTCTTCCCCTGTTAACAAAACAGTAACCAAAAATTAGCTTGAATCTAAAAATCAGAACCCCTGTACTAACAATATTTAAGGGATCAGATAGATATACTTCTAGCCCAGAACTGCTGTTCTCTGAAAAGAGCAGAGTTCCCAAGTTTCCTGGCTCCAACTTCTGGCAACCCCTTCTGGCAGGAATTAAAGTCTCTAGTGTAGCAAGGTGGGGATAAGGACATGATGGATGCTGTCAGCTCTTCTCATGTTGCCTTCTTCCCAGTTTTTTCCTTCAGAAACCTGAAAAGGAGTTAGCCTTGTCTATCTTCTCTCTTAAAGCTGGGAACCAGAAGTGCCCAAAGAGACAGCAGAACCTGAAAACATTGAAGAGATTCAAAGCGAATCAAGAGATTGAAGAGAACTGAAGAAACTCTCCTCTCTCACCAACTCTGCCCTTCCCTTGGGGGGGTGAGAGTGGCAGGATATTGATCTCCATCAGTAAGGAAAGAATCACATATAAATGGATTTTGGGACTAAAATTGCATAAATTTTCCCATGCTTTTCAGAATTCCTCGAAATTTATTGCGTAGTACTCTATTACATTCAAATATTATGATTTGCGTAGACTTTCCCCAATTGATGAGGGACACTTAAAAATAGTTTTTGCTACCACAAAAGTGCTGCTATAAATAACTTGGTGTCCTAAGGCTTACCAATGAGATCTCTCCGTCAGAGTATGAGCATATTAGTCACTTTCCCCCTCAGTGACATTTTTTTTTCTGAAATGTTGGGATCTATGTATTCCCATCAACACCAACCACATATTAGTGTGACTATCTTCTACTACCTCCTTTAACATGGACATTTCAATCTTTTCTCTTCTTTGTTCATTTGCTATATATAAGGTGAAACCTGAAAGTAATTGTCATTTTCTCTCTTATTATTAATTTGGAGCAACATTTCAAATTGTTGTTAGTACCTGGAAATTCTAATGAATTTTCTGAACTCCTTACAGCACTTATTAATTGAGAAATGGCCCTTGTTCTTGTATCTTTGTGATAGTTCTCTTTACATCTTGAATACCCGAATCTTCCATTGTACCCAATGGAATCCTTTTTCTATATTTAGTGATTTGCCCTGCAAATTAGATTTGTCCTTCACCCATTTATTTTGTATTTAGTTATCTATGTACAAGTAGTTTCCCTCCCATTGAATATAAGCCATCTGAAGACAGAGACTTTTCTTTTTGTCTTTCATATCATGGGTTTAATTATTATCTCCATGTAGACGATTCCCAGATCTTTATATCTAGCCCTAATCACTCTCTTGAGCTCCAGTCCATATCATCAACAGCCTTTTTGATATAGTGAACTGGATGTCCTTTAAGCATCTAAAGATCCGCATGTTCAGAATGGAAATTACCATTTCTTTTAAGCCAGAGGTTTGGCTTATGGATCCCTTCCTAGAATAATGGCTGTAAATGAATGAAGCCAAGAATTTAGGATTATAAAAGAAACCAATTACATTGAAATTTAATAATAACAATTTAATTTTTCTCATACAAGTTCACACACACTTTGGGGTTCATAAATAATGAATTAAGAACCACTGACCTAAACCTACTCCTTTTTTGAAATTCTCTTTCATTGTCAATAGCCTTACCATCTTTCTAGTTACTTAGCTTATCTTCAGAATCATTCTCCACTCTTCACTTTCATTCATCTCATATATCCATCAGTTATCAAATTTTGTAATTTCTTTGACCATTAAATCCCTTATTTTCATGTACACAGACATCCCCCATTCAGTTTCTCATCACTTCTTGCTTTGACTATTGCTTTAGTTTTTTAATTATACCTAATCTTTCTCTACTGCCATAGTGGATAGAGAACTAGAATTGGAATCAGGAAAAACTAAGTTCGAATAATACTCTAGATACTTATTAGTTGTGTGACCCTAAATAAGTTACTTAGCCTCTCTTAGCCTCACTTTCCTTATCTGTAAAATGGAGCTAATGATAGCTTCTACCATGTTGAAAGGATCAAATTGGATAAAAATATGTAAAACCCTTTTCAAACCTTAAAGCTCTAAATAAATGATTTATGATTTACCTCCTTTTCTTTCTGTCTTCCTCCTCCTCTTCCTCTTCCTCATTTTTATCTGTGTGGATGAAACTAACAAAGTGGTTTTCCTAAAGTGAAGTTCTGACCATGGTTCATATGTTATGAGAATTGATGAACAGGATGCTTTCAGGAAAATGTGGCAGGACTTACATGAACTGATGCAAAGTGAAGCAAACTGAACCAGGAGAACATTGCATACAGTGACAGTAATATTGTATGATGATCAATGGTGAATAACTTAGCTATTCTAAACAATACAAAGATTTAAGACAATTCCAAAGTTCTTATGATAAAAAATGCTATCCACCTCCTGAGAAAGAATTGATGGAGTCTAAATTCAGACTGAAGCATGCTTTTTTAAACTTTCTTTTCTTCTTCTTCTACTTCTTTTTCTGCTCTGTGTTTTCTTTCACAATATGATTAATATGGAAATTATGGAAGGGAATTGAGAGAAGAAGATAATTTGGTACTCAAAATTAAAAAAAAACAGATGTTAACAGTTGTTTTACATATGATTAGAAAAATATAATATTTAAATAAGAATTAATTGTCATAATAGGAATAGAGATAAGGGAAAGAAAGAAGAAAATTCCAACAGGGAAAAAAATCAGAATTTTGCAACTGACTGGATATACAGAATGAATGAGAGTGAGTAAAAAGTGACAGAAGGCTAAAACTTCATTCACAAGGGCAAACATTTGAAGTTTATTCATAAACCTTCCTATTCTTTGTTTTTCTTTTCTTTATCTTGTAGCTAATATAATAGTAATAATGGCTAGCATTTATATAGTGCTTTAAGGCTTGCAAAGTGCTTTACAGATATCAACTCAATTGATCCTCACATGACTGCACCCTATATCAAATTGCTTTCTGTGTTAGGGAGTGGTCAGAGGTGGGATAGAGGGAGAGAATGTGGAACTTAAAGTTTTAAAAAATGAATGTTAAAATTGTATTTGCATATAATTGGTAAATAAAATCTTAAAAATAATTTGCAATTGAATAGAGGTATGAGAAGGTGAGAGCTGGCCTTTAACTATATTAAAATATTTTATAAATTATAAAACAAAAACTAGGCATTTAAAAATGGGTTGCTGATAAAATATGCTGTATTTTAAATAATTTTATTGCATTTTAAATTTATTTTAATAAGAATATATTGTATTCTTGTTAAAATATCATTAGCAACATTTTAGTTTATTGTTAATAAAATTTTAGTGAGAGCAATGAAATTGAAATTTTATCCTTATTTTGGAAAACTGCTTTAATATTCTTGGATAACAGAGATTTGAGGATCTAATTCTTATTTCAGTTTATTTCAATGCTTGGTTTTTAATGGATATTATAGCTTAAAAGCATATCTGCCAAAGACACATAGATCTGAATAGAAGAAATGCATTGTTATCTGTTTTCATGAAATAATGATATGAAGTTTTCAGTCCCATCTACTATGGCAAGGTTTTCTGTTAAATTTTTTTTTCTCCAATGTAGTCTCTCTCTCACTCTCTCTCTGTCTGTCTCTGTCTCTCTGTCTCTCTCTCTCTCTCTCTCTCTGTGTGTGTGTGTGTGTGTGTGTGTGTGTGTGTGTGTGTGTGTGTGTTTTGCAGGGATGGGAGGGCAGGGTGGAGCATACAGTTTCTGGAAATCAGGTCCCAGGTTTAAAAGCTTACTCTTCTGAATGAAGAGAAAGGTGTGGCAAACTGACACAAATTGTCTGTGTAAGCCCTGGTTTCTTGATGGTGGACAGCCTTTTTCATTTGTTTCCAAGCTGTCAGATGGGAAGTTACAGATCTTAGAGAGTTCTGTGTTTGGTGACTGCTACAGAGCTGACTCAAATTTTCATTTTTTGTTAGTTGCTTGTTTTTGACCTTTCTTGTACTGTTGACTCTATACCTATTCTTTGGGATTCTGGTTGCTGCAGCTCTTCCCAGGCCTGATATAAACCTCCCTTACCCTACTGCGAACTAGGGAGAGAAGAGCCCTGAAAGTTAGAAAACAGTTTAAGTTGCTGCTGAAGCTAAAATAAGGAGGAGGAGCATGGAGGGAGGATAGAGGTACACAGGGAACAAGCAGGGAATGACTTCTGTCCACTACTTGAGGAAGAGGACAAGTGCCTAGAGAATAACCCAGGTATATGGTAACTACAACCCACAAGTTACATTGCTCCTCTTCACGTCTAGTATTTTCTTCCCACACTTGGGTGGATCATCTTGTACACACTTCGGTGTCCATACCCTATCATGAAGACAATGGCTGTAAAGGATGTCATCAGAGAGCTATATTACTGGAAAACAAAGTAGGTCTCTCATCGAGCTAGAATGAGAGGTAACTGTTGGAGAGCTCACATCTCCATTGGCTTCTACACAATGTCAAGATGAAGGCTTCTAGCATATAGGGTGAGCACTTTATAGAGACAGGGACAAGAGTCATGAAGATGAGAAGACATGCAATCTGCATTATTGAAGCGATTGCTTTAATTTTAGTTTCTCTCTATAGACTTAGAGACATATTCTCATTTTGTACAAAAGGTATTTTGGGGTAGAGCAAATTGACAGATTTGATATTGTTTATTTCAAAGAGATATAAGTATGGAAAATTACTCTCAAAGTTGTACCACTATGATTGAACAGCAATGGTTATTGTTATTTTCTGACATTAATCATCCCTTATCTTTACTGTTATAGCCGTGCACCCTGAAATTCAGCAGCATTTAATGATCATATTCAAATAGATGTGTAGAAAAAAAAGTCATGTAAAACAAATAGAGTAAAAGAATAGCAGTTAATTTGAATATGGTGCTTTCATCAGTCCCAGACGTGAAATCTCTAGCATGTCATGGGTAGTATAGAGAAGTCCTCAGATGAAGGCAAAGTTAGTATTTTGTTTGAAGTGCAGAAAATTCTTAGAATATGAAAAAATAACTACATACAAATGTAAGCTCATACTTCAAACCCAATATAAGTTAATTTTTGATTATCTGATATTTGGGATCATTCATGTTATTTTTTTTTCCTTGCAAAGTGGGAAAAGATTCGATAATATTTAAAACAGTATTATTTTTACTATAGACTTTTTGAAAGTGTTCTCTTTCTAAAGTACAAATAGACCAATCACATGCACATACAGACACATATACACATACAGACACATGTACACATACATACACATATATATTTAACTATTAAAATAAGGAGTTAAAATTACCCCCTTAAATATATGTAATATAATACATACATATATGTATACATATGTGTATATGTATGAGTATATACATACATATACAACAAATACAAATGTGTATACATATACATACATATATGTATATTATGTGCATATGTATATGTATACACAAGAGACACTGAAAAAAGAATTTGTGTGTATATACATATGTACATAATAGAGATACTGAAAAAAGGAATTTAATAAGAGAATAGATCTCTTTTATCTGTTAGGGAATATTAAATCAGCATAAAGAATACAGATTCATTTTCATAAGTCTTGATTTTATCACCATGATATACCTTTAGGGATGAACTTTATAGGCTGATCTCATTGAAAGCTGCAAGGGGAATGAATTTAAATTGAAGAAGTCCCCACCATTCATTAAATGTGACTTGTTAGCTTAACATTCTTGGCTGTGGTGAGTAAATGCTATAAGACAAGAGAGCCAGGTGCTTCTCCTTTTCTTTTTCTGTGATATGAAATATGTATTACATATTCCCTTGCTTCCACTTCAAATGACGAGAGTGGAAGGCCGAACATCTTACCATTACCTTGTAACCTTGACATCTTGATAGCAAGATTCAATAAACAAATGTGGGCTTGGAACCAATTTCTGGCACAGAGTTTGTCTCTGAAGGGGAACAGCGAACATTTGTATTATGAAAGAAGACCTAGGAAGGGTCATGCATGTCTGATAATGAAAGAAGAGGTGACTATTAGAAGTTTGTGACTATTAGATTGAAGATATTATCCAGAAAAAAACACTTCAAATTTTGCGAAGGTTGGTGTTAGCTGCTGTTACTTGTCTCTGGCTAAATTGTTCATCTCTTTTGTGCATGTTTTTTTTTATGACTTGCTGTTAGTTCAAGGTTTTTTTTTCTTTCTACACATGCCTCACCTTCAAAAATGAGATTATAGTTGAATAGAATTCCTTTACCAATTAGATTAGAAATTCCTCAAGTATGGGGGTCATATAACATTCTTCCTCATATCCCTAATATCTAATAGAATCTTGTACACGTAAATGCTTGGTCTGGACCTGAAAATTTCTTGGTGTAAGGAATTCCCAGTATGGAAATTGTCCTTAACTTGATGCTGATGGGCTATCTGCCTGTAGCATATAGTTGTGGAGAATTGTCTGAGGCACTGAAAGATATAGTAACTTCCCTGTAGTCAAAGTTAGCTTGTGTCAGAGGCCAATCTTGAACGCAGTTATTTTAGACTTCTTACTTTACTTCTCTATCCATAATTCCATGTAGTCTTTTGCACATTTGAATGGTGAGAATTTCTTAAATTTAAATCCAATATCCCTGAAGTTTCCAGTGATAGAAACACAACTAGGCTTAATAATAAATGTTTGTTGGGGAGGAGGATGATTTGGGAGAGCTTTGACCAGGACATTCTCAGCCAGTTTTCTCTTAAAACTGTATTAGAAATATCAGATCAACTTATGCCTGCCCTGCCACAGTATACATACATACATACATACACACACACACACACACACACACACACACACACATATATACACACACATATATACACACACATACATACACACACATATATGTTTATATAATACTTTTATAACACTTTATATATACACAGTATACCTTTATAGACTAGGTAGGATGTCTTGGGTTAAAAAAAATTATTCATTTTTTCCACTTGTGAACTGGCATTAAAGGAGGGGAAGTTTGGGAGGTGAGATAGAATAGTTCTAAGATTTGATTTTTCACTGAGAAGTCTGAATTAGTTGACTAACTAGCCTAATTATTTAGGCTTTTGCTTCAGATGAATTAGGAGAAAAAGAATTTGCCACTTATGATGTGTAATTTATCCAGAGGCTATGCAAACAATTCATTAAGAAAGAAAAAGGCAAAATTACAAATGGTTGTCTTCATCGTGTACAATGTATTACCCATAGTAATAAATGGCTGTTCAGCATGGCATAAAGAGGATCATTAAATGTTTCTTCTGTTCCATTTGCAAGAAATGTGAATTTAGATAAGGCATAAGTAGTTCATAAAAAAATCTCTCAGTGTAAAACTGCTTAGTTTTAATGCACAATTAATGTTCACTGAGCTGTTAATGCTTTGTCCTGTGATACAATAAATTCTTCGTCTTCTCTCTTACTTTCCAATTACTTTCTTGCTTTCCTTAAGCCTGCTTTCTTTTCTTACCGTACTGCTTTAGTAAGCACACAGCTGTAACTTATACTTCTTTTGATGTTGATTCCTTTTACCAGGCTGGTCTAGTGCAATATTCTGAATTGAATAACTTATTATTTCAGTGGCCTATAAGACATTGGCTATTGAAGAGGAGACTGACTTACTCCTAAGGAATATACATGTCAACTATGGCCAGCACCAAGAGAACTCTACTCTTTGACTCTGAGATGGAAAAGGGAGTGGGGAGTCCATGGCATGGATCTTCCCATAGTGGAGAGCAGAGATACAGGTTTCCTTGCCTTTGTGTAATGGAAACATACAGTAATTGACACAGGAAGGGGCAACCTATCAGTTATTGCCACCTGTTTTTTTTTTCTCACCCGTGGATGCAAGGATGCCTGGGCAAGTAAGGGCTTCTTGAAAGTGTAGATTATGGGCAGCTGTTACTTGCCACTTAGGTAGGATTTTTCATTTAGCTAATGATAGATCAAGACAAGTGCTCAAAGATAGGGCTGAATTAATCCACCTTCACAAAGGAGGGGTCAGCCATAAGTTTACTAAAGAGGACAATTGGAAGTGTCTGATGGTTTAAACACATTTAAATCAATAAGTTAGTTTCCAAAAATCTGTGTTTTTCATCATCCAGACAAAAATTTGTTCTAAGGTATTCTTCTTATGAAGGCTGATTTGGACATTTCTTTTAGTAAATTATTTGAAGTGAATATATCTATTTGTGTTGGAAAAAGAAAAGAAAGAAAAAGGCAAAAATAGTTTCTCTCTACTTTTTTCCAGTTAATCATATTTTTTTTTAAAAAATTCAACATTTTAAAGTAGCAATGTGTGCTGAATATTTCCTTTTGCAGTCTAAGTGAAATCTGAAAGGCTTTTCTAATTCCTGAAGCTTCTGAAAATTGATCAAATAAGAGGTTCTTCAAGTATCTTTTGCACTAAGTTAAATCCCACCACAGATCTACCACAGTTGTCTTAGTTCACATGGGGAGTTGATTATAATAGAAAAATAATTGTGATTGAGTGTTACAAAAACATTATTGGAGAAAAGATTGTCATATTTGACTATGAATGTTTTCAACTGAATAAGCAAAGTATGAAAATTTAAGATCAGCTTTTCCTTATCCCAAACCCAGCATAAATCTAGTTTCTTCTATTTTGAAAGATACAATAAACCATATTTTCTGCAGCATGTTTTTGCTGGACCATAGCTTATAATACCAAAATGATGGACTCTTTTCAAGGAACGGAATGCATTTCATTTAACAAGTTTGGCAGTGGACTTACTAACATAATCAAGGGGATTTTTTGGTTGAAATTTGAGGGTGAGAAAGATAAATGGCCAGATAAAATTGTAAAACTAGGCACTGTGAGAATAATAGGCATAACAAAGAAAGAACAAACTTAGTTGAGGAGCAATCCAATAATTTTCAAGAGGTAAAAATAAGGATTAAGGTTGAGGTTAAGAATAGCAGATGTGATATACAAGCTTGTATAGCAAAACAAAGTAAACTTGAAATTTTAACACAAAGAAATAAATGCAATTGTATAGGTATTATTATATTACTGGTGGTAATTTATAGTAATAATATCTATATACCTATGTGCTTACAGGTTTTATAAGTGCAATGAAGAAATGGAGAGAAGTAATTTGATCATAATGGCAAAAGGATCAGAGGAATAACATTGTATAGAAGGAAGGCATATAGTTTTAGGGAAATTAATTAAGTTATGCTTTGACATCTAATACAAATCTCACTCTGCTTAAAAGCTAAGAATGTTGATTGATTGGCTTTTCTTCCCAACCAGCTGATTACTCAGAAGGTGTTGAAATCAGTAATGGAAACTGGTTCTCTGCATTTTTTTTTATCATTTAATCCTAAAGGAAGAACTGAATGTAAGTGACAAGAAGATTGAAAGAACGTAATTGTTTTTGCTATTGTATCACTGTTGATTTTAGAGGTACTATGATATTGCAGAAAACTTCTGAACTTGGAATCAATTGAAATCTGGGTCCAAGTCTTGTCTCTGACATTTACTAGTTGTGTAACTTTGGCCAAGTCACTTATCCTCTCAGAGTCTTGGTCTACTCATCTATACCTATTGCAATTCTTCGACAAATCTCATCAAAATGAATAGCCTCTCCAATGACACTACTCAATCCATTCATACCCTTTTTTCCTGGGCAGAATTTGACTAGGTCCTTCCATAAATCCTCTACATGATGACTCCAAGATTCTTGGGCCTTCTTTCAGTTTTCTTGACATTGCACGTGCACCAATAGAGTAGATAGTCTGTCTTTCAGTTAGCTTCACTCTTCTATATGACCAGACCATGTCCTTTATTTATTTATTTTTTTGTCAAAAAAGGCCCTGAAAAGATGTTTTCTATGGTTTTAATGGAGAACTCACATAGAGCAAGTGTTCACATGATAGTGGGAAGAAGGCACTCTCAAGGTCTCTCTGAAGAACTTTGGAATTGATTGTGGGACGTGGGACATACTGGCACAGGAACACTCACCCACATCGGAGAAGGTGCTATGTTCTATGGCCAAAGCAGAACTGAAGTAGCAAGATGTGCAAATTTAGAAAATCTACCCCAAATGTTCACACATACTATTTGTGCCTGACCTGTGGCAGAACATTCTGAGCTCGTACTGGTCTGATCAACCACAGTCAAAAACACTGAAACTTGACTCTAGCACAGTGATGTCATTTTGGTCCTCTTCAAGAATGAAGGACAACAACCAACCATTTAATAGCCTACTTTGGAGGTGTCAAATGGCACCTTGCAACCTCCTAAGTGTGGCCTACACCAGATTAACATGTAATTTGGAAATATTTAACAAAGTAAACATAAATTAAAGCATAGATTATGTTGTTATGAAGTTTCAAAGTCAATATATGCCCCTAGGAATACCGTACAGTTTGGTTTTCCCATTCTGTAGGAGTTTGACACTACTGACCTGGTTGATCAGTAATCTTCCTTTATGTTGCTTTTTAGTGACTTTCAACTTTAATTTTTAGACACTGAGGCTTCTGTGATTCATAACCATGAAGCACTACTGGAAGAATGTTGACATTAAAAAGATAACTATTATGTTAGGGACTGACTTAGGGTCATTACAGGCACTGTGCAGTTTTTCCCCAATGTATTCATCCTTTTCTAAGTCTGTCATATGAGTATATCAGTATATCAAATTCACACACAGATATATACTGATGAATCCATTTTACCTGTGTAGAATGTCTATCCAGATGCATGTCACCAAAATATAATGGTATTTTTTTCGTCTGCTTGGATTTTCCTGCGTGGATATTTAAGGTGAACTCTGGAGTATTTATGAAGATAATTTAGGAGTCTGTAATATTTCATGGTTTGATAATGAATATAATTCTATTTGCAAACAGGATCAAAATCTCTCTTCCATTATTACTCTGGGCTAAATATCCTTCATAACAGTGAAAAATATCTTTGGAGACAAGGTCTCCCTGTTTTATTCTCAACTTGATATTAAAAATCAGAGACTTATTAAATGAAGTTATTACTACTGGTATATCTTTCAAGGAAACTCTTATTATTTTGACATATATTTGAAAGGCAACTTATTGGAAGAGAGTTTATAAGGTAAAATTTTGTTCTATTATAGCAAATTATTTTATAGTCAATAAATAATTGCCATAGTGGGATCTTGTATTTTACTTCTCCCTCCCCAGAGATTTTATTGGAGTTTTAAAAATATCCCTCTGCCAGGAAGTAAAGCAGGATGTTGGGGCTGAAGGCCACTGCTCACTTCAGAGGGGTTCTGGGCTAGAATTATATCTATATGTACCTTTAAATATCGTTAGCCTAAGGAATGGAGTTTTCAGATTCAATATAACTTCTGATTGCTGTTGATTACTAGGAGTGGAGGAAGCAGGACTACAAGTTTTATATCTAACAATTGACTCCCTTCTCACAAAGTAGCAGTTACAAGATGAATACATATCAGAATTAGCAGAGAACCTATTTATCCAATTTGATAGCAAAAGAGAAATCAGAGAAAATATACATAGGAGAATGTATACTAAACAATGAAGGGGCTCTCCTATTGGGAGCAAGGTAACTTAGCTTAACCAAGAGAGAGACTCATAAATTTCAACCAAAGGGAAGTAAACAAGCTGGGGGTAGAGATGGACACTGCCAGCTCATCTTAGGTCTTCTCAGAATATTTTCTTTCAGCAACTTGAAGTAGGTTTGACCTCAGTCATCTTTTCTCTTGAAGCCAGAATCCAGAACCATTTAGGGCAACTGTCAGGCCCAAAGCAACTCAAAGTAGAGCATGATCTCCATAAATATGAAGACAATCACATGCCAATGGTACTTTAGGACTAGGTTACACTGGGTATGGTTGTAGTTCAATGCAATAACAATGTAATGGGAAATAGAGTATTGTATATGGAATATGCAAGAGACAAGTATGGCTAAACCACAGAGTATTTATGGGGTCCTTCCTGTTTCCTTATCATATCTTTCAAGGAGATGTGTGCTTGAGTCAAGCCTAAATCACATATGAGAACTTTTATTATGTTATTATTTATTATTATATTATGTTAAATTTTTAGTGAGCATTTACACCTCAGAAATGGGCAAGTAGCTACAAATCAGGCTTGATTGATTGTTTTATTGATTTAAAAAGTGTTGATTTAAAAAATGCTAATAATGCAGATTAAATTTGTGTATTTGTATATATATGTGTGTGTATATGTATGTACACACATATAGACATGTCTCTGTGTTTGTAGAGTCATATAAGGATATACCTGTAAATGTTTAACAAATCGACTGTCATACTTATCTGTAACTGTAACTATATCTATATATGACTATAAAATAATTTGCTTTAATAGAACAAAATTTTGCCATACATACTCTTTTCCAACAAGTTGCCTTCCAAGTATGTGTCAAAATTGTACAAGTTTCCTTGAAAGATACATCAGTAGCAATAACTTCATTTAATAGGTCTCTGATTTTTGATAGGTCTCTCAAGTTGAGAATAAAGCAGGGAGACCTTCTCTGCAAAGATATTTTTCACTGTTATGAATCATAGCTAGCCTAGTCACAATGGAAGAGTAGATATAGTCTGAGAAGTACGTTAAATTATAAGTTTTAAACAATTGAGCATATAGAAATGAGTCTGTTGATAGAGATGCTAAAGGGAAATGTGACTCAAATGGAATGAAAGATTCAAAAACTGATTTTTTTTTTACTATAAATTGAAATAATCTCCATGAGGAACAAAATGAGGTAGGCATCTAAAAGAACAAGTATAACTTTTTAGAAAGCTTTAGGGATGAGCTCAGATTTTAAATAAGAACTATAAAAGATGAAAGTAAGCATATATAAGTAAGGATAAATAGAAGGGAGTGTTGAGAACTTGGAAGAACAGTGCCAGGAAGTCTAAAGCCTAGAATGAATTGTGGCTTACAAAAGAAAAATGCTGAAGGGTAGGGATTTTTTTTTTGGTCTTGATTGTGACAAGACCATGAACAGTTTAACAATGAAGAAAAAAGAATAGAGTTGTGGAAGATGGTGAATTTTTAAAAGATGACCAAGAAAAAAATAGATAGATTTACTTAATTTTCTTTTATCTTCTACATCATAGAGAATAATCTTCATAAAAGAAAAAGGTAAAATTTAATAGGGTAGCAGAATTCCAGGCAGATGATCTAAAGGGTATTTGACCAGAAAACTAGAAATAGGGGAAAAATATGAAATGGTAACAGTTCCACCAGCATTTTCTGTAGAGATTTCATCTCACAGGCTCATAGTGGAACCACGACATTTAGATTTTACCAGCTCAGAGCCCAGTGTGCTATCATATAGTCTGGTGTAAAAGAAAGATGTGAAACACCCAGGGATTGTTGTAGGCAAGTTAACCTGAACAAAGTTACTAGGTAATTGGGAAATATTTAACAAAATAAATAAAAATACAATAAAACAGAGGTAATATAGCATATAGTTTTCTAAGTCAATATTTGGCCATATGAATCCTTAGGTATAATTTAGTGGGCCTTGTTTCACTTTTTGAGTTTGACTTCACCTGAATAATAGAAAGACCCCTGTAGTTGCCATCAGAAAACAGTAACAACAAATAAAACTTAATTTGAATCTGTTCCAATATCTATTAGTTATGTGACCCAAAACAAGCTTATTCACATACTCTCTGCTAAATTCATCATTTGTAAAATAAGGATAATGAAAATTTTGCAACATAATTCCCAAGGTCTACCATAGTTCCTATACATAGTAGATAATCAATGCAATTGTTGGATTGAATTGTACCTCACAGGGTTGTGAGAAAAGTGCTTTGTAAGTATCTAAAGTTCTTTGTAAATCTGAACTATCATTATGTCATCATCCCCATCAGCATCCCCATTGGTAACATCTTGTCACTGCATAAGGAAGTAACAGTGACACATAAGAAGATGAGTTAGAAAGAGCAACATAACCCCAAATACAAATAGATGAGATCTATATTGACGGTAATCCACTCTTTAAGACAATCAGGGAATGACTCAAAATGCACAAAATAGGAGTAGAGTGCATGAGATTTGAAAAGATTATAAATGGTCTTTTAAAAATATCTAGGAAGATAGCAATTACATGATTTCTTTTCTGCCCTCTAGAATATTCATTTGAAGCTTCTTCCAAGAGTATCCATTCTTCATTATAATTCCCTTGATGAAATAGGCAAGTTTTTAATATGAATTTTTGTAAGGCATATATTCTTTAGTCACATACATGACTGAGAGATATAGAATGTGAGATTTCAAAACATTTGGCTTGGTAGAACAAAATGCTGTTTTTAAAGGTTCCATTCAAATACTGTCTCTTAAACATATTATCATGATAATTGTTAAAATGATAGATTAGCAATGGAGATACATTTATTGAATGACCCCTTGTTTTCATTAAAGCAGACAGTTCTATTCTTATCTAAGGTCTTCACCAGCATCTTTGAAAATGTTAACAATCAAAGTTCAAAAAAATGAGATTCTCTGTCAATAGCAAAATTCTCTAAAAGTTCAATTTCACAGATAACATTGTTTTATTTTCATTGCGCTTCCAAACACCACAGTAATTCCTGAATGATTTTTTTTAACACAATATTTTTTTAGTGTTTTTATTTTACAGCCATTTATGCCATGAATTCATAGGGGATCAGTTCCAACAGTTCAGGTTCCTTGCCATTGGTTCTCACAAAGTATGCTTCTCTGGATGGAGTAGGCTGGTGCTTCAGTTGAACCCAAATGCATTTTTCTTTGGCTTGCTTCTTCTTCTGATCATTTTCCTTTACCCACTTCAGGAAGCTATCTCTGCTCTTGAAATGCTTAATATGCTCAATATACATGTTAATTCTCTTGGCTAGAATATTGCCCTTAACCTGTTCATTTACAACAATGCCTACAGCATGTTGAGTAACATTATAGACTCATCCAGTCTTGCCATGGTAACATTTGTGGGGCATTCCTTGCTGAACCTTGTCCATACCCTTGATATCTACAATATCACCTTTCTTGTATATTCGCATATATGTAGCCAGAGGGACAACATCATGTTTTCCAAAGTGCCTAGAAACCATGTATCATGTACCTCTCCTTTTTCCTTTGTGTTCATCATTTTGGCAACTCAATGGGATATGGCAGAGCCAGTGGAAAGCCTGAATGATTTTTTTGAAAAAGTATTAAAAATTGGTTTAAACATCCAAACTTGAAAAAATTAAATAAATATTGTATTTTGCCCAGATTATAACACAAAGCTCGAGAAATAGCTTGCTGTGTTGTACTATCTTTTTATCCTCCTTTCTCATAGTTACATGTGCATGTATATGCCACACACACACACACACACACACACACACACACACACATTCTATATAATGTCTTCCTAAACTTCCAATTTTGCTTCCAGTATAGAAGATACCATATGCGGAATCCAAAAAGGAAATGATTTCTTATAGATCATGAGGTCTTTGAAAATTCATTATTTGCCTATCTCTCTGTACTGATCACATCACATCCCAGAAACTATAAATTCTCCTAAATGAGGTAAAAAAAAAGATCTACTTAACAAGTAAAAAACAAATTCCAACCATTTTTTATATGAGCAGCAGCATGGAGAGCTAACCTTGGAGTGAAGAAGTTATGAGTTTGAGTCCTTTTTTTTTGACCTACAGAGCTCTGTCATGAACAAGTAAACCTGGGCAAGTCACTGTAAGAGTGTAAGTATCAGATAAAGTGCCATTCTTTCTTAGTTGAGGAAATTTCTACATTAGAAGGTCCATCGAGTGTTGAAATCACTGATTTAGACCACATTTAGAAAGCTAACAATGGTGAAAAATTGGAAATGAATAAAAGAAATAAAAAATTACATCAATATTGACTAATACACTTTCTGAGTAGTTTATAAGCCTTGAGATTTTTTATTTCTTAGTCCTGAAATATATGTTAAAATGTATTTTAGTCCCCTTTGCCTTTTTTTGCATTGAATTAATCATTTATTAATGTATAGATTGACATTCTTGGGAGAATCGTGCAAATTTCCTAATAAATTTTTTTTTGTTTCTCCATCTGCAACAGATGACATCATATAATAATAAAATGATATTTGTGATGGTCTTTTTGTTTATGTTCACTGAAAGCAATAGGAAAAAAAAACAAACATTCTATGAAATGACATTTGCCTTGGGTAACAATATAAAACCAATACCTAAATTCCTTTCAATCTGTCACTGGAGGACATTATGAGCCATTCTTCCATTTAGCCCCAATTCTTCAGGTTGCATTCATAGTGAGAATACTAATATTGACATGGATTAGATTTTCCAGTAGCATGTTGACTCACTGGTCATTGGACAATGATCTCATATTTGGAATTCCAATGCCTAAGTTAATGTTTATATATATTCTAAAATGTTATATATGCCCGATGTACATGCTATATGTACATAGTAGTGTAGATAATTGTCCATAAGCACATTTCCATGGACTTATGTATGTATTCATACAGAAATATACTTTCACAGAAGTCCTTTTGCAATGCTTCATGCTGATTTTATATACCTATAATAAATGCAAATATAAAGATCATATATACATAAACATAATTTATGTAAAATATTTATATAATAAATAAATTTACTTTTTTATGCTTTTCTAGGGCTATGATTATATTGGAATAAGGAAATCCTTGATGAATAAACTAAATTATTGATATAGGCCAGTAAGTAGTCTGAAACTTAAAGAGCTAGAAAGCTGTCTAGGAACTGAATGGTTAAACAACTTGTCCATACTGACAACACCAGTGTGTATCAGACGCAAAACTTAAACTCACATCTTCCTGATGTCAAAGTTAGTTCTCTGTCTACTGAATCATGCTACAAATTGGTACCCCCAAAATATTTTAGAACAAACAAAAAAATGAGGTTGGCCTGCAGTGCATTTGGTGGATTCTTTAAAGAGGATTATAGAAGTCAGAGACCAGAAATGCAGAAGATGAGAAGGCATGAAGAGGTTACATCCTGCCCCAGGGAAAGTAGTACCCATACTGATGAAATCATAGATCCACCAAAGCAAACCACAAATATTTCTATTTTTTGGTTGGGGATGGTTGGTCTTTAATCATTTGTTTTAATTTTCCCTTACAGCAAAATAAACATGGTTAGTATCATTCTAATTTGTTTATTTTCAATTTTACATTTAAGTAATTATGGCAGAGTATTTAAGATTTACACAAGTTCACGTGAGTAAGCCTGTATGTTACTCATAGCTAAAAGTGAAAAGTTTAGACGATCAATTTAGTTGCTTTTGGCTTTATAATGAATATTTTTCCACATAAAACTGAAGACAATTTTTTTCTTTTTTAAAACTTTGGTTTGGTTAGTATGTTATCTGACTTCTCTATCCAAATTTAAATTGAATGTGCTATTAAGCTATGTCATCCTAGAGCATAAAGATTAGGAAAGTAGAAATGTGTTAAATGGTGCACATGGTAAACATGTAACAAGTCTGGTCCAGAATACTTCGCATCACCAGTGAATTGCAGAGCAACTTACCTTAACCAGAAACACACCTAATAATATTTAGGTTTTTCAAGCTGTTTGGGATTTAACCAGTCATGCCTGCACAATGTCTGGGAATGTTTGAACTTGCTAACAGCAAATGCAAAATGTCTGTGGCATAAGGTCAGATGTATAACCTGGAAAATGTTACCTTATTTCAGATTATAACTTTAATAGTAGATTTTCCAAAGTGATTATTATCTAACATTAAGGACCCACTTCTGGACATACTCTTCTCCCCTAAGGGGCCTCTACATTCATATAGTCTGACCAGATTGAGTTCTGAATGGAGAGGGAAGTCTGGTCTTTATTGGGGTGGGGTTGGGAATTAGTTCCTTTTTCTTACAGTATTTGGCTCATTAAATTCCCACCCAAGGACTCTGGGGAAAATATTATTTAAAGATCAGGTATTGACTTATGTTTCAGGTTTCCCTAAAGGTAGGGTAAAAAAGGCTCTCCATGTCCCATATAAATCACATATGGGGCAGGTATTTATTTCCTACACACACACACACACACACACAAAATGCTAATAGACAAAAACACACAATGCTCATTAACTTAAAGAGGAATAACTTAAAACAAGATGTGGTAATAACATATAACCACAATTATATGCTGTTGTGGGGTTTGCTACTTAAACCTCATCAGAAAACAAAGCAGTTTGTAAGACTGCTGAGTACAAGTTTTGCGATCCACATCTTTGCTTCACTCTCCAAATAATTCACAGTTCATATCTTCTAGTAAAAAGTTCAGGCTTGGGTCAATCCTCTTGGTGGTAGCTAGCACCAACATCTGTCATGTTTAAAGAGCTTTAGAGATATAATTTCTGGGAAATTAGTCATTTTGTCAGTAATGCTATCATTTTAATAAAAGAAGTCAGTGGCACTCTTGAATTCCAAAGACCATCATGATAGTCGGCTCAAGACTAATGTGTCCTTGGAAAAGTGGGTATTCCAGAGGGGTGGCAATCAACTCTGACTGGTTAACAAGTAATGAGAGAATGAATATTATTATGAGGGTCTTGAGACATGTGACACTGAGCACCAAATCTTGATCAAAGAGACATCAATTTCTATATCACCTGTCTGACAAAAGGGAGAATCCACATTTTCCCAAACCTGTCAGAGTAAACACAATGAGCAGAAATCCACACATTTGCCTAAACTTGAAATTTCTATTACTGTCTTTGATTAAATCTAAGTCTGGGTAAGTCTTTGCTGAAGATTTCCCACACTGGTTGATTTCTGAATAAGAAAGTAGGAAAGAGGAAAAATGTTGGCCCCAATTTAATAATTATTTATTAAATACAAGAGAGAAATAATCATTTTTCTCACATTAGAGTAGGCCCTCCTTTGTCATTAGCCAATCATTATGTAATAGGACTCATAAATGCTGAACTTCATGAAATCACAATGTCATCTCCAAGTCTGGGTACATCCATCTCTGAAAAGCTATTTCTTCACCAGACATTGTAAATAAATTAACATAAAAGAAATAATGTAAAACTCAGGCTCAGTTTTATCTAAGCAGGACATGTGCTTATAGCCACATGGCAGTCTTGGTTGGAAATAAGGAAAGATGCTTTACTTACTTTTCACAGGAAGCAGTTCATAATAGTCCTGGTACAATGTGCAGACAGAAGGGAACATATTTCTGAAGGTAAGGGTCAATGCTAACATAAATATATTGTTAGTCATTTGCTCTTCCTCCTCAGTGGATAGGACTTCCTCATCTTCAAAGAACAAGCTTTTCTATATTAATCACATATGACCGGAAGTAGCCCCTAAAGTTTCCTTGTGGTCAAACAGAGCTAGAAAGGGCAAGCATGCTCCATGGGATGGCCTTTGTTACAATTATGCACTGTGAACTATGGTATAAGGCTGTACAGGCTTCTTTAGGCTCACTTTGGTGTCATTCAGTCTTGGTGGCTTTTATGCCTTGCCTTCTGTTCCACCAAAGAATCATTTTGTAAGCACCAGCATTTACCTTGGTCTATGTCTTCACAAGAAGGAATCTCAGTTCCCACAAGCAATCAGACTTTCAAACACCATATTTAATACAGAAAATATGAGAGTCTTGTACTAAAGCTCATAAGCATTTTCTGATGGTTCTCTGCCTCTCAGAGATCTATATACTATGCCATATTTGTAATATTACCATTGGTAATGACCTTTCCACCTCACATTCTTCTGTAATAAGAGGCAAGAACTAAGGATTTCTGGAGTCAAGCAACCCTTCTGGCTGGTAGGTGTGTGTTTCTTAAGAGACATATAAGGTTTTTCTGACTTAAAGTACTATCACTTCTTCTGACCTTTGGAAGATTAGGTCCGTATATGGTTTTTGTCCAATATATTCCTTGGGCCATAAAGTGTGTTTTATGACTGTGAAATGATTAAGAGATAGCACTTGCCAAGGAGATTGATCAAAACTAGGCTAATTACAATAGAAATCCCTTTAGTTTCCTTAGTCCAAAGCAGGACCATTCTTTAACATTGAAAATAAATACCTTAAATGGGCTGTTCTAATTGGTTGTTGTAGCAGGTAAGTAGTTTTCCAGATGTAGACAAAAAAGGTAACATTTTATGTTTTAATATGTACATTGTATTTAAAAACCAAGTCATACTTATAAGTGAGGATATTTTCAGTTCACAAAAGCAAATCTTATGGCATGAATGGATATGACATATATTATCTCAAATATGGCTCCTATGAAAGAATATTCCTTGTCTTGATACAAAATATTCCACATAAGAATGTTGTATACTCTTCCATGACATAAACAGGATTGCCAAAATACAAATGGTAATATTTTAATCTTGTGTCTGCTATTTAGTGCACAAATCACTTAGCAATCTTTTTTTGTATCCAGGTTTTCCTTCCTCTATTATTTCAAACTAATCTTATAAATTTGTTGTGAGAAATAATTCTTAGGTGATTTTTTAGTGCTTCACACTTAGGAAGTGCTAACCACTTTTAAAGACCTCAAGGTTCTGTATCCATTTGGGGACTGGTTACACCAAGGAGATGGATTATTTGGTATTGTTTTACAGAAGTAACAAGAGTAAAAAGACTTGTATTACTGTCTTTGACTTCATGAAGCAATAAATCTTGAACAAGCTTAAAATACTTGTGTGAAGATTTCATGAGAAAGCCAGTTCTCCTGTGGTATGTTAAATTCATCACACATCTGTATGTAATATGGAACCAAGAACTTCTGGGGCATAAGGGGACTCATAATACCATTTTTCTGCCTTGATAGCTAGGTAAAACAACTTTTTTCCTGCTGTCCCATTCACTTTAGTGTTAAACTGACTGAAATTTCTTTAATGGGAATGCAACCACACATATAATTACCCTTTACAATTTTGAATAAACATCACTATTTTCATTTACTCATAACTTTATGAAAATAAAAACCTTTTGAGATGTAATGTTCTTTTCTGAACAAATGTTAACGTAAAGAGGGTGTGAGCTTGCGTATGGCTTTTGAGATTTAAATAAAATACATTCACCCAGTTTGGCATAAGAAAGGATATGATAGCTTTCCATTTTTTTTAATTTGAAGATTTGAATTTCCTTCACTGAAAGTTCTACTTGAATGTCTTATTGTGGTGCAGAAGTGACCTTGGCTCTGGAAAAACTTCTACTGGAGAAAATATTTTGAGTTTGTATCAAGTGATAGATTATATATCTTTTATCTGATTAGCAACAAAGTTTAGACTTAGCCAAATTTTCAGTTTATAGGGTAATTATGACTACAGTAATAATCAAAGACCATCTCCTAAGTTATGGATGGATTGTGACTTGCAGCAATGGAAAGCTGTGGTATTCATACCAATGAAACTGAACCTCAATGAATTAAAATAAATATTTTCATTATTTCAGAACCCCTCTAGTGTAATAAATAACACAAGAAGGGCAAAATAAGAATGATTGAAATTTAGCAATTTTTTTTGTTGTTCTGGATTAGAAATTTGTTTCCTTTTCTTTTTTTAACTTAATGAGTACATGACAGAAATTGTGCTAAGCATTGGAGATATAAGGGCAAAGTTGATCCAATATTTACCCACAAAGGGTTTATATCCTATCAGCAAAATAATCAGAATTATTATGGCAACACTTTCAAACTAGATAGATCCATTTAGCAGTTTTTTAAAAAGAATTTAGAGAACTTCATTGGCCTAGGCCAAAGTTGCAGAGTAGAGAAAGCACTCTCAGCTGAATTCTCCCAATATTCCTTTCCAAACAACTTTAAAATAATGCCTCAAATCAGATTCCAGAGTGGCAGACAATAAAAGGTCAGAGTGAGATATTCTTCCAGCCCAAGACAACTTGTAGGCTGGAGGCAGAGATCTGTCACACAGGGTGGTGTCTGGTCCAAAGCCCATGTGGATGAAACACCAGTAGTGAGACCAGGTAGTAAGGACAGAAGCAGCAGCAGCTTAACAACTGCTTATCTTTCTATATAGGAAGATATTACATGGAACTTCTATGAACTGTATTAGGGGAGTTTGAAGCATTCCACATAGAAAGTGGATGCAGGAATAAAGCAATTATGTTGGGATGATGTAAAAAAATGGATAGGTATAAAAGCATATTTAATTGGCAATAGAACTCTATTTTACCCAGTAGGAGGGAGAAGAGCAGAAAAGAGAGGGGACTGATAAGAAGGAGGGCACATAAAAGAATGCAGTGGTCAGAAGTAAAATGGACTTTGGAGGAGGGACAGGATAAAAACAAAGAGAAAAGGATAATCAGAAGAAAATAAGATGGAGGGAAATGCATAGTTGGAATCGTAACTGTGAATGTGAATGGGTAAAGCTGACCAATAAAGCAGAAGCAAACAGTAGAATGAATTAAAAACCAGAATCTAGCAATAAGTTGCCTGCAAGATACACACATGAAACAGAGAGACACACGGAATTAAAATAAAGAGCTGGAGCAAAATTTGTTATGCTTCAGCTAAGGTAAAAAAAAAAGATGGGTAGCAATAATGATCTCAGACAAAGCAAAAGCAAAAAGAGACCTAATTAAAATGATAAACAGGGAAACTATGTTTTGCTAAAAGGAACCATAGACAATGAAGTATTATCAACCCCTATCAATAACACATATATGCACCAAATGACCTAGTATCAAAATTCTTAAAGAAAAAGTTAAATAAATCACAGGATGAAATAGACAGCAAAACTATACTACTAAAGGACCTAAACTTTTCCCTCTCAGAGCTAGATAAGTCTAAACATAAAATAAATAAGAAAGAAGTCAAGGAGATGGATAATACCTTAGAAAGGTTAGATATGATAGACATCTGGGGAAAACTAAATGGGAGTAGAAAGGAGTACAAATTTTGTTTTCAGCAGTATATGGCACCTTCACAAAAACTGACCAAGTATCAGGGCACAACAAGCTCAAAATCAAGTGAACAAAAGCAGAAATAATAAATGCATCATTTTCAGACCATAATGCAATAAAATTTTACTTAAAAAAAGGGCATAGAATAATAGATTAAAATTAATTGGAAACTAAATAATCTAAGCCTAAAGAATGGGTATTTCAAAAAACAAATTATAGAAATGATCAATAATTTCATTAAAAAGAATGAAAATGGCAGGGCCAACATAGTGGAGTAAAAGCAGTGACCTGCTTGACTTTCCACTAAACCCCTCCAAATACATGCAAATAATGGCTTTAAAGAAATTCTAGAGCAGCAGAACCCACAAAAAGACAGATTGAAACATTTCCAGCCCAAGACAACCAAGATGGTTGATTTGAAAGATCTGTTGCACCAGAGGCGCACAGTTCAGCGTAGGCCATGTAGGCTGCTCAGGCAAAAACCAGGCCTCAGTAAACCTGGAGCAGTCCTCAGGGGATTGAATAAATGGGAGCTGTGGTGGTTTCCAGACTTCTCAACCCACAAATGCCAAAGATAACTTAGAAGGTCAGCAGGAAAGGTCTGTCAGCCAGCAGTGAGAAAGAAGCCCTGTCCGGCTCCAGCATAGCCCAGGGTGGACGCTGCTTGTGAATCTGTTGGCCCACAGACAGAAGTGGGAACAAGCAACTGATCAGAGGGGGATGGCAGGGATCTCTATTTTGCTGGAGCTGAGGCAAGACTCTCTTGCTTTTCCTGTGCTTGGATCTGTGTTACAGTTCTGGGTGGTGGTCCTGGGATGAGGAGGAGTGCTGGTATGGTGGAGCTTGTGGTAGCAGAGAAGACAAAATCCTCCTCACAAGTTGCAAGGCAGAAAAGAGTGCTTGTGGTCACTCACAGACAAGAGCATAGGCCAAGAAAGGAATAAACACCTCACTTTGATCATATCCCTTGGAAGAACTGAAAATTTACAGGTCCCTAGAATTATCTCTGAAAACAGCTGCACAAAACCCCCAGTGCTTGGGATAGTACATTCTCCACACTGGAAGCAGACTCTTACCTTAACAAAGAGTTTAGAAATAAAGTAGTTGGCTGGGACAAGAGCAAACTATGCAAAAAAAAAGTCAGACCATAGAATCTTTCTTTGGTGACAAAGAAGATCAAAATATGCGACCAGAAGAAGACAACAAAGTCAAAGCTCCTACATTCAAAGCCTCCAAGAAAAATATGAATTGGTCCCAGGTCATGGAAAAGCTCAAAAGGGATTTTGAGAAGCAAGTAAGAGAAGTAGAGGAAAAACTGAGAGTGATGCAAGAAAATCATGAAAAAACAGGTCAACAGCTTGCTAAAGGAGATCCAAAAAATACTGAAGAAAATAATGCCTTAAAAAATAGCCTAACCCAAATGGCAAAAGAGGTCCAAAAAGCCAATGAGGAGAAGAATGTCCTAAAAAGCAAAATGGGCCAAATGGAAAAGAAAGTCCAAAAGCTTACTGAAGAAAATACTTCCTTAAAAATTAAAATGGAGCAAATGGAAGCTAATGACTTTATGAGAAATCAAGAAATTGTAAAAGAAAACCAAAAGAATAATAATAAAAAAAAGAAGACAATGTGAAATAATTCATTGGAAAAACAACTAACCTGGGAAATAGATCCAGGAGAGGTAATTTAAAAGTCAGTGGACTATCTGAAAGTCATGATTAAAAAAAAAAGAGCCTAGTCATCATCTTTCAAGAAATTATCAAGGAAAATTGCCCTGATATTTTAGAACCAGTGATCAAAATAGAAATGGAAAGAATCTACCAATCACCTCCTGAAAGAGATCCCCAAAAGACAGCTGCTATATTATAGCCAAATTCCAGAGTTCCCAGGAGAAAATATTGCAAGCAGCCAGAAAGAAACAATTCAAGTATTGTGGAAATACAATCAGGATAACCCAAGATTAAGCAGCTTCTACATTAAGGGACTGGAGGGCTTGGAATATAATATTCTGGAGGTCAAAGGAGATAGGATTACAACCAAGAATCACCTATCCAGAAAAACTGAGTATAATCCTTCAGGAGAAAAAAATGGACATTTAGTGAAATAGGGACTTTCAAGCATTCTTGATGAAAAACCAGAGCTAAACAGAAAATTTGATTTTCAAATACAAGACTCAAGAGAAATATGAAAAGGTAAGGAAGAAAGAGAAATCATAAGGGACTTATTATAATTGAATTGTTTACATTCCTATATGGAAAGATGATATTTGTAACTCATGAGACCTTTGTCAGTATTAGGGTAGTTGGAGGGAAAAATATATCTTAGTATAGATAGATAGATAGATAGATAGATAGATAGATAGATAGATAGATAAATAGATGGATAGATAGATAGAGGGCACAGGGTGAGTTGAAAATGAAGAGGTGATATCCAAAAATAAAAATAAGGGGTGAGAGAGGATTACACTGTGAGAAGGAGAAAGCAAAATGTAGAATGGGGTAAATTATCTTACATAAAATAGACAAGAAAAAGATTTTATAGTGGAAGGGAAGGGGGGAAGGTGAGAAGGAATGAGAGAATCTTATTCTCATCAGATTTGACTTAAAGAGGGAATAACATACACGCTTAATTGGGTATGGAAATCTATCTTACCCTACAGGAAAATAGGGGGGAAGTGAATAAGAATGGGATGATGATAGAAGAGAGGCAGAGGGAGGGGCTAATCAGAAGCAAGTACTTTTGAGGAGGGACAGGGTCAAAAGAGAGAATAGAATAAACAAGGGGCAGGATAGGATGAAGGGAAATATAGTTAGTTTCTTACAACATGACTACTATGGAAGTATTTTGCATGACTATACATGTATAACCTGTATTGAGTTGCTTGCCTTCTCAATGAGGGTGGGTAGGGAGGGAAGAAGGGAGAGAATTTGGAACCCAAAGTTTTAAAAACAAATGTTACAAATTGTTTTTATATGCAGCTGGGAAATAAGATATACAGAAAATGGAGTATAGAAATCTATCCTGCCCTACAGGAAAATAGAAGGGGAAGGGGATAAGCAAAAGGAGGGGTGATAGAAGGGAAGGAAGATTAGGGGAAGGGGTATTCAGAATGCACACTGTCTTGGGATAGGTGAGGGGCAAGAGAGGGAGGAAAATTGGAACTCAAAATCTTGTGAAAGTGAATGTTGAGAACTAAAATAAATAAATTAATAAAGAGAATAAAACAATGAGACATTATTCTGAAATTTGTGGGATGCAGCTAGAGTAATACTTAGGGGAAATTTTATATCTCTAAATGCGTATATCAATACAAGAGAGAAAGAACAGATGAATCAATTGGGCATGCAACTAAAAAAAAGAACCAATTAAGTTGCCCCAATAAAACCCCCAAATAGAAATCCTGATAATCAAAGGAGAGATTAACAAAATTAAAAGTAAAAAAAAAAGCCTAGTAATATTGAACTAATAACTAAGAGCTGGTTCTATGGAAGAACAAATAAAACAAATAAACCATTGGTTAATTTGATTTAATAAAAGAAAGAAAATCAAATTACTAGTACCAAAAATGAAAAGGGTGGGTGCAAAACCCATGAAGATGTAATTAAAACAATTATTAGTAACTAGTTTCCTCAATTATATGCCAACAAATGTGACAATCTCAATGAAATGGATGTATATTTACAAAAATATAAATGGCCTAGATTAACAGAAGAGGAAATAGAATGGAATCATTTAACCCTATCTTTGAAAAAAAAATGAACTAGCCATCAATGAACTCCCTAAAAAAAAGTCCTTATGGCTGGATAGGTTCACATGTGAAATCTACCAAACATTTAAAGAACAATTAATCCTAATACCAATTAAATTATTTGGGAAAATATTTGAAAAAGGAGTCCTACAAAATTCCTTTTATGACACAAATATGGTGCTGATACCTAAATCAGGAAGAATGAAAACTGAGAAAGAAAACTATATACCAGTTTCCTCAAGGAATATGGATGCAAACATTTTAAATAAAACTCTAGTAAGGAGATTATAGCAATATATCACAAAGATCATACACTATGACCATGTGACATTTATACCAGGAATTCAGGGCTGGTTTAATATAAGAACTACCAGTATAATTGACCATATAAATAATAAAAGCAACAAAAATCATATGATCATGTCAATAGATGAAGAAAAAGCTTTTGCCAAAATACAATACCAATTTCTTTTAAAAACAGTAGAAAGAATAGAAATAAATACAGTGTTTCTTAAAGTAAGTTCTGTCTATAGAAACCAAAGAGAAAGCCTTATCTGTAATGGGAATAAACTTGAAGCCATCCCAATAAGATCAGGGATGAAGTAAGGATGTTCATTATGGCTGCTATTATTTAATATTGTTGTAGAAAGTCTAGTTATAGCAATAAAAGAAGAAAAAGAAACTGAAAGAACAAAAATAGGCAATGAGGAAACAAAACTATAACTCTTTGCAGATGTCATGATGTATACTTAGAGGTGCCTAGAGAATTTTGTAAAAAAAACACATTAGTTGAAACAATTAACTTCAGCAAGGTTGCAGGCTATAAAATAAATCCACATAACCATCAGCATTTTAATATATTACCAAGAAAACACATCCACAAGAGCTAGAAAGAAAAAAATATCCATTTAAAATAAGTGCAGACAATATAAAATACTTTGGAGTCTACCTGCCAAAAGAAACACAGGATTTAAATGAACACAATTACAAAACACTTTTCCATCAAATACAGATACAAACAATTGGAGAAATATTAATTGTTCATGGGTAGTTTAAGCCAATATAATAAAAATGACAATTGTACCTATTAATTTACTTACTCACTACCATACCAAACTACCAAAGAATTCTTTTATAGAACTGAAAAACCGTGACAAAATTTATCTGGTAAAACAAAACATTAAGAATATCAATGAAAAACACGTTAAGGAAAGTGGTATAGTAGTTCTAGATTCCAAACTATATTAAAAAGCAGTAATCATCACACCACTCTGGTACTAGCTAAGAAATAAGGTGCACAGTAGTAATGAACATAATAATCTACTGTTTGCAAACCCAAAGACCTAAACTTTTGGGGTAAGAATTCAACATTTGACAAAAATTGCTGGGAAAACTGGAAAGCTGTTTGGCAAAAAGTAGGCATAGACTAACACCTCACAGCGTATGACAAGATAAGTTCCAAATAGAAAATCATAAACACAAAGGTTGTTATCATAAGTAAATTAGGGGAGCATGGAAAAATGTACCTGTCAGATCTTTGAAAAAGATAAGGGTTTTTGACAAAACAAGAGATAGAAAGGATCATGGGAAATAAAATGGATAATTTTAGTTACATGAAATTAAAAAGCTTTTGCACAAACAAAACTAATGCAACTGACATTAGACGGAAAGCAGGGAGCTGGTGAAAATGTTTACAGCAAGTTTCTCTGATAAGGGCTTCATTTCTTAAATATATAGGAACCAAAAAAAGTTTATAACAAGAGACACTCCCCACTTGATAAATGATCAAAAGATATGAAGAAGTATTTTTCAGAAGAAAAAAAATCAAAGCTATCAGTAATCATATGAAAAAATGCTCTAAATAATTACTGATTAGAGAAATGAAAATTAAACAACTCTGAGATTATCACCTCACACCTATCAGATTGGCTAATATGACAGAAAAGGGAAATGACAAATGCTACAGGGGATGAAGAAAAACTAGAACATTAAATGCACTGCCGGTGGACTTGTGAACTCATTCAACCATTCTGCAAAACAATTTGGAACTATGTTCAAAGGGCTATAAAACTGTATATGCCTCCTTTAGACTAGCAATACAATTACTAGGTACGTTTCCCAAAGGGATCAAAGAAAAGGATAAAGAATCTTTGGGTATTAAGCAACTATTCACAGAAGCTCTTTTTGTGGTGGCAAAGAATTGAATTTGGGGGGATGCCCATGAGTTGGGGAATGGCTAAACAAATTGTGGTATATGATGGTGATGGAATACAATTGTGTATAAGAAATGACAAACGGGATGCTTTCAGAAAAAAAACTGGGAAGATTTGTATGAACTAATGCAAAGTGAAGTAAGCAGAAGCAGGAGATAAGTGTACATCGTAACAGCAATATTCTAAGGATGATTATATGTGAAAGACAGCTACTCTAAACAAGACAATGAACCAGGATAATTTGAAAAGACCTATGACAAAAAAAAATGCATTCAGCCTCCAGGAAGAGAACTGATGAACTCTGAAAGCAGATTGAAGCATTTTTTTAACTTCATTTTTATTGTTTCATGTTTTTGTCTATGATTTCTTTTGCAACATGGCTGAAATGGAAATATGTTTGCATGACTTCACATGTTTAATTGATATCAAATAGCTTGCCTTCTCATAGGGGGTGGCAAAGCAGGAGGGGGAGGGAATTTAAAACTCAAAATTATAAAAAAGATTAAATTTTACATGCAATTGAGAAATATTTATCAAAATAAATGTAAGAAAAATAATTTAGTTATATAATAACTCTCCATTATAAAATCAACAAGTGGGGAACTTGAACATGAAAGTAGATGATACTCCCTCATCTGAAGGAGAGAAAAATAAAATGGCAGAGTTTTATGGAAGGAGCAGAAGAAGCAGAAAGTTAGAGCTTGTGGCATTATTATACTTGCACAATCAGAACTTGAGTGAAATTAAACATGCCAGGGCATCAAGAAAGGGTGACTATGGAAAAGTTAACTCAAACACTTTCAGACAAAATCTCATTAACCCTTTACCCCACTTCCTGCAATCTGGAAACATGAACTATGATCAAATCAACTGTCCCATTTTTCCTAGATAGAGTTTGTACATCTGTTCTCCTAAGGCTCTATTATCTCTTTACATTTTTAGATCA